>NC_090411.1:7521431-7826570 GCF_036365525.1 Heterodontus francisci | reverse complement strand
TGGCCTCTCGCTTCCGGCCCTCTCCATTCAGCCATTCCCTCCAGCTGCGGATGCCCAATCCAGTTGCTTTCTCCCCTACCCAGTTTGCTTTCTCTGCTTCTCCACAGTACTTCAGGCATTGCAACTGTCTGGTCCCTGCATTTTGCATGCTCCCTCTCCCCACCCCTCCCCCTCTTCACCCACCCCTCCCCTCTTCATCCACCCCTTTACCCCCCCTACCTCCACCCCTCCTTTACCCCCCCTACCCTCCACCCCCCTACCTCCACCCCTCCTTTACCCCCCTACCTCCACCCCTCCTTTACCCCCCTACCTCCACCATCGTTGAATATCTGAAGTGCAGTTGCAAAGTCGGGGAAATAGCAAGCAAAACAAAACCTCAACAATTCTGGGTTTAATTATTGAAAAGTTTTTATTAAGTTCATTAAGTATCCGAGGAACTGCTGTGCATGGATACATGAGTGTTGTGTCCAGCATTCCCGTTAGACAGACAGGCCGAGTCTCTGCTATGCACAGCTGAAGAGATTGTTCCTGGAGAGCCTTGTGGTGAATGAACGCTTGGCTCTCTATTTCCCACTACTGTATTGTCCATGTGAAGAAGGCAAAGTCACAAGAGTCTGAGCTCAGTCTATCTTGTGAATGTTCCCCAAGCGCAATCCCAATGTGCATTCCCAATTCATCCATAAATGCAATGTTCCTTTCCACATCGTGACGAGCTCCGCAGCATGATCCAGGTGCCTTCGTTGCTTGAATGCTGACCGTAAGTCTCGAGGATTGTTTTCTCGACGGCATGTTTATACATGAAAAGAAGAAAAGCAAATCAGAGTCAGAGCTTGCCTCCCTCCATCCACTGAAATTACTGTTGTGCACACCTTTTTAAGTTCTGCAGTGAAGGCACCAATTGATAACGTCGCCAAATGAAGCACTTATTACCCACCTCAGATGCAGGAATCAGCACATCCTTGCGTCATCTCCTGCACTGCCTCCTTTGCTGGAATGCCGTCCTTAAGTGTCAAGGATGTTTCTCAAGGGCACATTTTACACGAAAGGAAATAATGAAAGAACATCAGTGTCAGAGCTTCCCTCCCTCCAATGAAATTACTGTTGCGCATTGCTTTATGCTCTGCAGTATAGGCCAATGAATCACTTAGTACCCACCTCAGCTGTAGGAGTCAGGATGATGTAACTGCCCCTATCGCGTGATGGTTCAATGCTGCTCTCAGGGAAAACATGAATGATGTGAGGGTGCTGGAAAAAGAAGCACATTTCTTTTGGACTATGAACATAAAGCAGGCCATTTAGCCCAGCTGTTCCCTGCTAGTGTTATGCTACTCGTCGCGTCTTCCCATCATTCCCATTTAATCCTGCCTATTACTATCAGCATCACCTTCCATTTCTTCACTCTTATCTACCTTTGCCTTAAAGCAACACTGAGGATGGAGAATGGTGTTGCTGGCACTCCCACCTCACCAGTTGTGTACGCAGCAGAGAGCTTTCACATTTGTGCTACCACTGGACACGCATGCTTGTTTCTTTTAGTGCTCAGTCTCTCTTGCTGAATGTTCCCCAAGTGCTTGACCCCTTTGGACGCCTTCTCTGCTTGACAGGCAGCAGCTGGCAATTGCGGAGTGTCTCAAGGCTCTGCATGGTTGTTTCAAGGCGGATGGGGAAAACATGTGGCTGTGTGTCCACGTGCACTGCTTGCGATGGGTGCAGGAACAGGTGACTGTGTAACTGAACAGCAAGGAGAGGGTACCGCAGGTGGGGGACGTGGAGCTAATGGTCCATCAGATCATTAGGCCAGGGGGTGAAACGCTCAGGATCCATGGATTGTGGCACGCGACTGATGTCCAGCGCATGGCCACCTCCATCCGAAGGTGCTTCCGGGCAATTGTTGGGCAAATTAATTGGCTCCATCTCATCAGCCAGTCCTTGTGTTTATGGCGCATGCACAGAAAAAGGCACTCCTCTTCCGCTCCGCTGCTCCCCCCCTCCCCCCTGACCTCCCTTCCCCCCCCCCCGTCCCTCCCTTCCCTTCCCTCCTTTCCCCCCGACCTCCCTTCCCCCCCCATCCCTCCCTTCCCCCCTCCCTTCCCTCCTTTCTCCCCCTCCCTCCCTTCCCCCCGTCCCTCCCTTCCCCCCCCGTCCCTCCCTCCCTTCCCCCCCCGTCCCTCCCTCCCTCCCCCCCACCTTCCCCCCTACCTTCCCCCCACCTTCCTCCTTCCTTCTTCCCCCCTTCCTCCTCCCTTCCTTCCCTCCCTCCCATCCCTCCTCCCTTCCCCCCTCCCTTCCACCACCCTCCCTCCCTTCCCCCCGTCCCTCCCTTCCCCCCCAGTCCCTCCCTCCCTTCCCCCCCGTCCCTCCCTCCCCCCCCACCTTCCCCCCAGTCCCTCCCTCCCTTCCCCCCGTCCCTCCCTCCCCCCCCCACCTTCCCTCCTTCCTTCTTCCCCCCTTCCCTCCTCCTTCCTTCCCTTCCTTCCCCCCCTCCCTTCCCTCCTCCCTTCCCTCCTCCCTTCCCCCCTCCCTTCCCCCCCCCGTCCCTCCCCCCCACCTTCCCCCCTACCTTCCCCCCACCTTCTCTCATTCCTTCTTCCCCCCTTCCCTCCTCCCTTCCTTCCCTTCCTTCCCCCCCTCCCTTCCCTCCTCCCTTCCCCCCTCCCTTCCCTCCTCCCCCCCTCCCCCCCTCCCTCCCCCCTCCCCCCCTCCCCTCCCCCCCTCTCTCCCCCCCCCTCCCCTCCCCTCCCCCCTCCCCTCCATCCCTCCCTCCCTTCCCTCCCTCCCTTGAAATGTATTTTCAGAGCAACTTACCTTGGAACAATCTCCTCTGTCTAATAAAAATGAAGCAAATGTCCAAAATGACTAAATAATTGAGATAAAATGCCCGAAGAAACCTCTCCTCCTTCCATTTTCAAAAACTCGTGCCGAAGCTTTCGGATGATTGACGCACATGCGCACATACGGCTACGGTCATCTGCGCATAGCGCTGCGGTCCGGATTGCCAGGACCAGTTTGCGCATGCGCAAAGGCCAACCGGGCGTGTTCCCCGAGGAAGATGACGTTACGTGATGACGTCGTCTGCACATGCGCAAACTGGTCCTGGCAATCCGACCGCAGCGCATGCGCAGAAGGCCCGAGACCATGTGCGCACGTGCGCACCGCGGCGCATTCTGATGACGTAGCGTTGTCATCAATCACTTTGATAATTAAATGGGAATGGTAGCTAATGATATTACCATATATGGATAACAAAAGGAAAAACACACAGAAAGATAACACTTACATTCCAAAAGATGAGATATAGATTAGAAACAGTATAAAACGCGAGTTTTGAATCGAAATACCAGAAGTATTGAATTCCTCATCAATGCTTTTCAACCTATGGTAAGAACAGCTGACTGCATGACAAGAGAATTCTGCTCTTAGCCGAGTGTTTGGTCTTGTTAAGCAGGAGGCTTACTCGGGAATTTAAGGTAACAGTTTACTTTGAATTTTGATGGCTATTCTACAGATATTTTGCTGTAACATTGTCAAGGTTGAACTTTTGGAATCTATTTAGAAATAAGATCATGTTTTAGTAATCTTTGATATTGTGGTATACTTAGTCGCTTAAATGTATTACATGTTCAACTCGAATAAATACATAAAAGTTAATAAATCATCTCATGTTGTATACAGAATGCTACAAGAATCCCCTCTCTGTATCTCCTTCAGTGGGGAGATACTTATTTAGAGTTTCCCAGACCCTGATAATATCTGGGATATTTATGACAGCGATAATTATTAAAATTGGCTATCCGAAAGATAGTCATATTCTGTTAGTTTTCTTTCTTTGAGGGAAGACTAGTTCAGTTCTTCAGACCCAAACAAGTGTCTAACGGAATCTGTCTAGAACAAAGGAACAAAAAACAATACAGCACAGGAACAGACCATTCGGCCCTCCAGCCTGCGCCGATCTTGATGCCTGCCTAAACTAACGCCTTCTGCACTTGCGGGGCCCATATCCCTCTATTCCCTTCCTATTCATATACTTGTCAAGATGTCTCTTAAACGTCGCTATCGTATCTGCTTCCACCACCTCCCCTGGCAGCATGTTCCAGGCACTCATCCACCCTCTGTGTAAAAAACTTGCCTCCGCACATCCCCCTCTAAACTTTGCCCCTCGCACCTTAAACCTATGTCCCCTAGTAACTGACTCTTCACCCTGGGAAAAAGCTTCTGACTATCCACTCTGTCCATGCCACTCATAACTTTGTAAACCTCTATCATGTCACCCCTCCACCTCCGTCGTTCCAGTGAAAACAATCCAAGTTTTTCCAACCTCTCCTCATAGCTAATGCCCTCCAGACCAGGCAACATTCTGGTAAACCTCCTCTGTACCCTCTCCAAAGCCTCCACGTCCTTCTGGTAGTGTGGCGACCAGAATTGCACGCAATTATTCTAAGTGTGGCCTAACTAAGGATCTGTACAGCTGCAACATGACTTGCCAATTTTTATACTCTATGCCCCGACTGATGAAGGCAAGCATGCTGTATGCCTTCTGGACTACCTTATCCACCTGCGTTGCCACTTTCAGTGACCTGTGGACCTAGTTTGAACTTAATTAAAAGGAGTAAAAGCAAAATACTGCGGATGCTGGAAATCTGAAACAAAAACAATAGAAATGCTGGAATCACTCAGCAGGTCTGGCAGCATCTGTGGAAAGAGAAGCAGAGTTAACGTTTCGGGTCAGTGACCCGAAACGTTAACTCTGCTTCTCTTTCCACAGATGCTGCCAGACCTGCTGAGTGATTCCAGCATTTCTTGTTTTAATTAAAAGGAGACTCATCAGGATGGATGCCTGATTTGGATTAGTCCGTATATGTGATTAAAGTCACAAATCATTTCAATAGCAGGATGCTAAGAAAAGCAACAGTATCAGGCAGAGCCAGCATGGTTTTGTGAAAGGGAAATTGTGTCTGAACTAAGTTATTTGAGTTCTTTGAGGAATTAACAAGCAAGGTAGATAAAGGGGAATCTGTAGATGTGGTGCACTTGGATTTCCAAAAAGCATTTGTTAAGGTGCCACATCCAAAGGTTATTACACAAGCAAAGAGCTCATGGTGTAATGGGAGGTGGGGGGAACACTGATAAAAGGACTGGCTCGCTAACAAGACGCAGAGAGTGGGGATAAATGGGGCAATTTCAGATTGACAAGCTGTAAATTTGTGGAGTGCCACAAGGGTCAGTGCGGGGCCTTAACTATTTACAATCTATATCAATGACTTAGATGAAGGGACCAAATGTATGATAGTTATATTTGCCAACAGCCCCAAGATAGGTAGGAAAGTAAGTTGTCAAGAGGAGGTCCAGAGTCTACAAAGGGAGAGAGATAGGTTACTTTTGGCAGATGGGGTATAATGTGGGAGAATGTGAACTTATTTACTTCAGCAGAAAGAATAGAAAAGCAGAATACTATTAAAATGGGGAGAGATTGCAGAACTCTGCGGCACAGAGGGATTTGGGTGTCCTGGTAGATGAACCACAAAAGGTTAGTATGCAGTATTCTTGATGCAGAATTAAACAAGCGCATGGGAACGGCTTCCTCTGCTATGTCCAGACTGGCCAAGAGAGTGTGGAAAATGGCGCACTGACACAGAACACAAATGTCCAAGTGTATCAAGCCTGTGTCCTCAGTACCTTGCTCTCCGGCAGCGAGGCCTGAACAAAGTAAGTCAGCCAAGAGCGACGTCTCAATTCATTCCATCTTCGCTGCCTCCGGAGAATCCTTGGCATCAGGTGGCAGGACCGTATCTCCAACACAGAAGTCCTCGAGGCGGCCAACATCCCCAGCATATACACCCTACTGAGTCAGCGGCGCCTGAGATGGCTTGGCCATGTGAGCCGCATGGAAGATGGCAGGATCCCCAAGTACACATTGGACAGCGAGCTTGTCACTGGTACCAGACCCACCGGCCATCCATGTCTCTGCTTTAAAGACGTCTGCAACCGCGACATGAAGTCCTGTGACATTGATCACAAGTCGTGGGAGTCAGTTGCCAGTGATCGCCAGAGCTGGCGGACAGCCATAAAGGCGGGGCTAAAGCGTGGCGAGTCGAAGAGACTGAGCAGTTGACAGGGAAAAAGACAGAAGCGCAAGGAGAGAGCCAAGTGTGGAGCCAACAACCAATTTTATCTGCAGCACCTGTGGAAGAGTCTGTCACTCTGGAATTGGCCTTATAGCCACTCCAGGCGCTGCTTCACAAACCACTGACCACCTCCAGGCGCTTACCCATTGTCTCTCGAGACAAGGAGGCCAAAGACGAGTATGCAGGTACAGCGAGTGTTTGGGAAGGCAAATGGAATGTTGGAGTTTATTGCAAGGGGAATGGAATATAAAAGTAAAAAAAGGAGTTTTACTGCAGCTGCAGGGCCTAGGTAAGACCACAGCTGGAGTACTGTGTACAGTTTTGGTGTCGTTATTTTAAAAAGGATATAATTGCATCAGAGGCAGTTCAGATAAGGTTCACTCGACTCATTCATAACTAAGTCCTTCATCCCAGGAAGAAAGGTTGAACAGGTTGGCCTTTACCCGTTGGAGTTTAGAAAAATGAGAGGCGACCTTATTGAAACATATAAGATCCTGAGGGGATTGATAGGGTGGATACCAGGAAGATGTTTCCTCTTGTGGGGGAGACTAGAACAAGGGGACAGAGTTTAAGAAGAAGAGGTTTCCCTTTTAAGACTGAGATGAGAATTTTTTTTGCCTCTGAGGGTTGTTAGTCTGTGGAATTCTCTTCCCCAGAAACAGCAGAGGCTCAGTCATTGAATTTATTCAAGGCAGAGTTAGAAAGGTTTTTGAGGGTCAAGGGTTATGGGGGGTGCCGACAGGATAGTGGAGTTGAGACCACAATCAGATCAGCGATGAACTTATCGAATGGTTTGAAGGGCCGAATGGCCTATCCTGCTCCTGTGTTCCTGGAATGGACAGATGTGGTCAGGTTGATGAAGGTCTCTAGATGACCTGGCAGGGGAGAGACCTTGATTCCGCAGGAGGATGTTGTGTTTCTGTGGGTTTTGGTTTCTCGGTGTGGATTTCAGCATTTTCATTCTTTTGGTGTTCGAGTTCTCCTGTGGTTGTTTTCATGCTGGTTTGGATCTTGGTCCCTGTCCTGTGAAGACCGAGCATAATGGCTGCAACCAACAATAGAGCTCCAGGCCAGGCAGTGTGTAACACAGTTAGGGTGGTAGTGAAAAACAGCAAAGGAGGTGCACACATGGACCATACCTCCGTCGTTAAGCGAGTCCTTTTCTAATGCTGTGGTTTCGAGATTCAAAGCTGCTGACATCTTCTGCCTGCAGGACTTCTGTAGCAGTTGTTACTTTGACGTGACATTCAAGAACATAGCAGGATGCATCAAGTTCCTGAAGGTCTTCAAGGAGAGAGGAAACCAGGCGCTGCTGTCAATCCTCAGGGCGGAGCTACTGTTTACGCTGCCATTGCAATGAACCGGGTAGTGACCATCACCTCTACAACCCCTATGTTCATGTCGTGAATGTGCTCACTTTCCTCGCCAGGTACTGCACTCTGGTCCAGGACCTGTTTGGGATTTGGACCAGCAAGCTGCAGATCCAGGTCACCTTGAAGGTAGATGCCAATGGAACCATCCTTCACTCTGCCTCCAGCTTCTCTGTCAGGGGAAATTGAGGCTTCTTGGTCCACGCGGGGCAGCCCAGGGTTTGTCGTACCTGTGGCAAATCCGGTCATGTGGTGGCCAACTGCAGCACAGTCAATTATAGGAACTGCAAGCAGAGTAAGTGCTGCAACCTGTGTGGTGGGGCAGGCCACCACGACAAGACCTGCCCAAAATACTCCCTCAGTTACGCACACGGAGCAAGAACCAAGGAAAGGTATGGGGGGAAAGGACAGTGAACGTGGCTGGTGCCGAGAAGGAGACCAGCAACCCTCCCCCCAGTGAGGAAAATCTGTCTCAGGAAGACAAGGAGCGGGAGCTGCAGAAAGCTAACAAATGCCGACCTTGTTACCTGAACCTCCCTATCAACAGACAGCATCAATGGAGGAGCAGCCAGAAGAGGGACAACTGGGTGAGTGGCAAGTGGTTAAGAGGAAAACCACAAAGACCACTCAAAAAAAAAGAAACGGGCCACCACCCAAACCAGTGGCAAGAGGTGGTTTACGGACTACAGCAACTGCTCCTCATCACATGAGGAAGGGCCAGAAAGATGGAACTATGCAAAAGCAACAAAATGCAAAGAAGCTAGAAGAGAAAGCCCCCCAGCTTCAAAACACTAGATGCAGCCAAGGGCACAGTGCACCATAACCCCAAATCAGCCAGCGCAGTGAGACACACAGCGCGGCCCAGCTCCGGGAAACCGGAAGCAGTAACGTCCTCGATGAGGAACAAAGGGAAAAAACACCACCAGCAGAGAACAGTCAAAACCTGGCTGTTTACAAGATGCCGCCCCATCCCCCCACCCCTGCCAAGATGTCACCCGGGCAAACAAACCCCCTGTGATTGACCAGGAATGTTGCAGATCGAGTTTTGCAGACTGGCATATTCCAAGGTCCAGAACTACGTGCTGAGGGACGCACTAAAGCTTGGGGCAGCCGCCACAAAGGCTCAATGCGGAAAGACAGCAGTGTAAGGTCCTCCCGCCATAGCGAACTGAGCTGCTGGAACCTGTTTAAAACCCCACGGGCTGTTTGCACCAAAATGTATTTTACTATGTAATACCAATGTACATTGCATTTAAAATGAAATGGCAAGAATTGTGAAGTATTTCATTTTTTCCTGCATCAAAAAAATCTCATCTTCCGAACTGGGAACATTGAACTGTTTGGTAAAGAATTTTCGCATATTTTTATGAATATGCTGTATTGTTGGAAAAAAAGTTGGCTCCCGTGTTAGCAACGGTTCCTTTCTATGATTCTCCTCCTTGTTCTCCAATATATCCATCCACACACTCTCCATGGCGAGGACAAGGAAATTGGGGGAGTGACGAGGACGTCGGGGTCGAGCGAGGCTGTGTGCCTCTTTACAACCTGCTTCATCGTGACTATTCACCCCAAGCCGCAAAGATAAATTCAATGTTCAGGAACGTGTTTGGTGACTTCACAACCCCTACTTGACATACTATTGGCACATGCGCAAATGAAGCCTCACTGGCTGAGACCTCCTCCCCAATGGCCACTTCCTCCTGCCTCCCCAGCTACTTCCTCCCATGGCCACTTCCTCGCCCCCCCACCACCCGCCTCCTCCACCACCCACCCCACCAGCCGCCTCCTCCCACAGCTGCTTCCTCCTCTTTCTTTTCATATAAAAGATGCCTTTGAGACGACAATCCTTCCTGGTGTCTGAAACTCAAGGACAGCATTCAAGCAACGAAGGCAGTGCAGGAGAAGACACAGAAGGATGATCTTAGCCTGCAGTATCATGGTAAATACTGGAGACATGAGTGCTGCAGATTGACAGTGACAAACTGCTTGGTCTAAATTTTGAACCATGCTTTATTGTTGCTTTAAATGGTTTTAATCTAATTTGCCAAGTGTGACATAATTTGGTATTAAATTTGCAGTGTTACTGAAGAGGAGCCCAGATTCAACCTAGATTTTTGGTTGGAATAAACACCAGCAGGGGATAAGTGAGATTTTCCACTTTCCATTGATATCTGCTGAGAAGCAGGACTGGATATGAGAACAATTCTTAATTGTCTTTGGTTTTTCTTCCAGGGGAAGTGTGGGAGAGAGGTCCAGTGTAGAACAGTGCATGAAATAGGATCAATGCACAGAGCAACCGTTTCATTCTCTGAGATTTGTCACGATCTGAAAATGAAACTTGCATTTTATGAATGAAGTGGACATTGGGATGCTTCTTCTCTAGCCCAGCAACTATACAAATGCCAAAAGATTCTTTCTGGTGAATTCTCAGACTTTGCGTTCTTCACATGGACAATAAACTAATGGATTTCATTCGCCGCATGGCGCTCCACAGGAACAATCTCTTCGGTTCTGCAAACAAGAAACTCGGCCTGTTCCTTTTGCAAGAATTTTGGCAAAGCAAAATTCATCTACTCAAACAGAGCAGTGTTTCAAATGGTTTGACACAGCAATGGGGATGTTTAAATTCATGCTCTTGTGTTTGTCTTTACTTAATACTCCATTAAACTCAGAAATGCTGAAAATGTTGAGGTTACTCTGTTGATATTGCTCCCTACTTTTCAATTGCACTTGCAATATTCCAACTGTCTAGTGCCTGCTTTTGCGTACCCCTACAGGCAGTTGCAACACAGCACCACAAATCAGGACACCCACTCCGGAGAGTTCTGGAAGGTACCTCCAGAGTAGTCAAGGCACCAGAACTTTTACCTCAGCACCCTAATGGTCTGCTCAAAATCGTGATTCTCATGACAGCATTGGTTTCATTATGAGTGCTGGCCACAAGTTTGTTGGAGGGGAGACATTAGCCAGGTGTACAGCAGATGTCTCATCCTTCAGCATCCGTTCTCTGGTTTGACATTGTGACTGAAAGACATCATACTGTTTCCAGGATAACTGGCATTCACCACCTATGATGAGCTGGGCAGGGTTGTAGGCCAACTGTAGTGCAGTAGCCTCTACTGAGCAAAAGGAGTCTCGTACTGGAATTTTACCTGCTCAAAACGGGCGTCAGAGGCAAAAGATGGCAGTCGATATCAGGTCCCCGACATTATTACTCCCAATCACCATTTGACATGGGTCGGACGGCGGGAGAGATTGAGGTGCTGATCGCTGTCCACTTTGCAGCAATTAAGGGCCAATTGAGATAGTCTAGAATTCAATTGACAGCCATTTTACGTCAGCTGTCACATTTTGTGCCTGGCAAACGAGTCAAATGGGGAGTTGGGAACACAGCAGCTTTGAAAGAGCGGCAACCAGTGTATCTGTGAAGGAGTTGGAGGTACTGTTTTTTTATTACACTTTGATAGATTTATGTGCTGTTTTGAAGGTTGGGACTGTTTTTGCTGGTTCACCAGGGTTCACCTGAGTGATTGAAACTCCTGGTAGGGCCACAGCATCACTGATTTATTCTGTGTAGGAGAGGGGGGTTCTGCGTGCCTGTCCTTGCAGCAGACTGCAAATACCTGTCCTCATAACATCTTTGGGACACTGCAGCCATGGGAATTGTCCACTCTGGAGGCAGCTCACCTCCTGAGGAAGACTACGCCACAAAGAGGGACAGGAGGGCAAATGTCCAGTGTAATCAGCAACCTGCTGGCCAAGTGCAGCCTGGTAATGGGGGAGGGGCAGAAGGTCACAGAGTGCGCCAGGAGCAACCACCTGTGAGGAAATGAGCCTACCCAGCAGGCAGGGTCTATTGCCCGCGATTGAGCCTTCTTCAAATGTCAGAGCACCAGTTCCCAAAACTGCACCTGTCCCGAGAGACTGGCACATCCCTGAGATGCTGGCAGCAGAGGTCGCTTCCAACTGTGTGGGTGGCCATCCAACGTCAGCCCCACTGAAGCTAACAGTCGCTCTGAACTTCTATGCATCAGGTCCTTCCTGGTCTCATCAGGAGTGTGCAATCATCAGCGCATCACTACATTGCTACATTACCACTACAGGTGGTAACTGATACCATATTCAGGCATGCCAACAGGTTCATCAGGTTCCAGACAGACTCCGCCAGTCAGGCTGAGAGCACCAGAGGATTCAGCACCGTCGCTGGGTTCCCCGTGGTCCAAGGAGTCATTGATTGCACACATGTGGCCATTCGAGCACCTACAGATCAATCAGGGCCTTCATTAATCGAAAGGGGTTTCATTCAATGAATGTGCAACTTGTCTGTGATCACTGTATATTGCAAGTGTGTGCTCGTTATCCTGGAAGCAGTCACGGTGCATTCATTCTCCAGAACTCCCAGGCGCCAGCACTATTCAGCACCCCTCCACCCAGCCCCCCCGAGTGCCTGCAAGGATGGATACTTGGTGACAGGGGATACCCGCTGAAGACATGGCTGATGACACCAGTGAGGAACCCACAGAATGAAGCAGAGGAACGGTACAATGCAAGCCATGCGACCACCAGAGTCACGATTGAGCAGACCATGGGTCTTCTGAAAATGAGATTTAAGTATCTCAATCGCTCAGGTGGTGCCCTACAGTACTCGCCAGCAAGGGTATGTTGCATTGTTGTCGTCTGCTGTGCCTTACATAACCTGGTGCTGCAGTGGAGGGGGAGCGGGGGGAAGAGGGGAAGAGACCCTGGAAGATGACGACGACGTTGTTCAGCGCGAGGCATCCTCAGACGAGGATGTTGAAATGGCTGAGGATGAGGAGGAGGGGGCACAGCCACCTGAATAGCAGGGGGAGGGAGCTGGAGGTTTGCAGGAGTTGAGTACAAGGGAGTCCCAGGAGGCTCTAATACTCAGGAGTTTTTCCTGAACGGAGGCTCGTCACCCAGTGACTGACATGTCCGTGTGAAATGAGGCATTCTCATCAGCTGGAAGCACAGAAGCACTCACCTGCTGGTGGAAATCTCAGCTGCAATGGCCTGCCTTTCCCTCAAACACCACAAGGCCCGAATACACCACCTCCCCAAGTCTCCATCTCATGCAGAACAAGATGGCCTAAAATATCAGCGTCGACTTATGACAGATGAAAATGCCAAGTGAAAAATGTAACAATTTTCCATGAAGTATAACAGCAAATAAATATTTACAAATTGTGACACCGCCGTTCTGATAGTTTGAAACGTTTGCGAGTGCTCACACATGTGGACGACCCCTCGCAGCCAGTCACGGCAGAGGCAGGTGGCTGTTCAGGCTGCCCTGTGGCTTTGGATGACTTTGGCGGGTGTCCTCTGCCTGCCCGAGGTCGTGAGGGCCCTGGCCTGTTGAGGTGACCCTGAGCAGTCTCAGGACCACCCTCAGACACCCTGGGATTATGAGGTGATGTCGTCACTGGCTGAGGGACAAAGAGCTTCGGAATGTATCAGGAGCGCCCGGAGAGGAGTCCCCATATGCATTCTGCTGTTGCTCCTGTGCCCTCTTAAAGCTCGATTTGGCCTCCCTGCTGACCTCAGAGGGATGTTGGGTTGGCCACCCCGCCATCGGTCCGGGCCCTCTTCTCCTGTGGAGACACTTGGCAATTAGTTCAGTCCCTTGACTTGAAAGAGCACCCACTCACCCCTCGTGCTGCATGCTGCATCTGGAACCAATGCCATTGAGGTGCATGGATGGCACACCTCTGCATCAATGTGTATCTCAGATGTGCCCAGTATACGGCCCAAGGCAGGGATGCAGCCAATCACTGAAGATGGATGGCTTTGACTTTGCAGCATCAGCACCCAGTGACCCTCCCGTATCAGTTAAAAGCTGCGATGACTGCGGAATGCCCCTTACCCTGGCAGAGCACAGAAGTCATTGACCCGCTTGCGGCATTGGAGCCGTGTCCTCACTACTCCGCGGCTGCTGACCCCCTCCGCTACCTCCAGCCACGCCTTCTTGGTGACTTGGGGAGGCCTCCTCCTTCCGTCTGATGGGAAGAGGGCCTCCTGCCTTGCCTCAGCCCCCTGGAGGAGGACATGCAGGGAGTCTTCAGAGAACCTAGGTGCCATGCGGTGGCATCTCTCTGCCATTGCCGCAAGCGGGTTCTGGTCTCTCTCTGGTATATTCATGTTTACTGGAGGGGTGACCCCTTTAATTCCTGTTGCACTCCTTTCACCCTCAGGCAGCTCTATACCTTCTTCTAATATGCTGCTCCTCCAAACATCCTACTTGCTGCAGGTAAGCCTCTCAGAGCCAGTGAGGTTGCTGAAAGCCCTTTTAAATGGCTTTCAGCACCTTCTTCCGGCTCCAGCTCCGCCCCCGACACTCACCCTCCCACCCGTGCCCTTTTCTGTCATAAATACACTGCCGAGCCACTAATTGGTCACTTAGCGCTCGATCGCCGTGGCAGCTGAGCGCGGAGCGGGAGCAACCTTGGCACCTGCTTCTGCCTCCGGGAACGTGGACCCACCGGGACAAGTAAAATTCTGGCCTCAGTCACCTCCTGGATGCAGCAATGGACAGCAACACGTTGGCTATGTCGCCTGTTCTGTTGGTGCGGGTTATTTCCCATGCGTGTCTACAACCTGAATATTGCTGAAAACAGAGACATTTTGTCAAAGCTTTTCGTCTTGCACTCATCAGGACAACTCGCAAGCATAAGGGAAGCAACAAATTTATACTGTATGAGCAGAGAGTGCTGATTGGTTGGCAAGTGGACTGTGATTGGTAGAGGCGTTGCCGTGCAGAATGCACCAGTTTATGGTGACTGACAGTTAACTGCCAAGCTTTGTTTGAAATTTAAAGCGGGCAGGTTGACTCTGATTGGTCAAGGCATTGCCCTGAGGAATGAAGCAGCAAATGGCTGTCACATATTTTGTTTACCTGAAATAGGCGCAGTGTGTATACATGTTCTTTCTGTCTGCAAAGAACAGGGCCCTGTGTATTAATATATGTAGCTTCCAGTACATGCAAATGCGCCACACAAATTTCAAACAAAGCTTGGCAGTTAACTGTCAGTCACCATAAAACTGTCAACGCCTCTACCAATCAGAGTCCACTTGCCAACCGATCAGCAGTCTCTTCTTATACAGTATTAATTTGTTGCTTCCCTTACATTGGTATTCTTTCAGGTTGTCCTGATGAGTGCAAGAAGAAAAGCGGCACAGTGGCGCAGTGGTTAGCACTGCAGCCTCACAGCTCCAGGGACCCGGGTTCGATTCCGGGTACTGCCTGTGTGGAGTTTGCAAGTTCTCCCTGTGTCTGCGTGGGTTTTCTCCGGGTGCTCCGGTTTCCTCCCACAAGCCAAAAGACTTGCAGGTTGATAGGTAAATTGGCCATTATAAATTGTCACTAGTATAGGTAGGTGGTAGAGAAATATAGGGACAGGTGGGGATGTTTGGTAGGAATAGGGGATTAGTGCAGGATTAGTATAAATGGGTGGTTGATGTTCGGCACAGACTCGGTGGGCCGAAGGGCCTGTTTCAGTGCTGTATCTCTAATCTAATCTAATCTAAAATGTCTCTGTCTTCTTCAACCTTTGAATGTGGCTTCTCCTCACATCATTTACCGGCTATGTGGGCAATGATCATACTGCAGAGAGTAAGATAGATTGCAAAGCCAGACTTAAACAAAGGGAGGTGGGTTTGCTCCCTTTGGGAAACCGGTGAAATATTTCAAGCAAAGGCAGCGAATGTGACAAGTGAGGAAGACTTGACGGCCAGAACTCGCTCCCTACGTCCCTATTGGTGTTGAGGTGCAAAACTTGAAAAGTGCTTTTTCGAAGGCATCAGATTGTGAACGGTGTTTGAAAGGAAGAGAAGCCAAGCATTTCCTTCCTTTGTTTGCAATGTCTACGTCTAGGGATTTCTTTCCGGAAAACGCCTCGCGGCCTGAAGGAGAATGGCATGGAAGTTGGTTCTGTGAAGAGTCAAGAGAGCCGGGAAATGTTGGCCGAGATCAGCCCAGAGGAAGAGGACGAAGCGCCGGAGGAGGTGACTTTCAGCAGCGCCCGGGAGGAAGCTGAAAAGAGCATGAAAGCGCCGCTGGAGAGCGTGAGGAGAGACAAAGCTTTGCTGAAGGAGAAAAGAAGAAGAAAGGAGCAATTATTCAAAGAGCAAAAGAAGTGCAAGTTGCTTCCAGATGGCATTCTTTAAGAGATTACTTCAGTCCGAGAAAAGAATGACCAGACACCTGACTCAAGTAAAGAAGGTGATGATTGTAATTCTGTGCAGCAACCTGAGGAAGATAGTGGATTGAAGGAAGATGTTGAAGAATGTGTGGATACCAGATGGAAGGAGAGCTCCATGGCCATTCCATTAAAGGATCAAGGCCAAACAAAGCAGCAGGTTGAAAATGCCAGATTAATGATCGACTGTATGGCCCAGGCAGCAGGAGAGGCAGTGTCAATGAATACTTCTCACTTGCAAACAAGAAAGCTCAACAGAAAAAACCAGCAATGCAGTTTGTCAACAAATCCTGGGGAGCAGAACTTCAACAAAAATCTGGAAAGTTTCGAAAGTTGTAGATTCAGCATCATGGTGTGACTGCAAGATGAGAGAATGGAGCTCGTGAGAAAACTAAAATCTACACGGGCTCTTAAACAGATGAAATGGGAGGTTTCTTTGGCTGGAAGCAAACTCTGAATTTAGTACATTAATGCTCACCTTCAAGAGGAAGCTCTTTGTCATTTGTGCAGTTAATAGTCCATTGGTTTGAACCGTGTCTTTTGTTATTATACTCAAGGACAGCTGTTAAGATTTGTTTCTGTATAAAGAAGGAAGATTGCTTGAGACTGTTCTAATGTATATAATCTCTAATCTTTCTAAAATATTTAATGGACATGAAAAAAAAAGCCTCGCGGCCTGAAGGAAGGCAGCTGAGGGAGGGGGGTGGGGCTGTTTACCTATTAAGGGCATTATGCAAATAGCATTGCGGGCTCTGGATCCGTGCGGCATTTTGTCGGAAGGTGTAATGAATGATAGAGTGCAATATTTGCCAGGAACTGATATGTGCAAAGAGCAGCAGATTGTGAATGGAGTGTCAAGGTGATGTGTAAAAATGGAGTGTTTGAGACCGTAAGAGGTGGTGTGTGATGTCAGGTGGCAGTGTGTGATGCTATTTAGCATACTTACCTGGCAGGAGAGATACCATGATCAAGAAGGTGGTTTTCCCAGGACGAGGCTAGCCCATTGCACTTCGGGTGTGCTGACGCCTGCGATGTCCCCAAATGCGGGATACTCGACTGCAAAATTTGTGGTAGTGGGGGACTGCGTTCGCGCTCTCCCCTGGATTGACAACGCAAAGTTAGAATTAACAGTGCATTTCTCTCAACTTCTTACATCGCTACCTTTTCTTACTGATATTATTTTCTAATCTCTCTATTATTTCTTTGCCGCACGCTCAGCATGTGGTATCAGCATTCTCTCTCTCCATTGCTCCTCACAACCAAACCTGCTCATCAGCTGCCACATGCTCACGTTCTTACTCTACGTGCTGCTGTACTTCAGCGATATGTCACTGCCTCTCTTGACATCCGCTGTCATCTCTGACACTGGCACTCTGACATCTACAGGTATGTCATGCGGGATCTGTAGATGGTCGGTGATTTGTAGTGGCGAGCTCTCCTTGGGTGCTGCTGTTCGTGACCGAGACGGGCCTCTGTGTGGGCTACAACTGCGGTACATATGGATCCTCTCAAGAAGCATATCAATTAATATCGGGTGAACCATCCCCATCGTCAAGTTGCAATTCAACTCAGTTCCTTCAATTCTTCCAAGGTTCCTGACAGGGCAGAGAATGATGTTGAGTGGTACATCAGGTGCTTTCGTGTAGCAGTTATGTGGCATGGCATTGCCCATCTTAGCTCCCACTAAGAATGGCACCACATGACCACATAAAGATTGCACAAGTTGCATCGATTAGCCCACAAGGCATATAAGCTTCACACGCTTACCATCTCTGGCACTCTCTCCATATACAGGGTGCCTTGAGAGCTATTGTTCCTTCATTAACAGGCAATCAATGGCACAGAGCTGCCAACCTTTACGGAGGGTGGAATCATAATGGCTCCCAACACCTCTTCAGTGAGACCCCTGAAGATCTGAACTTGCCTTCGCTGGCGAAAACATCTGACTCCGATGTCCCGTCGGCTTTTCTATTCGTGAATGGGACGGCACATGACTGCCGCCCATTCACCGTAAGATGCTGAAGTGTACATTGAGAGGGAGCAGGCTGCGCAATCGGGAGAGGTAAGTAGTGTTTTGAATATGGTAATTGGGGTGCTGCCGTCGAGGGGTGGGAGTTGCCCGCACTGAGGTCCCCCCGGTCGACGGTAACGTGGTGGGCCCTTCTCGACGTTGGGGTTCGAGGTGGGCTTCTCCAGGCAGAATTTTACCGGTTCCCGCACAGTGACCCGTGGTGTTGAGGGGCCGGTAAAATTCAGCCCCATATCTCCAGCACCTTCAGATAGCCTGACCTGACGGTGAACAGAACAAAGGATTCATCGGCCCAGTTCCCAAAGAACATAGCCTCGTTCTTGCCGTGATTTACTTTGGCTCCCAGCGCCAGTTCAAACTGGTTGCAGATGCTCATCGGCCTGTGACCGGAGTGCCTCCGCTGCCTGGGATTGTCACCTACTAATGCCAACATTCTTCCTGATGGAATCAGGTTCCATACAGCAAACAAATAAGACCGGAGAGAGGACCACCCTGTCTGACTCAAGATTTGATTGGGAAACTTTGATTCCCATCCATTGATTGAGAATGCGTTCCTGATGTTTATGTGGAGCAGATGGATCCAATTGTGGATTTCCTCCCAAACCCCATTTTGGAGAGCACGTCCATCATGTATGTGTGTAATATTCTGTCTAAAGTCGTCTTCTGGTCCAAGCTGATGAGGCAGGTGTCCACCTCCCTGTCCTGTACATAGGTGACGAATCCTTGAGTAGTGCGAGGCTATCGGAGATCTTCCTGCCGGGTACAGTACAGGTCTGTTCGGGGTGAATCACCAACTCCAGAGCAGATTTGACCCGATTGGCGATGACCATGGGCAGAATTTTGTCGTTCACATTCAGGAGTGAGATGAGCCGCCAATTTCTGATTTCCTCCCTCTCCCTCTTTGCTTGTAGATGAGGATGGTGATGCCTTTCCTCATGGATTCTGACATGCTGCTGGCCAGAAGCATACTCTCATACACTTCCAGCAGGTCTGGGCCGATCCAGTCCCACAGAGTCGAATACAAGCAGGCCAGTAAGCTGTGACTTCCAGGAGTTTTTCTGCATCTCGACCTGATGGCCTTTGTCAGTTCGTCAAGAGTTAGCAGTTTGTGCAGACTCTGCCGTTTTTTGTCATCTATGACCTCTGTGATAGAGAACAGGAAGGACTGGGAGGCTGTGCTGTCTTGGGCTTCACGTTGTACAGCCCAGCATTAAAAGATTTACTGATCCTCAGTATGTTAGGCTGCCATGATGTTACCGAGCCGTCCTCTTCCTTCAGACTGCTGATCACAGAGCTCTCTCTGTGTACCTTTCGGAAGAAAAAGCGCAAGCACGTCTCATCCTGCTCAACGGAGCGGACTCTGGATTGGAAGATGACCTTGGAAGCCTCTACAGTAAACAATGAGGCCTGCTGTCTCTTCACCGATTGGAGATTCTCCTTAACCTTGACTCCCATCGACTGCAGCAGGAGCAAATTCTGTTCTGGACATTTCCCTCTGTCTTTCGCCCTCTGAACATCTTTGAGGTGTTACGGTCAGATGAGGAGGGGTTGAAGGGCTTCCCTCTTTTCCCTCTCGTTTGACGAACAGGTTTAATTCTTTTTTTAAAGTGGATGTACTGGCCAATTCTGTAGGTGTTTGGTTCTTATTATAACATGTAAATAATCCGACAGGTTTTCTTGAGTTTAACGAAGAAAGAGGTTCACTTTATTGTATTTAAACCGAACTAAGTGAAATAATAAACTACGCTCCAACATACTTTTTTCTCTCTCACTCTCTTCCCCCTCTCACACTCTCGGTTCACACACAAATAGATTCAAGTGGAAAGGGTAGATTGGTCGAGTCCATAGAAAAGAAGAGGTGGACATTCTGTGGACTTTGATTCAGCTGGCTTCTAGCTGAATTCAGTGGTCCTGAGACTTTCAGCTTGAAGAGACAGATGGCAGTTTCGGTGAGTCTCATGGAGACAGCGGTGCAGATTATTTCCACCAAAGGGTTTCTGGTTATAACCGGAGTATGCAGAGGTGGTCAGTCAGCAGGCAGGGTTCGAAACTTGCAAGCTGGAATGGAGAGAGAGAGAAAGGAGGTGCGCCTACTTGGGACTGCACGTGTCGGAGTCCAGATGCTTGTCGGCCTGCTGCAGAGAAATGCCAGCGTAAAAAACAGATGTGGTGGCGGGGGAGAGGAGGGGGGTTGGTGTTGGTTGTGGTGGGTTGTCATATGACAGTCACCCAATGACTCAAGCGTGGTCGTCTTGATGTTTCGCTGAGGGAACAGGCAGTTTTCTTGAAATTCCTGGACCTTGGTTTTTGCTGGGATGGACCAGTCTCTTCCTCTCCAACCTCACTGGCCTTGCTGTTGCCATCTTAAGCTGCAAGCAAAGTCACCTTTTATCTGTTACTTTATTAATTTCTTTAAATTCAGGTCTGCAGTCAATGGATTAAAAGAAAAATATCATTCAACGTAGCAGGTTGGTGTGTTAATGTTCACCTTGATCACTTCTTACCAGTGTGTCAGGGACTCAGGAATTTTACGGTTCTCCAACCTTTGTAATCCATTTTGAATTCCTCAATGTTCTCAGTTTCACGTTCAGCTTCCATGTCGCCTGGCAACCCTCTGGTCATTCTGTAGGTGACAGGCAGTGGTCAGAGAAGAACATTGGCCTGATGTTGGTTGATCTGATCGTGAACGCTCGGGGCACAAACAGGAAGTGAATCCTGGAATGGGCAGACCCGTCCAGTCTTGACCAGGTGTATCTACACTGGGCTCCGTTTGCAGGGTTGCTAGTTTAGCATCTTTTACTGTTTCCATCAGGAGTCTGGATGTGGCGTCCATTTGACTGTCGGCACTGCTGGATCATCCAGCTGCATCGATGATGCAGTTGAAGTCACTGCCGAGAATAACCAGCCTAGATGTCACCAGCAGCAATGGGAGCTGCTGGAAGACGGTCAGTCGCTCGCTGCTTCAAACCAGGGCGTACGCGTGGATTAACCGGAGCGAAGCATTTTTGTACATTACCTTTGCTGCAAGGAGGCGACCGCCCACCACCTCCTTAACTTTGGAGATGAAGTTGCCTCCGCGCAGCAGAGAACCCAAGCTGGAGGAACGGGAATGATTCTCCCCGACTCAGTTGTGCAAAATGGGCTCATGGTAAATCAGCAGCCTGTTTTTCATCAGGCTTAATTTTCTTTTCCTTTGACGTTAAGATGCACTTTGTGGGATGGATGTGACGTCTGTGCACAGGAGTGAATTGAACCCAATTTCTCAGCAGCAGTCAATACAGTTAATTTACAATCATTTCCCATGAAAGAATTTTTAAAAAAGCACAGCCAGGACTTCTGATCCAGTTCACTATCTAATGGCTGCTCAGCAAAATATGGTTGATCTTTTGGAATTGAAGATCCTCCTGATTTCAGCTCTCCCAGTTTTTTTTTATTTCCAAAATATACTTTATTCATAAAAATCTGTAAAAATTACATTGCCAAACAGTTTCAAAACAGCACCAAAAAATCCAAACATTGCAAGGGAGATCAGTTTCCTTCAATACTATCATGAGTTTCTTCCCAACCCTTCCATTTCACTATTGTCATGCCAATTACAGTTTTACATTTACAGCAAATGAAAATGTTAACGATACAGTTCGAGGTGTTTCCCATGGATCCAGCCCCTCAGTTCAGCTTGGTGGGGGAACCTTACACTGTGGTCTTTCCCCATTGAGCCTTTGCTGCGGCTGCCCCAAGCTTTAGTGCGTCCCTCAGCACGTAGTCCTGGACCTTGGAATGTGCCAGTCTGCAACATTCGGTGGTGGACAACTCTTTGCGCTGGAAGACCAGCAAGTTTCGGGCAGACCAAAGGGCGTCTTTCACCGAATTGATAGTCCTCCAGCAGCAGCTGATGTTTGTCTCGGTGTGCGTCCCTGGGAACAGCCCGTAGAGCACAGACTCCTGTGTTACAGAGCTGCTTGGGATGAACCTCGACAAAATTCTGGAAACACTCAGCGGGTCAGGCAGCATCTGTGGAGTGAGAAACAGAATTAGTTCAGGTCAATGACTCATGTCTCAGAGGAAAGGTCATTGACCTGAAACGTTAACTTTATTTCTCTCTCTGACCTCAACTAAAACCACTGCATCTCTTTCCAGACCTGCTTTGCAAAGGCACATTCCAGAAGGAGGTAGGCAATGGTCTTTTCCCCACCGCAGCCAACTCGAGGACAGTGTGCTGAGGCGTTGAGACTCCAGGCTTACAGGAAGGATCTGACAGGGAGGGCCCTTCTCACCACCAGCCACCGAGGGGCGAGAAGCCATGTAAAACCCCTCAGGCTGTATGTTTCAAATGAAATATACTTTATAAATATAAATATAACCTGCAATTGTAAGTGCAATTGTAAGAGGCACCTCAGAGTGTCACATACTGTGTTGCCAGAAACTGATCTGTATTGTACTTTACGTTATGTCAAATTTGAACTGTTACGCAAAGTATTTTTACAAATTAATAATAAAGTATATTTTGGAAAAAGAAATTAGTTAATTAATGATGATTAGCAAATAAGAAGCTGGGTGGGAGTCAGAGGCAGAGTGAAGGTCTTGGGTGACTCTCCCCACTCCTGTACCTGGGATCTGTTTGTGGCTGGAGGCTGCAATGCTTATTCAAACCCAACCTGAAGAAAAGACAAGAAATGAAGTTGTGAGTGGGAGAAACGGCAGCATTTTATGTTCCACTTGGATTTTATTAAGGCTAAGGCCCAGGGGTCAAATGTTTCTCCTTTCGCAGCCTCTACTGAGTACAGAAATACAGAGCGCCGATCTATAACGGAGCATTCACAAGAAAAGGACAACCTAGTGCATTGCCAGGAGGAACATCAAAACTGTAGTAAGCACAAGAAACCAGGACATTTGACTGAAAAGACAAAAGAAGCTAACAGCTGGGTGAGATAGACAGAAAAGACTGTGACACACACTCAGGTAAGCATGCTATTTTGTATTTCAAGGTCAAAGTTTTGTGATAGACGTTTTACAGTATGGATAGTTTTTACTTTTCTAACATAGAACATAGAACATAGAAAATACAGCACAGAACAGGCCCTTCGGCCCACGATGTTGTGCCGATCCTTTGTCCTCTGTCAAGGACAATTTAATCTATACCCCATCATTCTCCTTTATCCATATACCTATCTAAAAGCCGTTTGAAAGTCCCTAAAGTTTCTGACTCAACAACTTCCCCAGGCAAGGCATTCCATGCCCCGACCACTCTCTGGGTAAAGAACCTTCCCCTGACATCCCCCCTATATCTCCCACCCTTCACCTTAAATTTATGACCCCTTGTAACGCTTTGCTCCACCCGGGGAAAAAGTTTCTGACTGTCTACCCTATCTATTCCCCTGATCATCTTATAAACCTCTATCATGTCACCCCTCATCCTTCTCCGTTCTAACGAGAAGAGGCCTAGAATGTTCAGCCTTTCCTCGTAAGACTTATTCTCCATTCCAGGCAACATCCTGGTAAATCTCCTCTGCACCCTCTCCAAGGCTTCCACATCCTTCCTAAAATGAGGCGACCAGAACTGCACACAGTACTCCAAATGAGGCCTTACCAAGGTCCTGTACAGCTGCATCATCACCTCACGGCTCTTAAATTCAATCCCTCTGCCAATGAACGCCAACACCCCATATGCCTTCTTCACAGCCCTATCCACTTGAGTTGCAACTTTCAACGATCTATGCACATAGACCCCAAGGTCTCTCTGCTCCTCCACATGCCCAAGAACCCTACCGTTAACCCAGTATTTTGCATTCGTGTTTGTCCTTCCAAAATGGACGACCTCACACTTTTCAGGGTTAAACTCCATCTGCCACTTTTCAGCCCAGCACTGCAACCTATCCAAGTCCCTTTGCAGACGACAATAGCCCTCCTCGGTATCCACAACTCCACCAACCTTTGTATCATCTGCAAATTTACTGACCCACCCTTCGACTTCCTCATCCAAGTCGTTAATAAAAATCACAAACAGGAGAGGACCCAGAACTGATCCCTGTGGCACGCCACTGGTAACTGGGCTCCAGGCTGAGTATTTACCATCTAAGACCACTCTCTGCCTTCTATCAGTTAGCCAATTCTTAATCCAACTGGCCACATTCCCCACTATCCCATGCCTCCTGACTTTCTCCATAAGTCTACCATGGGGGACCTTATCAAATGCCTTACTAAAATCCATGTACACCACATCCACTGGTTTACCCTCATCCACTTGCTTGGTCACCTGCTCAAAGAATTCAATCAGGCTTGTGAGGCAAGACCTACCCCTCACAAAACCGTGCTGACTGTCCCGAATCAAGCAGTGTCTTTCCAGATGCTCAGAAATCCTATCCCTCAGCACCTTTTCCATCAACTTGCCTACCACCGAAGTAAGACTAACTGGCCTGTAATTCCCAGGGTTGTTCCTATTCCCTTTCTTGAACAGGGGCACAACATTTGCCACCCTCCAATCACCTGGTACCACCCCCGTCAACAGAGAAGATGAAAAGATCATTGCCAGCGGCTCTGCAATTTCATCCCTTGTTTCCCATAACATCCTTGGATATACCCCGTCAGGCCCGGGAGACTTGTCTATCTTCAAGTTATTCAAAAACCCCAACACATCTTCCCTCCTAACGAGCACTTCCTCGAGCTTACCAGTCTGTTTCACACCGTCCTCTTCAGTAATACACCCCTTCTCATTCGTAAATACCGAAGAGAAGTACTCATTCAAAACCTCACTTATCTCTTCCGGCTCAACACACAGTCTCCCGCTATTGTCCTTGACCGGACCTACGGTCCCCCTAGTCATCCTCATATTTCTGACATACGCGTAAAAGGCCTTGGGGTTTTCTTTTATCCTACCCGCCAAGCATTTTTCATGCCCTCTCTTAGCTCTCCTAATCCCTTTCTTCAGATCCTTCCTGGCCATCTTGTATCCCTCCAGAGCTATGCCTGTGCCCTTTTTCCTCAACCTTATATACGCATCCTTCTTCTTCCTAACAAGACTCTCAACCTCTCTTGTCAACCACGGTTCCCTCACATGACCATCCCTTCCCTGTCTGACAGGGACATGCTTATCAATGGCCCCTACTATCTGCTCCTTGAAAAAGTTCCACATTTCGACCGTGCCCTTCCCTGCCAGCATATGCTCCCAACTTATGCTCCTCAGTTCCTGCCTGACAGCATCATATCTACCCTTCCCCCAATTGTAAACCTTGCCCTGTTGCACATACCTATCCCTCTCCATTACCACAGTGAATGCTACAGAATTGTGATCACTATCTCCAAAGTGCTCGCCCACCAACAGCTCTATCACTTGCCCTGGTTCATTACCTAGTACCAAATCCAATATTGCCTCCCCTCTGGTCGGGCAGTCTACATACTGAGTCAGAAAAGTTTCCTGGACATACTGCACAAACACTACCCCATCCAAACTATTCGATCTAAAGAGTTGCCAATCAATATTTGGGAAGTTGAAATCCCCCATAATTACTACCCTGTGACTTCTGCTCCTTTCCAAAATCTGTTTCCCAATCTGCTCTTCCACCTCCCTGCTGCTATTGGGGGGCCGATAGAAAACTCCCATCAAGGTGACTGCTCCTTTCCTGTTCCTGACCTCAACCCACAGTGCCTCAGTCGGCAGATCCTCCTCGAAAATTCTTTCAGCAGTTGTTACACTATTTCTAACTAACAATGCCACCCCCCCACCTCTTTTACCACCATTCCTAATCTTATGAAAACATCTATAACCAGGTACCTCCAAGAACCATTCCTCCCCCTCACCTATCCACGTTTCAGTGATGGCCACAACATCGTAGTCCCAAGTGCCCATCCACGCCTTCAATTCACTCACCTTATTCCTGATGCTTCTTGCGTTGAAGTATACGCACTTGAACCCTTCTCCGTGCCCATCTGTCCTCTGCGACTGTGCTACCTTCCCCAATACCTCACTACACTCTTTGTCTTTCTGAGTGGACCCACTGGTCCCTGGACTACAAGTCCGGTTCCCATCCCCCTCCCAAACTAGTTTAAACCCTCCCGAACAGTACTAGCAAACCTCCCTCCCAGGATATTGGTGCCCCTCTGGTTCAGATGCAGCCCGTCCTGTTTGAACAGGTCCCATCTTCCCCAGAATGCAGTCCAATTATCCAAGAACTGGAAGCCCTCCCTCCTACACCATTCCTGCAGCCACGTGTTCAGCTGTGCTCTCTCCCTATTCCTAGCCTCACTATCACGTGGCGCCGGCAACAAACCAGAGATAACAACTCTGTCCGTCCGAGCTTTCAGCTTCCAGCCTAACTCCCTAAACTCACTTCTAACATCTGTGCCACCCTTCCTTCCTACGTCGTTGGTGCCAATGTGCACCACGACCTCTGGCTGCTCCCCCTCCCCTTTAAGGATCCTGAAGACGCGATCACAAACATCACGGACCCTGGCACCAGGGAGGCAACAAATCATCCGTGCGTCTCGCTTGCGCCCACAGAACCGCCTGTCGGTACTCCTCACCATCGAGTCCCCGATGACTAGTGCTCTCCCGTTCTCCCTCCTTCCCTTCTGAGCCACAGTGCAGGACCCCGTGCCAGAGGCCCGTTCACTGCAGCCTGCCCCCGATAGGCCGTCCCCCCCAACAGTATCTAAAACTGTATACTTGTTGCTGAGGGGAACGACCACAGGAGATCCCTGCACTGACCTCTTCCCACCTCTAACTGTTACCCAGCTGCCTTTGTTTTGTGGAGTAACGACATCCCTGTAGCTTCTATCTATCACCCCCTCAGCTTCCCGAATGATCCTCAGTTCATCCAGCTCCAGCTCCAGTTCCCTAACACGGTCTGATAGGAGCTGGAGACGGATGCACTTCCAGCAGGTGAAGTCGGCAGGGTCACCGGAGGTTCCCCTCACCTCGAACATACTGCAGGAGGAGCACTGCACTCCCCTGGCTGCCATTTCTTTTACTCAATTACCCCTTAATTAAGTACAAATATAGATATTAACAAAAACAGTGAATTAGCTTACCTGTTCAGTCCTTTTTGGTTAGAGGAGGAGGGTAAAAAGGGTCTTATTATTAGGTTAGAGGAGGAGGATGGGTGGGAGACACTACATGTGTAGTGTCTCGGGTTAACTCTGCTCCGCACCTTTAAAGAAAATACCTACCCAGGAGTCCTTGCTGCCGTCCAGCTTCCCTGCCTAGAGGTTAATACGTCTGTATGTTGGTGTTAGTTTCTTTCTTTTCCCATCCCACTTTCCCCACTTACCTAGCCTGCAGCACCAGGACTGGTTGAAGTTTGAAAAGATGATTAAAAGAAGAGAGAGGTAATCAGTGCAGGCTGACAGATACTGTGCTGTGCAAGCATGTGGTTTTGTTAGTTTGGTTCCGGTTGAAAAATTCCTGAAGTTTTGAAGAAAATATTCTTTGAGAAGGGAATAAAAACATTTTAGAAGAAATGCCATTTTTCCCAAAATAGACTTTATTCATAAAAATCAGCAATAAATTATGTTGCAAAACAATCTGACATTCCAGAAAGTGCAAAAGAAATCAGATTCCTTTGAAAAAGAATTTGAGTTTCCTCACAACTCCTGCCATTCCATTTTACATGCAATGAACATTTGCATTACACAGCAAAAACATTTTAGTGCATACAGCCCAAGTAGTTTTACACGGGTTCCAGCCCCTCGGTATACTATGGCGGGAGGACCTTACACAGTGGCCTTTCCGACAGCTGCCCCCAAGCTTTAGGCGTCCCTCAGCACTTAGTCCTGGACCTTGGAATGTGCCAGTCTGCAACACTCTGTTGAGGACAACTCTTTGTACTGGAATACCAGCAAGTTTCAGGCAGACCAAAGAGCGTCGTTCACCGAGTTGATGGTCCTCCAGCAGCAGTTGGTGTTTATCTCTGTGTGCATCCCCGGGCACAGCCAGCAGAGCACAGACTCCTGTGTTACAGAGCTGCTCGGGATGAACCTCGACAACTGCCAACATGACAGATATCTTCCGAGCATACAGCATGGATGTGGTTACCAGCACGGCATTCAGTGTGGACGTCAACTCCATCAACAACCCCGATGATCTGTTTGTCAGCGTCAGGAAAATAATACAATTTGGTCCTCTACTTTTCATTTCTTGTACGTGATTCAAATGTTTATTTTGTTTTAGTTGACACAGGGTCGTGATATTTTTCTCTTTGGTTCAGGAGATATCCTATTGGTTGCTCTGTTCACTTGGGTTCTAGGTGCCCTGTATCCCTCACTGCACTGTTAGCAGCTCACATTTCCAGCAACTTTATGGGCAAATTTCCTTGAGCTAAAGGTGAAGGGGCAAGTCTAATGGAAGACCCTGCTACATCTAAATCTTCTCCAATGAGTTTGGTGTATGTGAACCCATCACTCTATAATTCCACAGTTTGACTGCCAGGTGACTTTTCTCCAGTTTGCTCAAACTGGTTTCTGAGTATTTTTCAGTCTCACAGAAGTTCAGGATCAGTGGGTAGCACGCTTGCCCTGAATCAGAACACTGTGGGTTCAAGTTCCACTCCAGAGACTTGAGCACATAATCCAGGCTGATAGTTGAGTGCAGAACTCAAGGAGCAATGCACTACTGTAGCTTTCCTGCTGCTTTAAGGATTCAGTTTAATACAACAAGGATGACTTGTCCATGACAACAAGCCACTATGGGGACAGGTAAAGGTCTGCTTAGGTCAGGAAAAAGAACCCAACCCGAACCCGACCAATCCACAGCGGACACGAACCTGACCCGACCTGAGCCCGACTCCACTCGACCCGAACCGAGCCCAACTCAACCATCCCTTCCGACTGAGAAGCTCCATGAAGCCGCAGCGCATCCGTGATGATGTCATAGTGACGACACTTGCTCACTGCGCAGACAAGTTTCGTCCCAGACTCCCAGCTCAGGTATTTTAAAAAATTATTATTAATACTTACCGGCAGAGTACTTACCGTGTGTGTCCGGCCCAATCCGACCCGAGCACGACCTGGACTCTGCCCGTCCCGAACCGAGCCCGAAAGATGGACCCGGAAGATTGGCCCGACCCAACCCGAACCCGACACGTCATCGGTAGCAGGCCTTTAGGTACAGGTATATGTTGGTTAAAAGTATAGCAGATTTATTAAATAGTTTACAGCCAGTATAAAGAAGTAATACTTAACAATAGTCACAGTCTGACCCTCAGAACCTCAGCGGTAGCCCTCTGAGTGACTGCGGTAGGGTCTCTCTTTCTCTTGCTGTGTTCTGTTGACTGAAGATTCTCTTCTTTCTTCCTCTGGGTTTTTCATGCTGCTTCTCATGTTCACTAAATGTTCTTTTATACCCTTTTTCTCCATCTTCTTGCAACATAGTTATTCCTTAGCTAGGAGCTTCATCCAAACAATTGTTACTTGGGTGAAAGCAATGACAACAGATCGCAAACTTAAACTTTCTGTTTTCATTGTAAATTAATTAATTGCTCTGTCTTTCATTATCTGTTAGTTTCAAACATACCTTTACATTCCTCATTTTTTTTAACTTTTAACATCAAGTTGGCTTAAATTCTTCATCATGCTTTGCGTCTCAGCCTTGTACCATGTTTAACTGAGCTGACACATATTATAGTTACTTTAACAATATTTTAAAGCATTATTGCCTATCATAATCACTTCTAATTAAGCTTATACATTTTAAGACATTACACCAAGCAGTGAACTCGAGCTTCCACTATCAGAGGTATCCTCTTTTGGATGAAATGTTAAAGGCCCCATTTGCCCTCTCAGGTGGGGGTAAAAGATCCCATATTACTATTTTGAAGGGTAGTTCTCCAAATTTCTTGGCCAATATTAATTCTTCAACCAGCATCACTGAAGCAGATTTTATTATCACATTGTTGTTTGTGGGGCTTTGCTGTGTGCAAATTGGCTGATGTTTTCCGACATCACAACAGTGATTCCATTTCAGAAATATTTCATTATCTGTCAAGTGCTTTGGGATGTCATAAGTTTGTGAAAGTTGACTTCACAAATGTCCTCTCTCTTTCTCTTTTTTTCTTCCTCCCTCTTGCTTTGTCTGTTCTCCCTCTTTTTCTCTCTTTCTCCCCTTGGCAGAAACTGTGTGCAGTTTTGGTCTTCTTATTTAAGGAAGGATGTAAATGCATTGGAGGCGGTTCAGAGGAGGTTTAATAGATTGATACCTGGTATGAGCGAGTTGTCTTATGGGGAAAAGTTGGACAGACTGGGCTTGTATTCACTGGAGTTTAGAAGAGTGAGGGGAGATTTGATTGACGTATATAAGATCCTGAACGGTCTTGACAAGGTGGATGTGGAAAGGATGTTTCCTCTTGTGGGTGAGTCCAGAACTAGGGGACACTGTTTTAAAATTAGCGGTTGCCCTTTTAGGACATAGATGAAGAGAAATTTTTTCTGAGGGTTGTGCGACTTTGGATCTCTGTGCCCCAGAAGGTGGTGGAGGTAGGTCATTGAATATTTTTAAGGCGGAGGTAGATACTTGTCAGGCAAGAGAATCATAGGTTATCAGATGTAGATGAGAGTGTGGAATTTGAGACACAATCAGACCACCCATGATCTTATTGAATGGTGGAGCAGGCTCGAGGGGCTGAATGTCCCACTTCTGTTCCTAATTAGTATGTTTGTAAAAGCACTGCAGCTCTTTCCAGACCTGCTTTGCAAAGACACATTCAAGAAGGAGGTGGACAATGGTAACATGTAATGTAAATACACATTGTAAATATAACCAGTAATGGCAAGTGTAGTGAGGCACCTCATGTCTTGTATTGAAAGAAAATGATCTGTATTGCATTTTGTGCTGTCAAATTTGAATGATTGAATATATTTTTACAAATTTTATGAATAAAATATAGAACAAAGAACAAAGAACAGTACAGCACAGGAACAGGCCATTCGGCCCTCCAGGCCTGCGCCGATCTTGATGCCTGCCTAAACTAAAACCTTCTGCACTTCCGGGGACCGTATCCCTCTATTCCCATCCTATTCATGTATTTGTCAAGATGCCTCTTAAACATCGCTATCGTACCTGCTTCCACCACCTCCCCCGGCAGCAAGTTCCAGGCACTCACCACCCTCTGTGTAAAGAACTTGCCTCGCACATCCCCTCTAAACTTTGCCCCTCGCACCTTAAACCTATGTCCCCTAGTAACTGACTCTTCCACCCTGGGAGAAAGCTTCTGACTATCCACTCTGTCCATGCTGCTCATAACTTTGTAAACCTCTATCATGTCGCCCCTCCACCTCTGCGTTCCAGTGAAAACAATCCGAGTCTATCCAACCTCTCCTCATAGCTAATGCCCTCCAGACCAGGCAACATCCTGGTAAACCTCCTCTGTACCCTCTCCAAAGCCTCCACGTCCTTCTGGTAGTGTGGCGACCAGAATTGCATGCAATATTCTCAGTGTGGCCTAACTAAAGCTCTGGACAGCTGCAGCATGACTTGCCAATTTTTATACTCTATGCCCCGACTGATGAAGGCAAGCATGCCGTATGCCTTCTTGACTACCTTATCCACCTGCATTGCCACTTTCAGTGACCTGTGGACCTGTACGTGCAGATCTCTCTGCCTGTCAATACTCCTAAGGGTTCTGCCATTTACTGTATACTTCCCACCTGCATTAGACCTTCCAAAATGCATTACCTCACATTTGTCCAGATTAAACTCCATCTGCCATTTCTCCGCCCAAGTCTCCAACCGATCTATATCCTCCTGTCTCCTCTGACAATCCTCATCACTATCCGCAACTCCACCAATCTTTGTGTCGTCCGCAAACTTACAAATCAGACCAGCTACATTTTCCTCCAAATCATTTTTTATGCTACAAACAGCAAATGTCCCAGCACTGATCCCTGCGGAACACCACTAGTCACATCCCTCCATTCAGATAAGCACCCTTCCACTGCTACCCTCTGTCTTCTATGACTGAGCCAGATCTGTATCCATCTTGCCAGCTCACCTCTGATCCCGTGTGACCTCACCTTTTGTACCAGTCTGCCATGAGGGACCTTGTCAAAGGCTTTACTGAAGTCCAAATAGACAACATCCACTGCCCTTCCTTCATCAATCATCTTTGTCACTCCCTCAAAAAACGCGATCAAATTAGTGAGTCACGACCTCCCCTTCACAAAACCATGCTGCCTCTCGCTAATAAGTTCGTTTGTTTCCAAATGGGAGTAAATCCTGTCCCGAAGAATCCTCTCTAATAAATTCCCTACCACTGACGTAAGGCTCACCGGCCTATAACTTCTTGGATTATCCTTGCATTTCCTGGATTGGTGACCCATCCTGATCAGACCTGTACTGTACCCAGCAGGAAGGTCTCCGATAGCCTTGCGCTACTCAGGGATACGATCGCCTATGTACAGGACAGGAGGGTGGACACCTGCCTCATCAGCCTGGACCAGGAGAAGGCTTTTGACAGGATATCGCACACCTACATGATGGACGTGCTTTCCAAAATGGGGTTTGGGGAGGGAATGTGCAATTGGATCAAACTGCTCTACACAAACATCAGTAGCGCAGTCTCAATCAATGGGTGGGAATCGGAAAGTTTCCCGATCCAATCTGGAGTCAGATAGGGCTGTCCTTTCTCCCCGGTCTTGTTTGTTTGCTGTATTGAACCCTTTGCTGAGTCTATTAGGAAGGATGCGAGCATAAGAGGGGTGACAATCCCAGGCATTGGAGGCACTCAGGTTAAAACCTCCCTGTACATGGAGGACGTCGCCGTCTTCTGCTCGGATCTGCTGTCTGTGCGCAGACTGATGAGCATCTGCGACCAGTTCGAACTGGTCTCGGGAACCAAAGTTGACCACGGCAAGAGCGAGGCCATGTTCTTTGGGAACTGGGCTGACCGATCCTTTGTCTCCTTCACCGTCAGGTCAGACTACCTGAAGTTGCTGGGGATATGGTTCGGAAGGGCCGGGGCATGCACCAAAACATGGGAGGAGTGAGTAGCCAAGGTACAACACAAGCTGAGCATGTGGGAGCAGCGATCTCTCTCCATTCTGGGTAAGAACCTGGTCATCAGGTGCGAGGCACTCACATTGTTGCTGTTCGTGGCGCAGGTCTGGCCCATACCCCACTCCTGCGCTGTGGTGGTCACCTGAGCCATTTTCCGCTTCATTTGGGGATCCAAAATGGACCGGGTCCAAAGGAACACGATGTTCAAACCTCTGGATAAGGGCGGGAAAAATGTACCCAACGTGGCCCTCATCCTGAGGACCACCTTCGTGTGCGGCTGCATCAAACTGTGTGTAGATCTCCAGTACGCAAACTCCAAGTGTCACTACGTGTTGAGGTTCTATCTGTCCCCGGTGTTGCGAAGGATGGGCCTGGTCACATTGCCGCGGAACGCTCCATCCAGTTGGACTGTGCCGTACCACCTATCCTTCGTGGAGCAATTTCTGCGGAAAAACACCTTTGACCACCGATCCATCAGGCAGTGGTCTGCACAGAATGTTCTCAAGGGCCTACGGGAAAAGGAGATGTTGATCCTGTCGGATGGTTCCCCAAGCAGACCGCCAAAGTCATTTGGCAGAATGCCTCATCATCAGAACTTTCAAACAAGCACCAAGATGTAGCTTGGCTGGTGGTGAGAAGAGCCCTCCTCGTCAGATCCTCCCTGCAAACCCGAAGTCTCACCCCCTCCGCACAATGCCCTCGTGGTGGCTGTGGTGGGGAAGAGACGGTTGCCCACCTCCTTCTGGAATGTGTCTTTGCAAAGCGGGTGTGGAAAGAGATGAGGTGGTTTTTGTTGAGGTTCATCCCAAGCAGCTCTGTAACACAGGAGTCTGTGCTCTACGGGCTGTTCCCAGGGACGCACACCGAGATAAACATCAACTGCTGCTGGAGGACTATCAATTCGGTGAAAGACGCCCTTTGGTCTACCCGACACCTGCTGGTCTTCAGCGCAATGAGTTGTCCACGACCGAATGTTGCAGACTGGCACATTCCAAGGTCCAGGACTACGTGCTGAGGGACGCACTAAAGCTTGGGGCAGCCGCAGCAAAGGTTACACCACTGTGTAAGGTCACCCCACCAAGCTGAATGGAGGGGCTGGATCCATGGGAAACCCCTCGAACTGTATCGGGAAAATTTTCGTTTGCTGTACAATGTAAAAATGTATATGGCATGAGAAATGAAATGGAAGGCTGGTGAGGCAACTCATGATCGTATTGAAGGAAACTGATCACCTTTGCACTGTTTGTATTTTTTGACTTGGTGCTGTTTGAAACTGTTTGCTAATGTATTTTTTACAGATTTTTATGAGTAAAGTATATTTTGGAAATAAAAGAATAGAAAAACAGTAGAAATTACACTCAGCCAGGACTTTTATCCAGCTCACTATCTCATGACTGCTAAAGAAAATAAGGTGGATCGATTCGAATTGAAGCTCCTCCTGATTTCGGTTCTCCCAGTAGTTTTCTTTGAGTTAGTGGATGACTAATAGCTAGAGCCTGCTCTGTTTGCATTGCAGTAACTCTTCCTGATCCCTGCCTGACATCTATGTCATCATAGGAATGGTCACTGTTCTGTGACATCATTGATGGATCACTGCCCAGCAGCCAAACTCAATGTACATTGCTCAACATAGGTTGCTGAGTTTAGCTGACTCCTGTTGCAGAAAATGAAAACAAAGTTAGGATAAAATTGAGCCTTTTCTTTCCTTCTATCACTTTCCAGGGTAAACATTTAACCAATGTGTTGCCATGGTACAGAATGATCTTACCTGACTTCTCTTTCTGCAAACTATTTTTCATTTATGTTGTCCAGTTCAAATACCTCTTTCGCCATTTAACTAGTTCTTAGCTAATCTGTACCCCTCAAGCCTATTTATCCACCTTTGTTCCATATTCCCGAAACTCTTATCCAACATAAAATCTATCATTCCAACACAAAGGCAAAATACTGCGGATGATGGAAATCTGAAATAGAAACAGAAAACGCTGGTAACACTCAACGGGTCAGGCAGCATCTGTGGAATGCGAAACAGAATTAGTTCAGGTCGATGACCCTGAGGAAGGGTCATCAACCTGAAATGTTAACTTTGTTTCTCTTTGCAAAGATGCTGCCAGACCTGCAGAGTTTTTCCAGTACATTTTTTTTATTTTGGGGATAAAGGATGTTTCCGTTTGTCAGCTTTCTGAAGGCAAAGTCATAGATGAGTTCTGCTGCAGAGGACTCAGATGAGGAACTCAATGGGGTGGCATACGGAGAGCGCTAATGGACATGCATGCCGAGATGCTGGGTGCAATGGCTGTCCCACAAGATAGCCTCTGTCACTGGCAAGGAGCTTCGAGGAGACTGGTTCCAAGTTGGCAGAGGGATTGGCACAGAGCTTTCTGCTGCCAACCCAGAGGCACTGCAGCCCCCATTGCTGTTGCAGCCTTTGTATGCGCAGGTCACCTACTTCTCTGCCGTCCCTGTGAGGATGCAGTAAAACCTGGCTGCCCGACCCGAACTCGACTACATGTGTCAGGTTGGGGTGGGGTGGGGTCTATATTCTGTGCCCAGCATTCGGGTTCGGGTTGGGTTGGGCTGAAGTGTTCTGGCTCCGTGTTTTATAAATAAATGCATTATTACATTGCAGTGATATTCAGGTCAGGTCAGGCATGAAAACATATTAAAGGACTCTGGCTCCAGTCGGGTTCGGTTTGGCTGTGGTCGGGTCGGGCCCGGGTCAGGTTTTAATTTTATACCCGAGCAGGCCTTTAGGATGCAGCAACACTCTCTGACAAATACAACAAAACACCTCCAAAAACATTCAAGAGTACTTTCAGATACTTTACAGTTGAAAGTTCCATAAATTTGACTGACTGCAATCAAGGTGCCTGATGCTTTGAATAACACTACTCCAGGGCTCATCTTGATACTTGTCATTTCTTTTTTCCTTGCTGAACAATGCAGGTGTTGCCAGGACCGGTGTTGCCCAATTCTGGTATCCTGGCATCACAGCAGCCGGTTGGGCTGTGTGAAGTCAGGTGTGTTTGGGCACACGCAGGATATTCAGTTGTGTGCAGCCATATCAATGCCGAATGCCGAGTGTGCCATGGCCCACAGCACTGCCTATCCCCAGGGAATTGGAGTAAGTAGATGAATTTCTTGCCCAGTGCATTTGGAACATGCAGTCACCAGCCAAAATCTTTCCATGTACTCTGGATGAGAAAAGTCCATCAGGCTAATACATACTCGCCCCACTGCACTCGCGTCCACAGCCAATCCAGGAAAAATCTGGCAAAGATTCCTTTCCAAGGGCGGAAAAGCCCTCGGGTAAATGTCGGGGGCCATAACTACGTGGTCATAATGCAAGTTCTTACATTTCTTCAAACGTAATCTTGCAGTTTTCTAAAAATGCATCCAACACCTTCTTGCAGGATTGCATGGAGTCGGCTGTCAGAGCCATCACCATGAAGGAACTTCCAACATCAAATTACAGACTGAATGTACCAGTTTATTCATGTGGAATATTTGTGCTTCATGTGTGGCCTAGGATTTCTTGCTCTGCTGCTTGATGAGAGTCCATTAATCATTAATATTGCTTCTTAAATGAAGAGGTTGGCCTCTGCCTCTCTCTGAGGACTTGGGCCATAACTGGCTCATTACCTTCTCCAAGAGGATCAGAAGATGTCCCTGCAGTTGCAGGTACCAGTTGAGCTGCTCCGCACGAGTCCTTTGAATGGGGTGGCTGGATAGCATTGGATGATGAGCTGCCCTGAGACACACATCCCTCAGATCTTCCTCCTTGGCATAGCCAGCCATCCATGTGAATTTCCACAGATTCAGTTATAGATAAGCCAAGCCCTGACTAAAGAGAATCTGTGGTTTCATTTTAGATGGAAGAGAGGATTTGGAGACTTGATTTGACCCCAAAACTCACGCAAAGAGGTCCATATATGGAGAGAAGAAAAATAAGGAAGCAGCAAATAATGATTGAAAGAAAGAAAAGAATGATTTGCATGTGTACGGTATCTTTTACAACTTCAGGATGTCCCTGAGCACTTTACAGCCAATGAAGTATTTTCAATGTGTATCAACTGTTATGTAGCAAATTTGTGCACAGCAAGATCCCATTAGCAACAATGTAATAATGGCCAGTTAATCTGTTTCATGATGTTGACTGGGAGATAAATATTGGCCAGAATAGCAGGGAGCGTTCCCCTGCTCTTGGATTAGTGCCATGGAATCTTTTGGTGTTTATGGTGCATGCGAGAACTATGAAAAACATGAATTAAAATATTTAGATAAGGATCCTATGCTTTTTGTCGGACCCTTTTCTGATATTGGGGTGCCCCAGTGGCTGACCCGCCCCATAGTAAACTCACCCAGCAATGTGGAGCTTACAGACTGGAAGGATGTTTCAGCAGTGCTATTTAAAGGGTTAATATACATCTTTTGATAAAAGTGCCACATTGTAGACATGTTAGCCAAGTTAAATCTCATGGGATTAAAGGGACAGTGGCAGCGTGGATATGAAATGGGCTGAGGGACAGAAAGCAGTGATGAATGGTTGTTTTTCAGAGTGGGAAGAAGTTTATAATGCTGTTCACCAGTGATCAGTACTCGGAGCTCTGCTCTTTTTCATGCATATTAATGACCTGCACCTGCAAATTTGTAAACAGGGCTGGATTTTATGCAGCCAGCATGAGTCTGGACGCCAGGCTAAAAAGGCGAGGAGAACCCTGCTGCGGATGTTTTGGGGACCCCAGGCTGCCTTTTACAATGCATAGGCAATAAACCACCCAGCGACAGAGTCCTTATCCCTTTACGAACAGGGATTCCGCCTCCAAGAGCTGCTGGCCAATCAGAGAGCCAGAAGATCAGCTGTCCCAACAGCGCCACTGGGAGCAGTGGCCACTGCTGGTACTGTAGCAGTTCCCAGACCAGGAGCAGTCAGGCAGGCGGCCCAGGCAACGGGTGAGGGCCATGTGGGTTAAGGGCAGGGGACTAGGTGTTGGCACAGGGGTGGCCTTTACGGCCGGGGGCCCTGTGCAGGCCACAGATTGCCCAAGCAGGATGCACCCCTCCCCAGCCCAAACCAGCCCACAAGGAGGCTATCTGGCTTTACTGGGCAACATCCCCGGATAGTAGAGGGCTCCCCCGCCGCTGGTAAAATGCCAACGGTGGCGGGATGAGGCACTTAAGTGGCCATTAATTAAGGGCCTCAACTGCCTCTGGATGGGAAGGCCCACCCCTGAATGGCGTTGGGAAGGCAACGGGCACTCCACCCCCCGCCTTTCCTTGGTATTGTTTGCCCCCTCCCCACCTCCTTGCCCTTCACCTCGGGGGTCTGATAAAATTCAGCCCAAAGTTTGCAGGTGACACAAGCTCAGAAATGTAGAAACAATTTTGAGAATAGTAACAGGAGGACATGATATACAAAATTTATTGCTGAGAAGTATGAAATGTTACCAGTAGTTAACATAGTGCAGTGACAGCCCTCTTTGTGAAGAGATGATGCTTCACACATTGCTCCACAAAGAAGTTGAAGCAGGAGACGTGACTTTTTTAAATTTCCAAAATATACTTTATTCATAAAAATCTGTAAAAAATGCATTATAAAACAGTTCCAAACAGCACCAAGTCAAAAAATACAAAGAGTGCAAAGGAGATCAGTTTCCTTCAATACAGGAGTGAGCTGCCTCACCACCCTTCCATTTTTATTTTTCATTCCATGTACATTTTACAGCAAACAAATATTTTCCGGATACAGTTCGAGGGGTTTTCCATGGATCCAGCCCCTCAATTCACTTTGATGGGAGGACCTTACACAGTAGACTTTCCCCATTGAGCCTTCACAGCGTCTGCCCCAAGCTTTAGTGCGTCCCTCAGCACGTAGTCCTGGACCTTGGAATGTGCCAGTCTGCAACATTCGGTCGTGGACAACTCTTTGCACTGGAAGACCAGCAGGTGTCGGGTAGACCAAAGGGCATCTTTCACTGAATTGATAGTCCTCCAGTAGCAGTTGATGTTTATCTCGGTGTGTGTGCCTGGTAACAACCCGTAGAGTACAGACTCTTGTGTTGCAGAGCTGCTTGGGATGAACTTTGACAAAAACCACTGCATCTCTTTCCACACGTGCTTAGCAAAGACATTCCAGAAGGAGGTGGGCAACCATCTCTTCCCCACCACAACCAGCTCGTGGGTATTGTGCGGAGGGGGTCAGACTTCAGGCGTGCAGGAAGGATCTGACAGGGGAGGGCTCTTCTCACCACCAGCCAAGCAACATCTTGGTGCTTGTTTGAAAGTTCTGGTGATGATGCATTCCGACAAATGACTTTGACGGTCTGCTCGGGGAACCATCTGACAGGATCCACCATCTCTTTTTCCCGTAGGGCCTTGAGGACATTCTGTGCAAACCACTGCCTGATGAATTGGTGGTCAAAGGTGTTTTAGATTAGATTAGAGATACAGCACTGAAACAGGCCCTTCGGCCCACCGAGTCTGTGCCGAACATCAACCACCCATTTATACTAATCCTACACTAATCCCATATTCCCACCAAACATCCCCACCTGTCCCTATATATCCCTACCACCTACCTATACTAGTGACAATTTTTTAATAATGGCCAATTTACCTATCAACCTGCAAGTCTTTTGGCTTGTGGGAGGAAACCGGAGCACCCGGAGAAAACCCACGCAGACACAGGGAGAACTTGCAAACTCCACACAGGCAGTACCCGGAATCGAACCCGGGTCCCTGGAGCTGTGAGGCTGCGGTGCTAACCACTGCGCCACTGTGCCGCCCTTTTCCCGCAGAAACTGCTCCACGAAGGATAGGTGGTATGGCACAGTCCAAATGGATGGCGCATTCCGCGGAAATGTGACCAGGCCCATCCTTCGCAACACTGGGGACAGATAGAACCTCAGCACGTAGTGACACTTGGAGTTTGCGTACTGGAGGTCTACACACAGCTTGATGCAGCCGCACGCGAAGGCAGTCATCAGGATGAGGGCGATGTTGGGTACATTTTTTCCGCTCTTATCCAGAGGTTTTAACATGGTGTTCCTCCAGACCCGGTCCATTTTGGATCCCCAGATGAGGCGGAAAATGGCTTGGGTGACTGCCACAGTGCAGGAGTAGGTATGGGCCAGACCTGCGCCACGTACAGCAACAACGTGAGCACCTCGCACCTGATGACCAGTTTCTTACCCATAATGGAGAGAGAATGCTGCTCCCACATGCACAGCTTCTGTTGTACCCTGGCTACTCGCTCCTCCCAGGTTTTGGTGCATGCCCCGGCCCTTCCGAACCATATCCCCAGCACCTACAGGTAATCTGACCGAACGGTGAAGGGGACAAAGGATCCGTCAGCCCAGTTCCAAAAGAACATGGCCTCGCTCTTGCCGTGTTGAACTTTGGCTCCCGAGGCCAGTTCAAACTGGTTGTAGAGGTTCATCAGTCTGCGCACAGACAGCGGGTCCGAGCAGAAGACGTCGACGTCATCCGTGTACAGGGAGGTTTTAACTTGAGTGCCTCCACTGCCTGGGATTGTCACCCCTCTTATGCTCACATCCTTCCCAATAGACTCAGCAAAGGGTTCAATACAGCAAGCAAACAAGACAGGGGAGAGAGGACAGCCCTGTCTGACTCCAGATTGGATTGGGAAACTTTCTGATTTCCATCCATTGATTGAGACTGCGCTACTGATGTTTGTGGAGAGCAGTTTGATCCAATTGCAGATTCTCTCCCCAAACCCCATTTTGGAAAGCACATCCATCATGTAGGTGTGCAATATCCTGTCAAAAGCCTTCTCCTGGTCCAGGCTGATGAGGCAGGTGTCCACCCTCCTGTCCTGTACATAGGCGATCGTATCCCTGAGTAGCGCGAGACTATCAGAGAATTTCCTGCCGGGTACAGTACAGGTCTGATCGGGGTGGATCACCAACTCCAGAGCAGACTTGACTCGACTGGCTATGACTTTGGACAGAATCTTGTAGTCGGCATTAAGCAGTGAGATGGGCCGCCAATTTCTGATTTCTGCCCTCTCCCCCTTCCGCTTGTAGATGAGGGTGATGGTGCCTTTCCTCATGGATTCTGACGTGCTGCCGGCCAGGAGCATACTCTTGTGTACTTCCAGCAGGTTCAGTCCCACAGGGCCGAATACAACTCAACTGGTAAGCCATCGCTTCCGGGAGTTTTACTCGTCTCGAAGCCCTGACGGTGTTTGTCAGCTGAAGCAGGAGATCTGATCTTCGTATAAACTGCGGCATGGAGCCATTTACCTCCCTACAGGGTGAACTGCTTCTACTGTTTCCTGAGTTTGCTGCTCCCCTTTGTCCTCCAGCCACAATGGGAACCCTTGCAGAGCACCCATGAGAGCCATACAACAGCTGTGAATAAAGCCAATAACACCAATGAAACCTCTTCTCAGCGGTCAGGATTAAGGTTTTAGAGTCAGAAAACAGACCATAAAACATCCAGCAGCCTCAAATGACAAAGCAGAAACTAAGCCTTTTAAATTCCCTTACTGAAACAACCTTCCCGCCTGTTCATGCCAAGTTTATGACGCGGTCTAATATCAGAAAGGAGTTTGACAACAAGCCTCAGGCTCTTATCTAAATCTTTTAATTCATGAGTCGGTGACACTGAAGGAACAGTGACATATGTCCAAGTCAGAACAGAGCAGAATGTATATTTGAGTAAATTGAAAAAGTAAATGCAGAACATTTGCAATATTTAAAAAATATTTTTAAGTTTAAAAAATGGATTAATTTGACAACTTAGTATTTATTTCTCAAAGTAATGAGGGGAGACCACTGTAAGAGAGTGAAATTCTTTTCCTTCCTTGGTCATGAACAACTCTATGGAAAAGCACTGTCTAAAACCCTCATGTCATAGTATGTTTTTTTCTAAAAATATACTTGAATATATTTTTACAAATTTTATGCCTATAGAAAAGTTCAAACTTGACATTATATCAAGTGCAATACAGGTGCCTCACTACACTTATCTTTACAGGTTACATTTACAATGTACATTTACATTCCATATTAAACATTCTCTGGTGAATACAGTCCAAGGGGTTTAACATGGGTTCTAGTCATTTGGTATGTGCCAGTGTGCAACACTCTGTCGTGGACAACTGTGCAGTAGAAGATCCACAAGATTCGGGCAGACCAAAGAGAGTTGATGGTCCTCCAGCAGTAGTTGATGTTTGCTTCGATGTGCATCCCTGGGAACAGCCCACAGAGCACAGAGTCCTGCTCTGGATGAACCTCAACAAAAAACCACTGCATCTCTTTCCAGACCTGCTTTGCAAAGGCACATTCCAGAAGGAGGTGGGCAACGGTTTTTTCCCCACCGCAGCCAACTCGAGGACAGTGTGCTGAGGCAGTGAGACTCCAGGCTTGCAGGAAGGATCTGACAGGGAGGGCCCTTCTTACCACCAGCCACTGAGGGGTTGGAACTCATGTAAAACCCCTCAGGCTGTATGTTTCAAATGAAATATACTTTATAAATATAACCTGCAATTGTAGGTGTAGTGAGACACCTCCAGAGTGCCACAAACTGTGCTGCCAGAGACTGATCTGTATTGTACTTTATGTAATGTCAAATTTGAACTGTTATGTAATGTATTTTTACAAACTTTATGAATAAAGTATATTTTTGGAAAAAATCAGTTAATGATCATTAGCAAATAAGCTGGAGAGAGAATTAGTCTCTGGGGTAGGAGTCAGGGGGCGGAGTCAAGATGTTGGGTGACCTCTCCCCAGCCCCCGCCCCTGTACCTGGGATCTGTTTGTGGCTGGAGGCTGCAATGCTTATTCAAACCCAGCCTGAAGAAAAGACAAGAAATGCAGTTGTGAGTGAGAGAAACGGCAGCATTTTATGTTCCACTTGGATTTTACTAAGGCAAGGGCCCAGGGGTCAAATGTTTCTCCTTTCGCAGCCTCTACTGAGAGAGATCGACTATTGACATGCTGTTCTCCCTTCGTCAGATACAGGAGAAATGCCGTGAACAACAGATGCCCCTCTACATTGCTTTCATTGATCTCACCAAAGCCTTTGACCTCGTCAGCAGACGTGGTCTCTTCAGACTACTAGAAAAGATCGGATGTCCACCAAAGCTACTAAGTATCATCACCTCATTCCATGACAATATGAAAGGCACAATTCAACATGGTGGCTCCTCATCAGAGCCCTTTCCTATCCTGAGTGGTGTGAAACAGGGCTGTGTTCTCGCACCCACACTTTTTGGGATTTTCTTCTCCCTGCTGCTTTCACATGCGTTCAAATCCTCTGAAGAAGGAATTTTCCTCCACACAAGATCAGGGGGCAGGTTGTTCAACCTTGCCCGTCTAAGAGCGAAGTCCAAAGTACGGAAAGTCCTCATCAGAGAACTCCTCTTTGCTGACGATGCTGCTTTAACATCTCACACTGAAGAATGCCTGCAGAGTCTCATCGACAGGTTTGCGTCTGCCTGCAATGAATTTGGCCTAACCATCAGCCTCAAGAAAACGAACATCATGGGGCAGGATGTCAGAAATGCTCCATCCATCAATATTGGCGACCACGCTCTGGAAGTGGTTCAAGAGTTCACCTACCTAGGCTCAACTATCACCAGTAACCTGTCTCTAGATGCAGAAATCAACAAGCGCATGGGTAAGGCTTCCACTGCTATGTCCAGACTGGCCAAGAGAGTGTGGGAAAATGGCGCACTGACACGGAACACAAAAGTCCGAGTGTATCAGGCCTGTGTCCTCAGTACCTTGCTCTACGGCAGCGAGGCCTGGACAACGTATGCCAGCCAAGAGCGACGTCTCAATTCATTCCATCTTCGCTGCCTTCGGAGAATACTTGGCATCAGGTGGCAGGACTATATCTCCAACACAGAAGTCCTTGAAGCGGCCAACACCCCCAGCTTATACACACTACTGAGTCAGCGGCGCTTGAGATGGCTTGGCCATGTGAGCCGCATGGAAGATGGCAGGATCCCCAAAGACACATTGTACAGCGAGCTCGCCACTGGTATCAGACCCACCGGCCGTCCATGTCTCCGTTATAAAGACGTCTGCAAACGCGACATGAAATCGTGTGACATTGATCACAAGTCGTGGGAGTCAGTTGCCAGCATTCGCCAGAGCTGGCGGGCAGCCATAAAGACAGGGCTAAATTGTGGCGAGTCGAAGAGACTTAGTAGTTGGCAGGAAAAAAGACAGAGGCGCAAGGGGAGAGCCTACTGTGCAACAGCCCCAACAAACAAATTTCTCTGCAGCACCTGTGGAAGAGCCTGTCACTCCAGAATTGGCCTTTATAGCCACTCCAGGCGCTGCTTCACAAACCACTGACCACCTCCAGGCGCGTATCCATTGTCTCTCGAGATAAGGAGGCCCAAAAGGACTGAGTACAGAAATACAGAGCGCTGATCTATAATGGAGCATTCACAAGAAAAGGACAACCTAGTGCATTGCCAGGAGGAACATCAAAACTGCAGTAAGCACAAGAAACCGGGACATTCGACTGAAAAGGCAAAAGAAGCTAACAGCTGGGTGAGATAGACAGAAAAGACTGTGACACACACTCAGGTAAGCATGCTATTTTGCATTTCAAGTTCAAAGTTTTGTGACAGACATTTTTACAGTTTGGATAGTTACTTTTGTAGGGTAAGTCAGTTCCCTGCCTAGAGGTTAATACGTATGTTAGTTCTTTCTCTTCCCATTTCGCTCTCCCCAATTACCTAGCCTACAGCACCAGGACTGATTGAAGTTTGAAAAGATGATTGAAAGAAAAGGGAGAGAGGAAATCAGTGCAGGTTGACGTACTGTCCTGTGCATCCATGTGGTTTTGTTAGTTTGTTTAAGGCTGAAAAATTCCTCAAGTTTGAAAGAAAATAATCTTTGAGAAGGGAATAAAACATTTTAAAAGAAATGCCATGTCTAGTAATTGTGCAGACAACAATGGTGCAAAGACTTTAAAGATAAGTGCTTGTCTCAATGTGGAATGAATTGCAGGTATTCACACTTCGATGATCACCATTATTCACTGGCCAGGAGCTGTGCATTGTGTTGCAGGTTTTGTATTTTGGAGATTTTTTTCAGATTGAATGGTCAGCATTAAACCATTTGTTTTAATAGTTTACTGTCAATCCTACAATTAGCATTAGATAGCAAGGAGCCAGACTGCAGTTGGCATGTTTGGGGCAGAAACTCAACAGAAACTCAACCCCAGCACACCCCAACCCAGTTCAGTTTCTATCAAACAGTGGGATTTAAAATTACCCAGTTCAGATGGATTGGACAGTTTCTGATCAATCCCACTCTTTCTGATGAGAAATTTTGTTAATGGTTCCCGGACAGTGATATTTATGAATTCAGATTTAGAACCTGTTTTAGATCATTTGATCGGTTTGTCTTGTGGCAAAGGAGGAATTTCCCTCATTTTTACCACTTTAGTTTCTGCTGGGGCTCTGAGTCAACAAACAGGCATTCATTCCTGTTTCTGCTCATTGCTGGATGTCCCAAAGCACTTTCGACAATTAACTGCTTTGGAACTGCTCAAATTTGTTTTGCTGCTGGAAATGTGGCAGCCAATTTGTGCACAGCAAAGTCCAATATACAGCAATAAGATAATGACAAATAATGTTTGAACTAATGTTGATTGAGGGATAAAAATTGACCAGGAAACCAGGGAGAACTCTACCTTGAATAATGCCAGAGGATCTTTTCCATTGGCTTGAGAAAGCCTCGAATTAACATCTAACATCACTGTCAGCTGGGTTATGTGCTCAAGTTTCTGGGGTGAGATTTGATCCCTTGCCCTCTTGATTAAGAGGCTAAAGTGCGACAAACTAAACCACAGAAAACCGGAAGCTAAAGATGTGAGTTTGGAGCTATATTTATAGAAGTCAAAATAATTTTGGTCACTTTAATGGACTGTCTCTTTAAAGCTCTGGGCAGTTCTACACCCTTTTCACAAACAGTTTGTTTGCTGGGAGCTGATTTGCTACTTGGGTTTAGACCCCACCCTTTTGGAATTTTCTGTTTTAATTTCAGGCTTTAGCTGCAAGATCTCTCTTTCAATTTCTCACCTCCGAGCGTTACATGTCTTCTTTGTTTTGCTAATGTCTTGGATTTCTTTAATGCTTCAGTGCATTACCTGATGTAAAAATTATGTCAGCCACCTGCATCGAAGTTGTCAGCACAGACACAGGCCGGGGTAGTTTCATTTTGACAGTAATCTGGATACTGTGCCCAACTAGTGCTTAAAATTGCACTGGTTAGGTGAGGCTTCAAGTTAGCATTAATTAAATTATGTAATTGCAAATGTAAAATCTACCATGATCTAAGGCAATCAGGCAGAGTAATAGATTCATCTTTTTACATGAGAGGCATTCCTCGAGGTGTTTGAATGTTAGAATGTTGGAAACAATAGTCAGGGAATATATCAACAGACACAGAGAGGTTTGAGTTAACTAAGAAAAGCCAGCATAGATTTGTAAAAGGCATGGTTTATGCTTGACGAATTGAATTTTTTGATGAAGTAACAGAGAAGGTTGATGAAGGAAATGTGGTGGATGTCATTCCTTTGGATTTTAAGAAAGTATTTGTTCAGGTACCATATAAAAGGCTGGTTAATAAAATTGAGGCTCATGGAAGAGGAGGGTCAGTGCCCGACTGGATCAAAAATTGGTTTTCGGACAGGAGTGATGTAAGGGTCTTTGGGATTTCCTGGGTGGGGAGGTTGATGAAAGGGTCTTTGGGATTTCCTGGGGGTAGGCGGATGAATGGGTCTTTCGGATTTGCTGGGGGGGGTGGTAGCGTGATGAAAGGGTCCTTGGGATTTCCTGGGGGGGGAGGGTGATGAAGGGGTCTTTGGGATTTCCTGGGGGGGGGGGGAGAGTGATGAAAGGGTCTTTGGAATTTCCTGGGGGGAGGGTGATGAAAGGGTCTTTGGGATTTCCTGGAGGGGAGAGTGATGAAAGGGTCTTTGGGATTCCGTGGGAGGGGTGGGTGATGAAAGGGTCTTTGGGATTTCCTCGGGCATTGGGTGATGAAAGAGTCTTTGGGATTTCCTGGGGGGGGGTGGGGAGAGTGCTGAAAGGGTCCTTGGGATTTCCTGGGGGGGGAGGGTGATGAAGGGGTCTTTGGGATTTCCTGGGGGGGGTGGTGGGGAGAGTGATGAAAGGGTCTTTGGAATTTCCTGGGGGGAGGGTGATGAAAGGGTCTTTGGGATTTCCTTAGGGGGGAGGGTGATGAAAGGGTCTTTGGGATTTCCTGGGAGGGGAGGGTGATAAAAGGGTCTTTGGGATTTCCAGGGTGGGGAGGTTGATGAAAGGGTCTTTGGGATTTCCTGGGGGTAGGCTGATGAATGGGTCTTTCGGATTTCCTGGGGGGGGTGGTAGCGTGATGAAAGGGTCCTTGGGATTTCCTGGGGGGGAGGGTGATGAAGGGGTCTTTGGCATTTCCTGAGGGGGAGAGTGATGAAAGGGTATTTGGGATTCCGTGGGAGGGGTGGGTGATGAAAGGGTCTTTGGGATTTCCTGGGTGGGAGTGTGATGAAAGGGTCTTTGGGATTTCCTGAGGGGGAGAGTGATGAAAGGGTCTCTGGGATTCCGTGGGAGGGGTGGGTGATGAAAGGGTCTTTGGGATTTCCTGGGTGGGAGGGTGATGAAAGGGTCTTTGCGATTTCCTGAGGGGGAGAGTGATGAAAGGGTCTTTTGGATTTCCTATGGGGGGAGGATGATGAAATGGTCTTTGGGATTTCCTGGGCAGGGAGGGTGATGAAAGGGGCTTTGGGATTTCCTGGGGGGGGAGGGTGAAAAAAGGGTCTTTGGGATTTCCTCGGGGGAGAATGATGAAGGGGCCTTTGGGATTTCCTCGGGCGTTGGGTGATGAAAGAGTCTTTGGGATTTCCTGACGGGGAGGGTGATGAAAGGGTCATTGGGATTTCCTGGAGGGGAGAGTGATGAAAGGGTTTTTGGGATTTCCTGGTGGTGGGGGAGGGTGATGAAAGGGTCTTTGGGATTTCCTGGGTGGGGAGGTTGATGAAAGGGTCTTTGGGATTTCCTGGGGTAGGCGGATGAATGGGTCTTTCGGATTTGCTGGGGCGGGGGGGGGGGTGGTAGCGAGATGAAAGGGTCCATGGGATTTCCTGGGGGTGGTGGGTGATGAAGGGGTCTTTGGGATTTCCTGAGGGGGAGAGTGATGAAAGGGTTTTTGGGATTCCGTGGGAGGGGTGGGTGATGAAAGGGTCTTTGGGATTTCCTGGTTGGGAGGGTGATGAAAGGGTCTTTGGGATTTCCTGAGGGGGAGAGTGATGAAAGGTTCTTTGGGATTCCGTGGGAGGGGTGGGTGATGAAAGGGTCTTTGGGATTTCCTGGGTGGGAGGGCGATGAAAGGGTCTTTGGGATTTCCTGAGGGGGAGAGTGATGAAAAGGTCTTTTGGATTTCCTATGGGGGGAGGATAATGAAATGGTCTTTGGGATTTCCTGGGCGGGGAATGTGATGAAAGGGGCTTTGGGATTTCCTGGGGGGGGGGGTGAAAAAAGGGTCTTTGGGATTTCCTCGGGGGAGAATGATGAAGGGGTCTTTGGGATTTCCTCGGGCGTTGGGTGATGAAAGAGTCGTTGGGATTTCCTGACGGGGAGGGTGATGAAAAGGTCATTGGGATTTCCTGGAGGGGAGAGTGATGAAAGGGTCTTTGGGATTTCCTGGTGGTGGGGGAGGGGGATGAAAGGGTCTTTGGGATTTCCTGGGTGGGAGGGTGATGGAAGGGTCTTTGGGATTTCCTGAGGGGGAGAGTGATGAAAGGGTGTTTGGGATTCCGTGGGAGGGGTGGGTGATGAAAGGGTCTTTGGGATTTCCTGGGTGGGAGGGTGATGAAAGGGTCTTTGGGATTTCCTGGGTGGGAGGGTGATGAAAGGGTCTTTGGGATTCCTCGGGAGGGGTGGGTGATGAAAGGGTCTTTGGGAATTCCTGGGTGGGAGGGTGATGAAAGGGTCTTTGGGATTTCCTGCGGGGGAGAGTGATGAAAGGGTGTTTGGGATTCCGTGGGAGGGGTGGGTGATGAAAGGGTTTTTGGGATTTCCTGGGTGGGAGGGTGATGAAAGGGTCTTTGGGATTTCCTGCGGGGGAGAGTGATGAAAGGGTCTTTGGGATTGCTCGGGAGGGGTGGGTGATGAAAGGGTCTTTGGGATTTCCTGGGTGGGAGGGTGATGAAAGGGTCTTTGCGATTTCCTGGGGGGAGGGTGATGAAAGGGTGTTTGGGATTTCCTTAGGGGGGAGGGTGATGAAAGGGTCTTTGGGATTTCCTGGGAGGGGAGGGTGATGAAAGGGTCTTTGGGATTTCCTGGGTGGGGAGGTTGATGAAAGGGTCTTTGGGATTTCCTGGGGGTAGGCTGATGAATGGGTCTTTGGGATTTCCTGGGGGGAGGGTGATGAAAGGGTCTTTGGGATTTCCTTAGTGGGGAGGGTGATGAAAGGGTCTTTGGGATTTCCTGGGAGGGGAGGGTGATGAAAGGGTCTTTGGGATTTCCTGGGTGGGGAGGTTGATGAAAGGGTCTTTGGGATTTCGTGGGGGTAGGCTGATGAATGGGTCTTTCGGATTTCCTGGGGGGGGGGGTGGTAGCGTGATGAAAGGGTCCTTGGGATTTCCTGGGGGGGAGGGTGATGAAAGGGTCTTTGGGATTTCCTGGGGTGGGGAGGGTTATGAAAGTGTCTTTGGGATTTCCAGGGAGGTGAGGGTGATGAAAGGGTCCTTGGGATTTCCAGAGGGGGAGGCTGATGAAAGGGACTTTGGGATTTCCTGGAGGGAGGCTGATGAATGGGTCTTTGCGATTTCCTGGGTGGGAGGGTGATGAAAGCGTCTTTGGAATTTCCTGAGGGGGAGAGTGATGAAAGGGTCTTTGGGATTCCGTGGGAGGGGTGGGTGATGAAAGGGTCTTTGGGATTTCCTGGGTGGGAGGGTGATGAAAGGGTCTTTGGGATTTCCTGAGGGGGAGAGTGATGAAAGGGTATTTTGGATTTCCTATGGGGGGAGGATAATGAAATGGTCTTTGGGATTTCCTGGGCGGGGAGTGTGATGAAAGGGGCTTTGGGATTTCCTGGGGGGGGGGAAGGTGAAAAAAGGGTCTTTGGGATTTCCTCGGGGGAGAATGATGAAGGGGTCTTTGGGATTTCCTCGGGCGTTGGGTGATGAAAGAGGCTTTGGGATTTCCTGACGGGGAGGGTGATGAAAAGGTCATTGGGATTTCCTGGAGGGGAGAGTGATGAAAGGGTCTTTGGGATTTCCTGGTGGTGGGGGAGGGGGATGAAAGGGTCTTTGGGATTTCCTGGGTGGGAGGGTGATGAAAGGGTCTTTGGGATTTCCTGAGGGGGAGAGTGATGAAAGGGTCTTTGGGATTCCATGGGAGGGGTGGGTGATGAAAGGGTCTTAGGGATTCTGTGGGAGGGGTGGGTGATGAAAGGGTCTTTGGGATTTCCTGGGTGGGAGGGTGATGAAAGGGTCTTTGGGATTTCCTGAGTGGGAGAGTGATGAAAGGCTCTTTGGGATTCCGTGGGAGGGGTGCGTGATGAAAGGGTCTTTGGGATTTCCTGGGTGGGAGGATGATGAAAGGGTCTTTGGGATTTCCTGAGGGGGAGAGTGATGAAAGGGTCTTTGGGATTTCCTGGGTGGGAGGGTGATGAAAGGGTCTTTGGGATTTCCTGAGGGGGAGAGTGATGAAAGGGTCTTTGGGGTTCCGTGGGAGGGGTGGGTGAAGAAAGGGTCATTGGGATTCTGTGGGAGGGGTGGGTGATGAAAGGGTCTTTGGGATTTCCTGGGTGGGAGGGTGATGAAAGGGTCTTTGGGATTTCCTGAGTGGGACAGTGATGAAAGGGTCTTTGGGATTTCCTGGGTGGGAGGGTGATGAAAGGGTCTTTGGGATTTCCTGAGGGGGAGAGTGATGAAAGAGTCTTTTGGATTTCCTATGGGGGGAGGATGATGAAATGATCTTTGGGATTTCCTGGGCGGGGAGGGTGATGAAAGGGTCTTTGGGATTTCCTGAGGGGGAGAGTGATGAAAGGGTCTTTGGGATTCCGTGGGAGGGGTGGGTGATTAAGCGGTCTTTGGGATTTCCTTGGGGGAGGGTAATGAAAGAGTCTTTGGAATTACATGGGGGGCGAGGGTGATGAAAGTGTCTTTGGGATTTCCAGGGGGGTGCGGTGGGAGGGTGATGAAAGGGTCTTTGGGATTTCCTGGGTGGGGAGGTTGATGAAAGGGTCTTTGGGATTTCCTGGGGGTAGGCTGATGAATGGGTCTTTCGGATTTCCTGGGGGTGGTGGTAGCGTGATGAAAGGGTCTTTGGGATTTCCTGGGGGGGAGGGTGATGAAGGGGTCTTTGGGATTTCCTGAGGGGGAGAGTGATGAAAGGGTCTTTGGGATTCCGTGGGAGGGGTGGGTGATGAAAGGGTCTTTGGGATTTCCTGAGGGGGAGAGTGATGAAAGTGTCTTTGGGATTTCTTGGGTGGGAGGGTGATGAAAGGGTCTTTGGGATTTCCTGAGGGGGAGAGTGATGAAGGGGTCTTTGGGATTTCCTGAGGGGGAGGGTGATGAAAGGGTCTTAGGGAATTCCTGGGAGGGGGAGGGTGATGAAAGGGTCTTTGGGATCTCCTGGGGTGGAGGGTGATGAAGGGGTCTTTGGGATTTCCTGGGTGGGAGGGTGATGAAAGGGTCTTTAGGATTTCCTGGGAGCAGGGTGATGAAAGGGTCTTTGGGATTTCCTGGGGGGTGGGTGATGAAGGGGTCGTTCAGATTTCCTGTCGGGGGAGGGTGTTGAAAGGGTCTTTGGGATTTCCTGGGAGGGGAGGGTGATGAAAGCGTCTTTTGGATTTCCTGGGTGGGGGTGGGTGATGAAAGGGTCTTTGGGATTTCCTGGTTGGGGGGGGGAGTTTTATAAAAGGGTTTTTGGGATTTCCTGGGGTGGGGAGGGTGATGAAAGGGTCTTTGGGATTTCCTGGGGGGGAGGGTGATGAAAGGGTCTTTGGGATTTCCTGGTGGGGGGGGGAGTTTTATAAAAGGGTCTTTGGGATTTCCTGGGGGGGTTGATGAAAGAGTCTTTGGATTTTCCTGAGGGGGTGGGAGGGTGATGAAAGGGTCTTCGGGATTTCCTGGGGTGGGGAGTGTGATGAAAGGGTCTTTGGGATTTCCTGCGGGGGAGGGTCATGAAAGGGTCTTTGGGATTTCCTTGGGGGAGGGTAATGAAAGAGTCTTTGGAATTTCATGAAGTGGGAAGGTGATGAAAGAGTCTTTGGGATTTTCTGAGGGGGGTGGAGTGTGATGAAAGGGACTTTGGGATTTCCTGGTGAGGGGGAGGGTGATGAAAGTGTCTTTGGAATTTCATGGGTTGGGGTGGGTGATGAATGGGTCTTTGGGATTTCCTGGGGTGGGGGGGAGTGTGATGAAAGGGACTTTGGGATTTCCTGGTGGCGGGGATGGTGACAAAAGGGTCTTTTGGGATTTCCTGCTGGGGTGGGTGATGAAAGGGTATTTGGGAATTCCTGGTGGGTGTGAGTTTAATGAAAGGGTCTTTGGGATTTCCTGGTGGGTGGGAGGGTGATGAATGGGTCTTTGGGATTTCCTGGGGGGAGGGTGATAAAAGGTTCTTTGGGATTTCCTGGGGGGCAGGGTGATGAAGGGGTCTTTGGGATTTCCTGGGGGAGGTGGTGGGTGATGAAGGGGTGTTTGGGATTTCCTGGGTGGGGAGGTTGATGAAAGGGTATTTGGGATTTCCTGGGGGGAGGCTGTTGATAGGGTCGTTGGGATTTCCTGGGGGGGGAGGGTGATGAAAGGGTCTTTGGGATTTCCAGTGGGGGAGGGTGACGAAGGGTTCTTTGGGGTTTCCTGAGGGGGAGAGTGATGAAAAGGGTCTTTTGGATTTCCTGTCGGGGAAGGGTGATGAAATGGTCTTTGGGATTTCCTGGGGGGGTGGTTGATGAAAGGGTCTTTGGGATTTCCTGGGTGGGAGGGTGAAGAAAGGGTCTTTGGGATTTCCTGGGGGGGAGGGTGATGAAAGGGTCTTTGTTATTTCCTGAGAGGGAGGGTGAATAAAGGGTCTTTGGGATTTCCTGGGGGGAGAATGATGAAGGGGTCTTTGGGATTTCCTCGGGCGTTGGGTGATGAACGAGTCTTTGGGATTTCCTGAGTGGGAGTGTGATGAAAGGGTCTTTGGGATTTCCTGGAGGGGAGAGTGATGAAAAGGTCTTTGGGATTTCCTGAGGGGGAGGGTGCTGAAAGGGTCTTTGGGATTTCCTGGGGTGGGGAGTGTGATGAAAGTGTCTTTGGGATTTCCTGGGGGTGTGGAGGGTGATGAAAGGGTCTTTGGGGGAGAGGGTGATGAAGGGGACTTTGGGATTTCCGTGGGGGGGAGGCTGATGAAGGGGTTTTTGGGATTTCCTGGGTGGGAGCATGATGAAAGGATCTTTGGTATTTCCTGGGGGCAGGGTGATGAAAGGGTCTTTGGGATATCCTGGGGGGTGGGTGATGAAGGGGGCGTTCGGATTTCCTGGGAGGGGAGGGTGATGAAAGCGTCTTGTGGATTTCCTGGGTGGGGGTGGGTGATGAAAGGGTCTTTGGGATTTCCAGGTGGGGGGGGAGTTTGATAAAAGGTTCTTTGGGATCTCCTGGGGACAGGGTGATGAAAGGGTCTTTGGGATTTCCTGGGAGCGGAGGGTGATGAAAGCGTCTTTTGGATTTCCTGGGAGGGGAGGGTGATGAAAGAGTCTTTGGAATATCATGAAGGGGGAAGGTGAAGAAAGAGTCTTTGGAATTTCCTGGTGGGGGTGTGGGTGGTGAAAGGGTCTTTGGGATTTCCTGGTGGGGGGGAGGGTGATGAAAGGGTCTTAGGGAATTCCTGGGAGGGGGAGGGTGATGAAAGGGTCTTTGGGATCTCCTGGGGGGGAGGGTGATGAAAGGGTCTTTGGGATTTCCTGGGGGTTGGGGGGGACAGTGATGATAGTGTCTTTGGGATTTCCTGGGGGGGTGGGGGGTGGAAGGGTGATGAAGGGGTCTTTGGGATTTCCTGGGTGGGAGGGTGATGAAAGGGTCTTTAGGATTTCCTGGGAACAGGGTGATGAAAGGGTCTTTGGGATTTCCTGGGGGGTGGGTGATGAAGGGGTCGTTCAGATTTCCTGTGGGGGGAGGGTGTTGAAAGGGTCTTTGGGATTTCCTGGGAGGGGAGGGTGATGAAAGCGTCTTTTGGATTTCCTGGGTGGGGGTGGTTGCTGAAAGGGTCTTTGGGATTTCCTGGGAGGGGGGGGGAGTTTTATTGAAAGGGTTTTTGGGATTTCCTGGGGTGGGGAGGGTGATGAAAGGGTCTTTGGGATTTCCTTGGGGGGGAGGGTGATGAAAGGATCTTTGGGATTTCCTTGGGGGAGGGTAATGAAAGAGTCTTTGGAATATCATGAAGGGGGAAGGTGATGAAAGAGTCTTTGGAATTTCATGGGGGGGTGGGTGATGAATGGGTCTTTGGGATTTCCTGGGGTTGGGGAGAGTGTGATAAAAGGGACTTTGGGATTTCCTGTGGGGGAGGGTGACGAAGGGTTCTTTGGGGTTTCCTGAGGGGGAGAGTGATGATAGGGTCTTTTGGATTTCCTGTGGGGGGAGGGTGATGAAGGGGGCGTTCGGATTTCCTGGGAGGGGAGGGTGATGAAAGCGTCTTTTGGATTTCCTGGGAGGGGAGGGTGATGAAAGAGTCTTTGGATTTTTCCTGAGGGGTGGGGGTGTGGGTGATGAAAGGGTCTTTGGGATTTCCTGGTGGGGGGGAGGGTGATGAAAGGGTCTTAGGGATCTCCTGGGGGGGACAGTGATGAAAGGGTCTTTGGGACTTCCTGGGGGGGTGGGGGGTGGAAGAGTGATGAAGGGGTCTTTGGGATTTCCTGTGTGGGAGGGTGATGAAAGGGTCTTTAGGATTTCCTGGGAGCAGGGTGATGAAAGGGTCTTTGGGATTTCCTGGGAGGGGAGGGTGATGAAAGCGTCTTTTGGATTTCCTGGGTGGGGGTGGGTGATGAAAGGGTCTTTGGGATTTCCTGGTGGGGGGGGTGAGATTTATAAAAGGGTCTTTGGGATTTCCTGGTGGCGGGGATGGTGACAAAAGGGTCTTTTGGGATTTCCTGCTGGGTGTGAGTGTAATGAAAGGGTCTTTGGGATTTCCTGGGGGGAGGGTGATAAAATGTTCTTTGGGATTTCCTGGGGGGCAGGGTGATGAAGGGGTCTTTGGATTTCCTGGGGGGTGGGTGGTGGGTGATGAAGGGGTGTTTGGGATTTCCTGGGTGGGGAGGTTGATGAAAGGGTCTTTGGGATTTCCTGGGGGGAGGCTGTTGAAAGGGTCTTTGGGATTCCTGGGCGGGGGGAGGGTGATGAAAGGGTCTTTGGGATTTCCTGTGGGGGAGGGTGACGAAGGGTTCTTTGGGGTTTCCTGAGGGGGAGAGTGATGAAAGGGTCTTTTGGATTTCCTGGGGGGGTGGGGGGTGGAACGGTGATGAAGGGGTCTTTGGATTTCCTGGGTGGGAGGGTGATGAAAGGGTCTTTAGGATTTCCTGGGAGCAGGGTGATGAAAGGGTCTTTGGGATTTCCTGGGGGGTGGGTGATGAAGGGGTCGTTCAGATTTCCTGTCGGGGGAGGGTGTTGAAAGGGTCTTTGGGATTTCCTGGGAGGGGAGGGTGATGAAAGCGTCTTTTGGATTTCCTGGGTGGGTGTGGGTGATGAAAGGGTCTTTGGGATTTCCTGGTGGGGGGGGGGAGTTTTATAAAAGGGTTTTTGGGATTTCCTGGGGTGGGGAGGGTGATGAAAGGGTCTTTGGGATTTCCTGGGGGGGAGGGTGATGAAAGGGTCTTTGGGATTTCCTTGGGGGAGGGTAATGAAAGAGTCTTTGGAATATCATGAAGGGGGAAGGTGATGAATGGGTCTTTGGGATTCCTGGTGGCGGGGATGGTGACAAAAGGGTCTTTTGGGATTTCCTGCTGGGGTGGGTGATGAAAGGGTATTTGGGAATTCCTGGTGGGTGTGAGTGTAATGAAAGGGTCTTTGGGATTTCTGGTGGGTGGGAGGGTGATGAATGGGTCTTTGGGATTTCCTGGGGGGAGGGTGATAAAAGGTTCTTTGGGATTTCCTAGGGAGCAGGGTGATGAAGGGGTCTTTGGGATTTCCTGGGGGGGGGGGGTGGTGGGTGATGAAGGGGTGTTTGGGATTTCCTGGGTGGGGAGGTTGATGAAAGGGTCTTTGGGATTTCCTGGGGGGAGGCTGTTGAAAGGGTCTTTGGGATTTCCTGGAGGGGGGGGGGGGGTGGGTGATGAAAGGGTCTTTGGGATTTCCTGTGGGGGAGGGTGACGAAGGGTTCTTTGGGGTTTCCTGAGGGGGAGAGTGATGAAAGGGTCTTTTGGATTTCCTGTGGGGGGAGGGTGATGAAATGGTCTTTGGGATTTCCTGGGGGGGTGGTTGATGAAAGGGTCTTTGGGATTTCCTGGGTGGGAGGGTGATGAAAGGGTCTTTGGGATTTCCTGAGGGGGAGAGTGATGAAAGTGTCTTTTGGATTTCCTGTGAGGGGAGGGTGATGAAATGGTCTTTTGGATTTCCTGGGGGGGGAGGGTGATGAAAGGGTCTTTGTTATTTCCTGAGAGGGAGGGTGAATAAAGGGTCTTTGGGATTTCCTGGAGGGGAGAGTGATGAAAGGGTCTTTGGGATTTCCTGGGGCGGGGGAGGGGAGGGTGATGGAAGGGTCTTTGGAATTTACTGGGGGGGAGGGTGATGAAAGGGTCTTTGGGATTTCCTGAGGGGGGAGGGTGATGAAAGGGTCTTTGGGGGAGAGGGTGATGAAGGGACTTTGGGATTTCCGTGGGGGGGAGGGTGATGAAAGGGTCTTTGGGATTTCCTGGGTGGGAGCATGATGAAAGGATCTTTGGGAGTTGCTGGGGGCAGGGTGATGAAAGGGTGTCTGGGATTTCCTGGGGGGTGGGTGATGAAAGGGTCTTTGGGATTTCCTGGTGGGGTGGAGGGTGATGAAAGGGTCTTTGGGATTTCCTTGGGGGAGTGTAATGAAAGAGTCTTTGGAATTTCATGGGGGGGGAGGGTGATGAAAGGGTCTTTGGGATTTTCTAGGGGGCGGGAGTGCGATGAAAGGGTCTTTGGGATTTCCTGGTGGTGGGGGAGTTTGATAAAAGGTTCTTTGGGATCTCCTGGGGACAGGGTGATGAAAGGGTCTTTGGATTTCCTGGGGGGTGGGTGATGAAGGGGGCGTTCGGATTTCCTGGGAGGGGAGGGTGATGAAAGCGTCTTTTGGATTTCCTGGGAGGGGAGGGTGATGAAAGAGTCTTTGGATTTTTCCTGAGGGGTGGGGGTGTGGGTGATGAAAGGGTCTTTGGGATTTCCTGGTGGGGGGGAGGGTGATGAAAGGGTCTTAGGGATCTCCTGGGGGGGACAGTGATGAAAGGGTCTTTGGGACTTCCTGGGGGGGTGGGGGGTGGAAGAGTGATGAAAGGGTCTTTTGGATTTCCTGTGGGGGGAGGGTGATGAAATGGTCTTTGGGATTTCCTGGGGGGGTGGTTGATGAAAGGGTCTTTGGGATTTCCTGGGTGGGAGGGTGATGAAAGGGTCTTTGGGATTTCCTGAGGGGGAGAGTGATGAAAGTGTCTTTTGGATTTCCTGTGAGGGGAGGGTGATGAAATGGTCTTTTGGATTTCCTGGGGGGGGAGGGTGATGAAAGGGTCTTTGTTATTTCCTGAGAGGGAGGGTGAATAAAGGGTCTTTGGGATTTCCTGGAGGGGAGAGTGATGAAAGGGTCTTTGGGATTTCCTGGGGCGGGGGAGGGGAGGGTGATGGAAGGGTCTTTGGAATTTCCTGGGGGGGAGGGTGATGAAAGGGTCTTTGGGATTTCCTGAGGGGGGAGGGTGATGAAAGGGTCTTTGGGGGAGAGGGTGATGAAGGGACTTTTGGATTTCCGTGGGGGGGAGGGTGATGAAAGGGTCTTTGGGATTTCCTGGGTGGGAGCATGATGAAAGGATCTTTGGGAGTTGCTGGGGGCAGGGTGATGAAAGGGTGTCTGGGATTTCCTGGGGGGTGGGTGATGAAAGGGTCTTTGGGATTTCCTGGTGGGGTGGAGGGTGATGAAAGGGTCTTTGGGATTTCTTTGGGGGAGTGTAATGAAAGAGTCTTTGGAATTTCATGGGGGGGGAGGGTGATGAAAGGGTCTTTGGGATTTTCTAGGGGGCGGGAGTGCGATGAAAGGGTCTTTGGGATTTCCTGGTGGTGGGGGAGTTTGATAAAAGGTTCTTTGGGATCTCCTGGGGACAGGGTGATGAAAGGGTCTTTGGGATTTCCTGGGGGGTGGGTGATGAAGGGGGCGTTCGGATTTCCTGGGAGGGGAGGGTGATGAAAGCGTCTTTTGGATTTCCTGGGAGGGGAGGGTGATGAAAGAGTCTTTGGATTTTTCCTGAGGGGTGGGGGTGTGGGTGATGAAAGGGTCTTTGGGATTTCCTGGTGGGGGGGAGGGTGATGAAAGGGTCTTAGGGATCTCCTGGGGGGGACAGTGATGAAAGGGTCTTTGGGACTTCCTGGGGGGGTGGGGGGTGGAAGAGTGATGAAGGGGTCTTTGGGATTTCCTGTGTGGGAGGGTGATGAAAGGGTCTTTAGGATTTCCTGGGAGCAGGGTGATGAAAGGGTCTTTGGGATTTCCTGGGGGGTGGGTGATAAAGGGGTCGTTCAGATTTTCTGTGGGGGGAGGGTGTTGAAAGGGTCTTTGGGATTTCCTGGGAGGGGAGGGTGATGAAAGCGTCTTTTGGATTTCCTGGGTGGGGGTGGGTGATGAAAGGGTCTTTGGGATTTCCTGGTGGGGGGGTGAGTTTTATAAAAGGGTCTTTGGGATTTCCTGGTGGCGGGGATGGTGACAAAAGGGTCTTTTGGGATTTCCTGCTGGGTGTGAGTGTAATGAAAGGGTCTTTGGGATTTCCTGGGGGGAGGGTGATAAAATGTTCTTTGGGATTTCCTGGGGGGCAGGGTGATGAAGGGGTCTTTGGGATTTCCTGGGGGGTGGGTGGTGGGTGATGAAGGGGTGTTTGGGATTTCCTGGGTGGGGAGGTTGATGAAAGGGTCTTTGGGATTTCCTGGGGGGAGGCTGTTGAAAGGGTCTTTGGGATTCCTGGGCGGGGGGAGGGTGATGAAAGGGTCTTTGGGATTTCCTGTGGGGGAGGGTGACGAAGGTTTCTTTGGGGTTTCCTGAGGGGGAGAGTGATGAAAGGGTCTTTTGGATTTCCTGTGGGGGGAGGGTGATGAAATGGTCTTTGGGATTTCCTGGGCGGGTGGTTGATGAAAGGGTCTTTGGGATTTCCTGGGTGGGAGGGTGATGAAAGGGTCTTTGGGATTTCCTGAGGGGGAGAGTGATGAAAGTGTCTTTTGGAGTTCCTGTGGGGGGAGGGTGATGAAATGGTCTTTGTTATTTCCTGAGAGGGAGGGTGAATAAAGGGTCTTTGGGATTTCCTGGGGGGAGACTGATGAAGGGGTCTTTGGGATTTCCTCAGGCGTTGGGTGATGAACGAGTCTTTGGGATTTCCTGAGTGGGAGTGTGATGAAAGGGTCTTTGGGATTTCCTGGAGGGGAGAGTGATGGAAGGGTCTTTGGAATTTCCTGGGGGGAGGGTGATGAAAGAGTCTTTGGGATTTCCTGAGGGGGGAGGGTGATGAAAGGGTCTTTGGGGGAGAGGGTGATGAAGGGGACTTTGGGATTTCCGTGGGGGAGAGGGTGATGAAGGGGTCTTTGGGATTTCCTGGGTGGGAGCATGATGAAAGGATCTTTGGGAGTTGCTGGGGGCAGGGTGATGAAAGGGTCTCTGGGATTTCCTGGGGGGTGGGTGATGAAGGGGGCGTTTGGATTTCCTGGGAGGGGAGGGTGATGAAAGCGTCTTTTGGATTTCCTGGCTGGGCGTGGGTGATGAAAGGGTCTTTGGGATTTCCAGGTGGGGGGGTGAGTTTTATAAAAGGGTCTTTGGGATTTCCTGGTGGCGGGGATGGTGACAAAAGGGTCTTTTGGGATTTCCTGCTGGGTGTGAGTGTAATGAAAGGGTCTTTGGGATTTCCTGGTGGGTGGGAGGGTGATGAATGGGTCTTTGGGATTTCCTGGGGGGAGGGTGATAAAATGTTCTTTGGGATTTCCTGGGGGGCAGGGTGATGAAGGGGTCTTTGGGATTTCCTTGGGGGGGGGTGGTGGGTGATGAAGGGGTGTTTGGGATTTCCTGGGTGGGGAGGTTGATGAAAGGGTCTTTGGGATTTCCTGGGGGGAGGCTGTTGAAAGGGTCTTTGGGATTTCCTGGGCGGGGGGAGGGTGATGAAAGGGTCTTTGGGATTTCCTGTGGGGGAGGGTGACGAAGGGTTCTTTGGGGTTTCCTGAGGGGGAGAGTGATGAAAGGGTCTTTTGGATTTCCTGTGGGGGGAGGGTGATGAAATGGTCTTTGGGATTTCCTGGGCGGGTGGTTGATGAAAGGGTCTTTGGGATTTCCTGGGTGGGAGGGTGATGAAAGGGTCTTTGGGATTTCCTGAGGGGGAGAGTGATGAAAGTGTCTTTTGGAGTTCCTGTGGGGGGAGGGTGATGAAATGGTCTTTGTTATTTCCTGAGAGGGAGGGTGAATAAAGGGTCTTTGGGATTTCCTGGGGGGAGACTGATGAAGGGGTCTTTGGGATTTCCTCGGGCGTTGGGTGATGAACGAGTCTTTGGGATTTCCTGAGTGGGAGTGTGATGAAAGGGTCTTTGGGATTTCCTGGAGGGGAGAGTGATGAAAGGGTCTTTGGGATTTCCTGGGGCGGGGGAGGGGAGGGTGATGGAAGGGTCTTTGGAATTTCCTGGGGGGGAGGGTGATGAAAGGGTCTTTGGGATTTCCTGAGGGGGGTGGGTGATGAAAGGGTCTTTGGGGGAGAGGGTGATGAAGGGGACTTTGGGATTTCCGTGGGGGGGAGGGTGATGAAGGGGTCTTTGGGATTTCCTGGGTGGGAGCATGATGAAAGGATCTTTGGGAGTTGCTGGGGGCAGGGTGATGAAAGGGTCTCTGGGATTTCCTGGGCGGTGGGTGATGAAGGGGGCGTTTGGATTTCCTGGGAGGGGAGGGTGATGAAAGCGTCTTTTGGATTTCCTGGCTGGGGGTGGGTGATGAAAGGGTCTTTGGGATTTCCAGGTGGAGGGGGGGAGTTTGATAAAAGGTTCTTTGGGATCTCCTGGAGACAGGGTGATGAAAGGGTCTTTGGGATTTCCTGGGGGGTGGGTGATGAAGGGGGCGTTCGGATTTCCTGGGAGGGGAGGATGATGAAAGCGTCTTTTGGATTTCCTGGGAGGGGAGGGTGATGAAAGAGTCTTTGGATTTTTCCTGAGGGGTGGGGGTGTGGGTGATAAAAGGGTCTTTGGGATTTCCTGGTGGGGGGGAGGGTGATGAAAGGGTCTTAGGGAATTCCTGGGAGGGGGAGGGTGATGAAAGGGTCTTTGGGATCTCCTGGGGTGGAGGGTGATGAAAGGGTCTTTGGGATTTCCTTGGGGGAGTGTAATGAAAGAGTCTTTGGAATTTCATGTGGGGGGAGGGTGATGAAAGGGTCTTTGGGATTTTCTAGGGGGCGGGAGTGCGATGAAAGGGTCTTTGGGATTTCCTGGTGGTGGGGAGGGTGATGAAAGGGTCTTTGGGAATTCCTAGTGGGGGTGAGTGTGATGAAAGGGTCTTTGAGATTTCCTCGGGGGGAGGGTGATGAAAGGGTCTTTGGGATTTCCTGGTGAGGGGGAGGGTGATGAAAGAGTCTTTGGAATTTCATGAGGGGGGGTGGGTGATGAAAGGGTCTTTGGGATTTCCTGGGGTGGCGGGGAGAGTGATGAAAGGGACTTTGGGATTTCCTGGTAGCGGGGAGGGTGATGAAAGGGTCTTTTGGGATTTCCTGCTGGGGAGGGTGATGAAAGGGTATTTGGGAAACCCTGGTGGGGGAGAGTGTGATGAAAGGGTCTTTGGGATTTCCTGGTGGGGGGGAGGGTGATGAAAGGGTCTTTGGGATTTCATGGGGGGAGGGTGATAAAATGTTCTTTGAGATTTCCTGGGGGGCAGGGTAATGAAGGGGTCTTTGGGATTTCCTGGGGGGTGGTGGAGGATGATGAAGGGGTGTTTGCGAATTCCTGGGTGAGGAGATTGATGAAAGGGTCTTTGGGATTTCCTCGGGGGAGGCTGCTGAAAGGGTCTTTGGGATTTCCTGGGGCGGGGAGGGTGATGAAAGGGTCTTTTGGATTTCCTGGGGGGGAGGGTGATGAAAGGGTCTTTGGGATTTCATGAGAGGGAGGGTGATTGAAGGGTCTTTGGGATTTCCTGGGCGGGGAGGGTGATGAAAGGCGCTTTGGGATTTCCTGGGTGGGAGGGTGATGAAAGGGTCTTTGGGATTTCCTGAGGGGGAGAGTGATGAAAGGGTCTTTTGGATTTCCTGTGGGGGGAGGGTGATGAAATGGTCTTTGGGATTTCCTGGGGGGGAGGGTGATGAAAGGGTCTTTGGGATTTCATGAGAGGGAGGGTGATTGAAGGGTCTTTGGGATTTCCTGGGCGGGGAGGGTGATGAAAGGCGCTTTGGGATTTCCTTGAGGGTGAGGGTGAAAAAAGGGTCTTTGGGATTTCCTGTGGGAGGAGGGTGATGAAAGGGTCTTTGGGATTTCCTGGGGGGGAGGGTGATGAAAGGGTCTTTGGATTTTTCCTGAGGGGTGGTGGTGTGGGTGATGAAAGGGTCTTTGGGATTTCCTGGTGGGGGGGAGGATGATGAAAGGGTCTGAGGGAATTCCTGGGAGGGGGAGGGTGATGAAAGGGTCTTTGGGATCTCCTGGGGTGGAGGGTGATGAAAGGGTCTTTGGGATTTCCTTGGGGGAGTGTAATGAAAGAGTCTTTGGAATTTCATGGGGGGGGAGGGTGATGAAAGGGTCTTTGGGATTTTCTAGGGGTTGGGAGTGCGATGAAAGGGTCTTTGGGATTTCCTGGTGGTGGGGGAGTTTGATAAAAGGTTCTTTGGGATCTCCTGGGGACAGGGTGATGAAAGGGTCTTTGGAATTTCCTGGGGGGTGGGTGATGAAGGGGGCGTTCGGATTTCCTGGGAGGGGAGGGTGATGAAAGCGTCTTTTGGATTTCCTGGGAGGGGAGGGTGATGAAAGAGTCTTTGGATTTTTCCTGAGGGGTGGGGGTGTGGGTGATGAAAGGGTCTTTGGGATTTCCTGGTGGGGGGGAGGGTGATGAAAGGGTCTTAGGGATCTCCTGGGGGGGACAGTGATGAAAGGGTCTTTGGGACTTCCTGGGGGGGTGGGGGGTGGAAGAGTGATGAAGGGGTCTTTGGGATTTCCTGTGTGGGAGGGTGATGAAAGGGTCTTTAGGATTTCCTGGGAGCAGGGTGATGAAAGGGTCTTTGGGATTTCCTGGGGGGTGGTTGATGAAGGGGTCGTTCAGATTTCCTGTGGGGGGAGGGTGTTGAAAGGGTCTTTGGGATTTCCTGGGAGGGGAGGGTGATGAAAGCGTCTTTTGGATTTCCTGGGTGGGGGTGGGTGATGAAAGGGTCTTTGGGATTTCCTGGTGGGGGGGTGAGTTTTATAAAAGGGTCTTTGGGATTTCCTGGTGGCGGGGATGGTGACAAAAGGGTCTTTTGGGATTTCCTGCTGGGTGTGAGTGTAATGAAAGGGTCTTTGGGATTTCCTGGGGGGCAGGGTGATGAAGGGGTCTTTGGGATTTCCTGGGGGGTGGGTGGTGGGTGATGAAGGGGTGTTTGGGATTTCCTGGGTGGGGAGGTTGATGAAAGGGTCTTTGGGATTTCCTGGGGGGAAGGGTGATGAAGGGGAATTTGGGATTTCCGTGGGGGTGGAGGGTGATGAAGAGGTCTTTGGGATTTCCTGGGTGGGAGGGTGATCAAAGGTTCTTTGGGATTTTCTGGTGGCAGGGTGATGAAAGGGTCTTTGGGATTTCCTGGGGGGTGTGTGATGAAGGGGTCTTTCGGATTTCCTGGGGGGGAGGGTGTTGAAACGGTTTTTGGGATTTCCTGGGAGGGGAGGGTGATGAAAGGGTCTTTGGGATTTCCTAAGGGGGAGAGTGATGAAAGGGTCTTTGGGATTTCCTGGGGGGAGGGTGATGAAAGGGTCTTTGGGATTTCCTGGGGGGTGTGTGATGAAGGGGTCTTTCGGATTTCCGGGGGGGGGGGAGGTTGTTGAAAGAGTCTTTGGGATTTCCTGGGTGGGGAGGGTGATGAAAGGGTCTTTGGGATTTCCTAAGGGGGAGAGTGATGAAAGGGTCTTTGGGATTTCTTGGGGGTAAGATGATGAAAGGGTCCTTGGAATTTATTGGTGGTGAGGGTGATGAAAGGGTCTTTGGGATATCCTGAGGGGGGAGGGTGATGCAAGGGTCTTTGGGATTTCCTGGGATGGGGAGTGTGATGAAAGTGTCTTTGGGATTTCCTGGGGCGGGGGGAGGGTGATGAAAGGGTCTTTGGGATTTCCTGGGGGGAAGGGTGATGAAGGGGAATTTGGGATTTCCGTGGGGGTGGAGGGTGATGAAGAGGTCTTTGGGATTTCCTGGGTGGGAGGGTGATCAAAGGTTCTTTGGGATTTTCTGGTGGCAGGGTGATGAAAGGGTCTTTGGGATTTCCTGGGGGGTGTGTGATGAAGGGGTCTTTCGGATTTCCTGGGGGGGGAGGGTGTTGAAACGGTTTTTGGGATTTCCTGGGAGGGGAGGGTGATGAAAGGGTCTTTGCAATTTCCTAAGGGGGAGAGTGATGAAAGGGTCTTTTGGATTTCCTGGGGGGAGGGTGATGTAAGGGTCTTTGGGATTTCCTGGGGGGTGTGTGATGAAGGGGTCTTTGGGATTTCCTAAGGGGGAGAGTGTTGAAAGGGTCTTTGGGATTTCTTGGGGGTAGAATGATGAAAGGGTCTTTGGGATTTCCTGGGGGGAGGGTGATGAAAAGGTCTTTGGGATTTCCTGGGGGGTGTGTGATGAAGGGGTCTTTCGGATTTCCTGGGTGGGGAGGGTGATGAAAGGGTCTTTGGGATTTCCTAAGGGGGAGAGTGATGAAAGGGTCTTTGGGATTTCTTGGGGGTAGGATGATGAAAGGGTCTTTGGGATTTCCTGGGGGGAGGGTGATGAAAGGGTCTTTGGGATTTCCTGGGGGGTGTGTGATGAAGGGGTCTTTGGGATTTCCTGGGGGGCAGGGTGATGAAGGGGTCTTTGGGATTTCCTGGGGGGGAGGGGTGGAGGGTGATGAAGGGGTGTTTGGGATTTCCTGGGGGGAGGCTGTTGAAAGGGTCTTTGGGATTTCCTGAGAGGGAGGGTGTTTGAAGGGTCTTTGGTATTCCCTGGGCCTGGAGGGTGATGAAAGGCGCTTTGGGATTTCCTTGGTGGGGAGGGTGAAAAAAGGGTCTTTGGGATTTCCTGGGGGGAGAATGATGAAGGGATCTTAGGGATTTCCTTTGGCGTTGGGTGATGAAATAGTCTTTGGGATTTCCTGAGGGGGAGGGTGATGAAGGGGTCTTTGGGATTTCCTGGAGGGGAGAGTGATTAAAGGGACTTTGGGATTTCCTGGGGGGGAGGGTGATGAAAGGGACTTTGGAATTTATTGGGGGGGAGGGTGATGAAAGGGTCTTTGGGATTTCCTAAGGGGGAGAGTGTTGAAAGGGTCTTTGGGATTTCTTGGGGGTAGGATGATGAAAGGGTCTTTGGGATTTCCTGGGGGGAGGGTGATGAAAAGGTCTTTGGGATTTCCTGGGGGGTGTGTGATGAAGGGGTCTTTCGGATTTCCTGGGTGGGGAGGGTGATGAAAGGGTCTTTGGGATTTCCTAAGGGGGAGAGTGATGAAAGGGTCTTTGGGATTTCTTGGGGGTAGGATGATGAAAGGGTCTTTGGGATTTCCTGGGGGGAGGGTGATGAAAGGGTCTTTGGGATTTCCTGGGGGGTGTGTGATGAAGGGGTCTTTGGGATTTCCTGGGGGGCAGGGTGATGAAGGGGTCTTTGGGATTTCCTGGGGGGGAGGGGTGGAGGGTGATGAAGGGGTGTTTGGGATTTCCTGGGGGGAGGCTGTTGAAAGGGTCTTTGGGATTTCCTGAGAGGGAGGGTGTTTGAAGGGTCTTTGGTATTCCCTGGGCCTGGAGGGTGATGAAAGGCGCTTTGGGATTTCCTTGGTGGGGAGGGTGAAAAAAGGGTCTTTGGGATTTCCTGGGGGGAGAATGATGAAGGGATCTTAGGGATTTCCTTTGGCGTTGGGTGATGAAATAGTCTTTGGGATTTCCTGAGGGGGAGGGTGATGAAGGGGTCTTTGGGATTTCCTGGAGGGGAGAGTGATTAAAGGGACTTTGGGATTTCCTGGGGGGGAGGGTGATGAAAGGGACTTTGGAATTTATTGGGGGGGAGGGTGATGAAAGGGTCTTTGGGATTTCCTAAGGGGGAGAGTGTTGAAAGGGTCTTTGGGATTTCTTGGGGGTAGGATGATGAAAGGGTCTTTGGGATTTCCTGGGGGGAGGGTGATGAAAAGGTCTTTGGGATTTCCTGGGGGGTGTGTGATGAAGGGGTCTTTCGGATTTCCTGGGTGGGGAGGGTGATGAAAGGGTCTTTGGGATTTCCTAAGGGGGAGAGTGATGAAAGGGTCTTTGGGATTTCTTGGGGGTAGGATGATGAAAGGGTCTTTGGGATTTCCTGGGGGGAGGGTGATGAAAGGGTCTTTGGGATTTCCTGGGGGGTGTGTGATGAAGGGGTCTTTGGGATTTCCTGGGGGGCAGGGTGATGAAGGGGTCTTTGGGATTTCCTGGGGGGGAGGGGTGGAGGGTGATGAAGGGGTGTTTGGGATTTCCTGGGGGGAGGCTGTTGAAAGGGTCTTTGGGATTTCCTGAGAGGGAGGGTGTTTGAAGGGTCTTTGGTATTCCCTGGGCCTGGAGGGTGATGAAAGGCGCTTTGGGATTTCCTTGGTGGGGAGGGTGAAAAAAGGGTCTTTGGGATTTCCTGGGGGGAGAATGATGAAGGGATCTTAGGGATTTCCTTTGGCGTTGGGTGATGAAATAGTCTTTGGGATTTCCTGAGGGGGAGGGTGATGAAGGGGTCTTTGGGATTTCCTGGAGGGGAGAGTGATTAAAGGGACTTTGGGATTTCCTGGGGGGGAGGGTGATGAAAGGGACTTTGGAATTTATTGGGGGGGAGGGTGATGAAAGGGTCTTTGGGATATCCTGAGGGGGGAGGGTGATGCAAGGGTCTTTGGGATTTCCTGGGATGGGGAGGGTGATGAAAGGGTCTTTGGGATTTCCTGGGGGGAAGGGTGATGAAGGGGAATTTGGGATTTCCGTGGGGGTGGAGGGTGATGAAGAGGTCTTTGGGATTTCCTGGGTGGGAGGGTGATCAAAGGTTCTTTGGGATTTTCTGGTGGCAGGGTGATGAAAGGGTCTTTGGGATTTCCTGGGGGGTGTGTGATGAAGGGGTCTTTCGGATTTCCTGGGGGGGAGGGTGTTGAAACGGTTTTTGGGATTTCCTGGGAGGGGAGGGTGATGAAAGGGTCTTTGGGATTTCCTAAGGGGGAGAGTGATGAAAGGGTCTTTGGGATTTCCTGGGGGGAGGGTGATGAAAGGGTCTTTGGGATTTCCTGGGGGGTGTGTGATGAAGGGGTCTTTCGGATTTCCGGGGGGGGGGGAGGTTGTTGAAAGAGTCTTTGGGATTTCCTGGGTGGGGAGGGTGATGAAAGGGTCTTTGGGATTTCCTAAGGGGGAGAGTGATGAAAGGGTCTTTGGGATTTCTTGGGGGTAAGATGATGAAAGGGTCCTTGGAATTTATTGGCGGGGAGGGTGATGAAAGGGTCTTTGGGATATCCTGAGGGGGGAGGGTGATGCAAGGGTCTTTGGGATTTCCTGGGATGGGGAGTGTGATGAAAGTGTCTTTGGGATTTCCTGGGGCGGGGGGAGGGTGATGAAAGAGTCTTTGGGATTTCCTGGGGGGAAGGGTGATGAAGGGGAATTTGGGATTTCCGTGGGGGTGGAGGGTGATGAAGAGGTCTTTGGGATTTCCTGGGTGGGAGGGTGATCAAAGGTTCTTTGGGATTTTCTGGTGGCAGGGTGATGAAAGGGTCTTTGGGATTTCCTGGGGGGTGTGTGATGAAGGGGTCTTTCGTATTTCCTGGGGGGGGAGGGTGTTGAAACGGTTTTTGGGATTTCCTGGGAGGGGAGGGTGATGAAAGGGTCTTTGCAATTTCCTAAGGGGGAGAGTGATGAAAGGGTCTTTTGGATTTCCTGGGGGGAGGGTGATGTAAGGGTCTTTGGGATTTCCTGGGGGGTGTGTGATGAAGGGGTCTTTGGGATTTCCTAAGGGGGAGAGTGTTGAAAGGGTCTTTGGGATTTCTTGGGGGTAGAATGATGAAAGGGTCTTTGGGATTTCCTGGGGGGAGGGTGATGAAAAGGTCTTTGGGATTTCCTGGGGGGTGTGTGATGAAGGGGTCTTTCGGATTTCCTGGGTGGGGAGGGTGATGAAAGGGTCTTTGGGATTTCCTAAGGGGGAGAGTGATGAAAGGGTCTTTGGGATTTCTTGGGGGTAGGATGATGAAAGGGTCTTTGGGATTTCCTGGGGGGAGGGTGATGAAAGGGTCTTTGGGATTTCCTGGGGGGTGTGTGATGAAGGGGTCTTTGGGATTTCCTGGGGGGCAGGGTGATGAAGGGGTCTTAGGGATTTCCTTTGGCGTTGGGTGATGAAATAGTCTTTGGGATTTCCTGAGGGGGAGGGTGATGAAGGGGTCTTTGGGATTTCCTGGAGGGGAGAGTGATTAAAGGGACTTTGGGATTTCCTGGGGGGGAGGGTGATGAAAGGGACTTTGGAATTTATTGGGGGGGAGGGTGATGAAAGGGTCTTTGGGATATCCTGAGGGGGGAGGGTGATGCAAGGGTCTTTGGGATTTCCTGGGATGGGGAGTGTGATGAAAGTGTCTTTGGGATTTCCTGGGGCGGGGGGAGGGTGATGAAAGGGTCTTTGGGATTTCCTGGGGGGAAGGGTGATGAAGGGGAATTTGGGATTTCCGTGGGGGTGGAGGGTGATGAAGAGGTCTTTGGGATTTCCTGGGTGGGAGGGTGATCAAAGGTTCTTTGGGATTTTCTGGTGGCAGGGTGATGAAAGGGTCTTTGGGATTTCCTGGGGGGTGTGTGATGAAGGGGTCTTTCGGATTTCCTGGGGGGGAGGGTGTTGAAACGGTTTTTGGGATTTCCTGGGAGGGGAGGGTGATGAAAGGGTCTTTGGGATTTCCTAAGGGGCAGAGTGATGAAAGGGTCTTTGGGATTTCCTGGGGGGAGGGTGATGAAAGGGTCTTTGGGATTTCCTGGGGGGTGTGTGATGAAGGGGTCTTTTGGATTTCCGGGGGGTGGGGAGGTTGTTGAAAGAGTCTTTGGGATTTCCTGGGTGGGGAGGGTGACGAAAGGGTCTTTGGGATTTCCTAAGGGGGAGAGTGATGAAAGGGTCTTTGGGATTTCTTGGGGGTAGGATGATGAAAGGGTCCTTGGGATTTCCTGGGGGGAGGGTGATGAAAGGGTCTTTGGGATTTCCTGGGGGGTGTGTGATGAAGGGGTCTTTGGGATTTCCTGGGGGGCAGGGTGATGAAGGGGTCTTTGGGATTTCCTGGGGGGGAGGGGTGGAGGGTGATGAAGGGGTGTTTGGGATTTCCTGGGGGGAGGGTGTTGAAAGGGTCTTTGGGATTTCCTGGGGCGGGGAGTGTGATGAAAGGGTCCATGGGATTTCCTGGGGGGGAGGGTGACGAAGGGGTCTTTGGGATTTCCTGAGGGGGAGAGTGATGAAAGGGTCTTTGGGATTTCCTGGAGGGGAGAGTGATGAAAGGGACTTTGGAATTTATTGGGGGGGAGTGTGTTGAAAGGGTCTTTGGGATTTCCTGGGGCGGGGAGTGTGATGAAAGGGTCCATGGGATTTCCTGGGGGGGAGGGTGACGAAGGGGTCTTTGGGATTTCCTGAGGGGGAGAGTGATGAAAGGGTCTTTGGGATTTCCTGGAGGGGAGAGTGATGAAAGGGACTTTGGAATTTATTGGGGGGGAGGGTGATGAAAGGGTGTTTGGGATTTCCTGAGGGGGGAGGGTGATGAAAGGGTCTTTGGGATTTATTGGGGGGGAGGGTGATGAAAGGGTCTTTGGGATTTCCTGAGGAGGGATGCGTGATGAAAGGGTCTTTGGGATTTCCTGGGTGGGAGGGCGATGAAAGTGTCTTTGGGATTTCCTGGGGGGGGAGGGTGATGAAGGGGAATTTTGGATTTCTGTGGGGGGGTGGAGGGTGATGAAGAGGTCTTTGGGATTTCCTGGGTGGGAGGGTGATGAAATGGTCTTTGAGATTTCCTGGGTGGGAGGGTGATGAAAGGGTCTTTGGGATTTTCTGAGAGGGAGGGTGTTTGAAGGGTCTTTGGGATTTCCTGAGGGGGAGAGTGATGAAAGGGTCTTTGGGATTTCTTGGGGGTAGGATGATGAAAGGGTCTTTGGGATTTCCTGGGGGGAGGGTGATGAAAGGGTCTTTGGGATTTCCTGGGGGTTGTGTGATGAAGGGGTCTTTGGGATTTCCTGGGGGGCAGGGTGATGAAAGGGTCTTTGGGATTTCCTGGGGGGGAGGGGTGGAGGGTGATGAAGGGGTGTTTGGGATTTCCTGGGGGGAGGCTGTTGAAAGGGTCTTTGGGATTTCCTGAGAGGGAGGGTGTTTGAAGGGTCTTTGGTATTCCCTGGGCCTGGAGGGTGATGAAAGGCGCTTTGGGATTTCCTTGGTGGGGAGGGTGAAAAAAGGGTCTTTGGGATTTCCTGGGGGGAGAATGATGAAGGGATCTTAGGGATTTCCTTCGGCGTTGGGTGATGAAATAGTCTTTGGGATTTCCTGAGGGGGAGGGTGATGAAGGGGTCTTTGGGATTTCCTGGAGGGGAGAGTGATTAAAGGGACTTTGGGATTTCCTGGGGGGGAGGGTGATGAAAGGGACTTTGGAATTTATTGGGGGGGAGGGTGATGAAAGGGTCTTTGGGATATCCTGAGGGGGGAGGGTGATGCAAGGGTCTTTGGGATTTCCTGGGATGGGGAGGGTGATGAAAGGGTCTTTGGGATTTCCTGGGGGGAAGGGTGATGAAGGGGAATTTGGGATTTCCGTGGGGGTGGAGGGTGATGAAGAGGTCTTTGGGATTTCCTGGGTGGGAGGGTGATCAAAGGTTCTTTGGGATTTTCTGGTGGCAGGGTGATGAAAGGGTCTTTGGGATTTCCTGGGGGGTGTGTGATGAAGGGGTCTTTCGGATTTCCTGGGGGGGAGGGTGTTGAAACGGTTTTTGGGATTTCCTGGGAGGGGAGGGTGATGAAAGGGTCTTTGGGATTTCCTAAGGGGGAGAGTGATGAAAGGGTCTTTGGGATTTCCTGGGGGGAGGGTGATGAAAGGGTCTTTGGGATTTCCTGGGGGGTGTGTGATGAAGGGGTCTTTCGGATTTCCGGGGGGGGGGGAGGTTGTTGAAAGAGTCTTTGGGATTTCCTGGGTGGGGAGGGTGATGAAAGGGTCTTTGGGATTTCCTAAGGGGGAGAGTGATGAAAGGGTCTTTGGGATTTCTTGGGGGTAGGATGATGAAAGGGTCCTTGGAATTTATTGGCGGGGAGGGTGATGAAAGGGTCTTTGGGATATCCTGAGGGGGGAGGGTGATGCAAGGGTCTTTGGGATTTCCTGGGATGGGGAGTGTGATGAAAGTGTCTTTGGGATTTCCTGGGGCGGGGGGAGGGTGATGAAAGGGTCTTTGGGATTTCCTGGGGGGAAGGGTGATGAAGGGGAATTTGGGATTTCCGTGGGGGTGGAGGGTGATGAAGAGGTCTTTGGGATTTCCTGGGTGGGAGGGTGATCAAAGGTTCTTTGGGATTTTCTGGTGGCAGGGTGATGAAAGGGTCTTTGGGATTTCCTGGGGGGTGTGTGATGAAGGGGTCTTTCGGATTTCCTGGGGGGGGAGGGTGTTGAAACGGTTTTTGGGATTTCCTGGGAGGGGAGGGTGATGAAAGGGTCTTTGCAATTTCCTAAGGGGGAGAGTGATGAAAGGGTCTTTTGGATTTCCTGGGGGGAGGGTGATGTAAGGGTCTTTGGGATTTCCTGGGGGGTGTGTGATGAAGGGGTCTTTGGGATTTCCTAAGGGGGAGAGTGTTGAAAGGGTCTTTGGGATTTCTTGGGGGTAGAATGATGAAAGGGTCTTTGGGATTTCCTGGGGGGAGGGTGATGAAAAGGTCTTTGGGATTTCCTGGGGGGTGTGTGATGAAGGGGTCTTTCGGATTTCCTGGGTGGGGAGGGTGATGAAAGGGTCTTTGGGATTTCCTAAGGGGGAGAGTGATGAAAGGGTCTTTGGGATTTCTTGGGGGTAGGATGATGAAAGGGTCTTTGGGATTTCCTGGGGGGAGGGTGATGAAAGGGTCTTTGGGATTTCCTGGGGGGTGTGTGATGAAGGGGTCTTTGGGATTTCCTGGGGGGCAGGGTGATGAAGGGGTCTTTGGGATTTCCTGGGGGGGAGGGGTGGAGGGTGATGAAGGGGTGTTTGGGATTTCCTGGGGGGAGGCTGTTGAAAGGGTCTTTGGGATTTCCTGAGAGGGAGGGTGTTTGAAGGGTCTTTGGTATTCCCTAGGCCTGGAGGGTGATGAAAGGCGCTTTGGGATTTCCTTGGTGGGGAGGGTGAAAAAAGGGTCTTTGGGATTTCCTGGGGGGAGAATGATGAAGGGATCTTAGGGATTTCCTTTGGCGTTGGGTGATGAAATAGTCTTTGGGATTTCCTGAGGGGGAGGGTGATGAAGGGGTCTTTGGGATTTCCTGGAGGGGAGAGTGATTAAAGGGACTTTGGGATTTCCTGGGGGGGAGGGTGATGAAAGGGACTTTGGAATTTATTGGGGGGGAGGGTGATGAAGGGGTCTTTGGGATATCCTGAGGGGGGAGGGTGATGCAAGGGTCTTTGGGATTTCCTGGGATGGGGAGTGTGATGAAAGTGTCTTTGGGATTTCCTGGGGCGGGGGGAGGGTGATGAAAGGGTCTTTGGGATTTCCTGGGGGGAAGGGTGATGAAGGGGAATTTGGGATTTCCGTGGGGGTGGAGGGTGATGAAGAGGTCTTTGGGATTTCCTGGGTGGGAGGGTGATCAAAGGTTCTTTGGGATTTTCTGGTGGCAGGGTGATGAAAGGGTCTTTGGGATTTCCTGGGGGGTGTGTGATGAAGGGGTCTTTCGGATTTCCTGGGGGGGAGGGTGTTGAAACGGTTTTTGGGATTTCCTGGGAGGGGAGGGTGATGAAAGGGTCTTTGGGATTTCCTAAGGGGGAGAGTGATGAAAGGGTCTTTGGGATTTCCTGGGGGGAGGGTGATGAAAGGGTCTTTGGGATTTCCTGGGGGGTGTGTGATGAAGGGGTCTTTCGGATTTCCGGGGGGGGGGGGAGGTTGTTGAAAGAGTCTTTGGGATTTCCTGGGTGGGGAGGGTGACGAAAGGGTCTTTGGGATTTCCTAAGGGGGAGAGTGATGAAAGGGTCTTTGGGATTTCTTGGGGGTAGGATGATGAAAGGGTCCTTGGGATTTCCTGGGGGGAGGGTGATGAAAGGGTCTTTGGGATTTCCTGGGGGGTGTGTGATGAAGGGGTCTTTGGGATTTCCTGGGGGGCAGGGTGATGAAGGGGTCTTTGGGATTTCCTGGGGTGGAGGGGTGGAGGGTGATGAAGGGGTGTTTGGGATTTCCTGGGGGGAGGGTGTTGAAAGGGTCTTTGGGATTTCCTGGGGCGGGGAGTGTGATGAAAGGGTCCATGGGATTTCCTGGGGGGGAGGGTGACGAAGGGGTCTTTGGGATTTCCTGAGGGGGAGAGTGATGAAAGGGTCTTTGGGATTTCCTGGAGGGGAGAGTGATGAAAGGGACTTTGGAATTTATTGGGGGGGAGGGTGTTGAAAGGGTCTTTGGGATTTCCTGGGGCGGGGAGTGTGATGAAAGGGTCCATGGGATTTCCTGGGGGGGAGGGTGACGAAGGGGTCTTTGGGATTTCCTGAGGGGGAGAGTGATGAAAGGGTCTTTGGGATTTCCTGGAGGGGAGAGTGATGAAAGGGACTTTGGAATTTATTGGGGGGGAGGGTGATGAAAGGGTGTTTGGGATTTCCTGAGGGGGGAGGGTGATGAAAGGGTCTTTGGGATTTATTGGGGGGGAGGGTGATGAAAGGGTCTTTGGGATTTCCTGAGGAGGGATGCGTGATGAAAGGGTCTTTGGGATTTCCTGGGTGGGAGGGCGATGAAAGTGTCTTTGGGATTTCCTGAGGGGGAGAGTGATGAAAGGGTCTTTTGGATTTCCTGTGGGGGGAGGGTGATGAAAGGGTCTTTGGGATTTCCTGGGGGGGAGGGTAATGAAAGGGTCTTTGGGATTTCCTGAGAGGGAGGGTGATTGAAGGGTCTTTGGAATTTCCTGGGCGGCAAGGGTGATGAAAGGCGCTTTGGGATTTCCTTGGGGGGGAGGGTGAAAAAAGGATCTTTGGGATTTCCTGGGGGGAGAATGATGAAGGGATCTTAGGGATTTCCTTCGGCGTTGGGTGATGTAAGAGTCTTTGGGATTTCCTGAGTGGGAGGGTGATCAAAGGGTCTTTGGGATTTCCTGCAGGGGAGAGTGATGAAAGGGACTTTGGGTTTTCCTGGGGGGGAGGGTGATGAAGGGGAATTTGGGATTTCCGTGAGGGGGGAGGGTGATGAAGGGGTCTTTGGGATTTCCTGGGTGGGAGGGTGATGAAGGGGTCTTTGGGATTTTCTGGGGGCAGGGTGATGAAAGGTTCTTTGGGATTTCCTGGGGGTGACAGTGATGAAAGGGTCTTTGGGATTTCCTGTGGGCGGAGGGTGATGAAAGGGTCTTTGGGATTTCCTGGGGGGAGTATGGTGAAGGGGTATTTGGGATTTCCTCGGTGTTTGGGTGATGAAAGGGTCTTTGGGATCTCCTGAAGGGGAGGGTGATGAAAGGGTCTTTGGGATTTCCTGGAGGGGAGAGTGATGAAAGGGTCTTTGGGATTTCCTGGAGTGGGGGAGGGTGATGAAAGGGTCTTTGGAATTTCCTGGGGGGAGGGTGATGAAAGGGTCTTTGGGATTTCCTGGAGGGGAGAGTGATGAAAGGGTCTTTGGGATTTCCTGGAGTGGGGGAGGGTGATGAAAGGGTCTTTGGAATTTCCTGGGGGGAGGGTGATGAAAGGGTCTTTGGGATTTCCTGAGGGGGGAGGGTGATGAAAGGGTCTTTGGGATTTCCTGGGGTGGGGAGTGTGATGAATGTGTCTTTGGGATTTCCTGGGGGGGGAGGGTGATGAAGGGGACTTTGGGATTTCCTGGGGGGAGGATGATGAAGGGGTATTTGGGATTTCCTCAGTGTTTGGGTGATGAAAGGGTCTTTGGGATTTCCTGAGGGGGAGGGTGATGAAAGGGTCTTTGGGATTTCCTGGAGGGGAGAGTGATGAAAGGGTCTTTGGGATTTCCTGGAGTGGGGGAGGGTGATGAAAGGGTCTTTGGAATTTCCTGGGGGGAGGGTGATGAAAGGGTCTTTGGGATTTCCTGAGGGGGGAGGGTGATGAAAGGGTCTTTGGGATTTCCTGGGTTGGGGAGTGTGATGAATGTGTCTTTGGGATTTCCTGGGGGGGGAGGGTGATGAAGGGGACTTTGGGATTCCCGGGGGGCGAGGTTGATGAAGGGGTCTTTTGGATTTCCTGCGGGGAGAGGGTGTTGAAAGGGTCTTTGGGATTTCCTCGGGGGCGGTGGGTGATGAAGGGGTCTTTCTGATTTCCTGTGGGGGGGAGGGTGTTGAAAGGGTCTTTGGGATTTCCTGGGAGGGGAGGCTGATGAAAGGTTCTTTGGGATTCTTCTGGAGGGTAAGGTGATGAAAGGGTCTTTGGGATTACCTTGGAGGGGAGGGTGATGAAAGGGTCTTTGGGATTTCCTGAGGGGGAGGGTGATGAAAGGGTCTTTGGGATTTCCTGGGGGGGAGGGTGATGAAGGGGCTTTGGGATTTCCTGGAGGGGGAGGGTGATGAAAGGTTCTTTGGGATTTTCTGGGGTGGTGGGTGATGAAGGGGTCTTTCGGATTTCCTGGTGGGGGAGGGTGTTGAAAGGGTCTTTGGGATTTCCTGGGAGGGGAGGGTGATGAAAGGGTCTTTGTGATTTCCTGAGGCGGACAGTGATGAAAGGGTCTTTGGGATTTCCTGTGGGGGTAGGGTGATGAAAGGGTCTTTGGGATTTCCTGGGTGCAAGGGTGATGAAAGGGTCTTTGGGATTTCCTGGGTGTGGAGGGTGATGAAAGGGTCTTTGGGATTTTCTGGAGGGAGGGTGATGAAATGGTCTTTGGGATTTCCTGGGGGGTGTGTGATGAAGGGGTCTTTGGGATTTCCTGGGGGGGTGGTGAAGGGTGATGAAGGGGTGTTTGGGATTTCCTGGGGTGGGGAGTGTGATGAAAGTGTCTTTGGGATTTCCTGGGAGGGGGGGGCGGGTGATGAAAGGGTCTTTGGGATATCCTGGTGGGGAGGGTGATGAAGGGCAATTTGGGATTTCCGTGGGGGGTGGGAGGGATTGATGAAGGGGTCTTTGGGATTTCCTGGGTGGGAGGGTGATGAAAGGGTCTTTGGGATTTTCTGGGGGCACGGTGATGAAAGGGTCTTCGGGATTTCCTGGGGGGTGTGTGATGAAGGGGTCTTTCGGATTTCCTGGGGGGGGGAGGGTGTTGAAACGGTCTTTGGGATTTCCTGGGAGGGGAGGGTGATGAAAGGTTCTTTGGGATTCTGTTGGAGGGTAAGGTGATGAAAGGGTATTTGGGATTACCTGGGAGGGGAGGGTGATGAAAGGGTCTTTGGGATTTCCTGAGGGGGAGGGTGATGAAAGGGTCTTTGGGATTTCCTGGGGGGGAGGGTGATGAAGGGGCTTTGGGATTTCCTGGGGGGGAGGGTGATGAAAGGTTCTTTGGGATTTCTTGGGGTGGTGGGTGATGAAGGGGTCTTTCGGATTTCCTGGGGGCGGAGGGTGTTGAAAGGGTCTTTGGGATTTCCTGGGAGGGGAGGGTGATGAAAGGGTCTTTGGGATTTCCTGAGGCGGACAGTGATGAAAGGGTCTTTGGGATTTCCAGTGGGGGTAGGGTGATGAAAGGGTCTTTGGGATTTCCTGCGTGGTAGGGTGATGAAAGGGTCTTTGGGATTTGCTGAGGCGGACAGTGATGAATGGGTCTTTGGGATTTCCAGTCGGGGTAGGGTGATGAAAAGGTCTTTGGGATTTCCTGAGAGGGAGGGTGATTAATGGGTCTTTGGGATTTCCTGGAGGGGGTGGTGATGAAAGGGTATTTGGGATTTCCTGGGAGGGGAGGGTGATGAAAGGGTCTTTGGGAATTCCTGAGGGGGTGGGTGATGAAAAGGTCTTTGGGATTTCCTGGGAGGGATGGTGATGAAAGGGTCTTTGGGATTTCTTGAGGGGGTCAGTGATGAAAGGGTCTTTGGGATTTCCTGTGGGCGGAGGGTGATGAAAGGGTCTTTGGAATTTCCTGGGAGGGGAGGGTGATCAAAGGGTCTTTGGGAATTCCTGAGGGGGTGGGTGATGAAAGGGTCTTTGGGATTTCCTGGGTGGGATGGTGATGAAAGGGTCTTTGGGATTTCTTGAGGGGGACAGTGATGAAAGGGTCTTTGGGATTTCCTGTGGGCGGAGGGTGATGAAAGGGTCTTTGGGATTTCCGGTGGGGGAGGTTGATGAAAGGGTCTTTGGGATTTCTTGGGTGGGGGCGGCAGGGTCTAAAAAGGGTCTTTGGGATTTCCTGGGGGGAGGATGATGAAGGAGTCTTTGGGATTTCCTCGGGGGTTGGGCGATGAAAGGGTCTTTGGGATTTCCTCAGGGGGCGGGTGATGAAAGGGTATTTGGGATTTCCTGGAGGGGAGAGTGATGAAAGGCTCTTTGGGATTTCCTGGAGTGGGGGAGGGTGATGAAAGGGTCTTTGGAATTTCCTGGGGGGAGGTTGATGAAATGGTCTTTGGGATTTCCTGAGGGGGGAGGGTGATGAAAGGGTCTTTGGGATTTCCTGGGGTGGGGAGTGTGATGAATGTGTCTTTGGGATTTCCTGGGGGCGGGAGGGTGATGAAGGGGACTTTGGGATTCACCGGGGGCGATTTTGATGAAGGGGTCTTTGGGATTTCCTGGGGGGGGAGGGTGTTGAAAGGGTCTTTGGGATTTCCTTGGAGGGGAGGGTGATGAAAGGTTCTTTGGGATTATGCTGGAGGGTAAGGTGATGAAAGGGTCTTTGGGATTACCTTGGAGGGGAGGGTGATGAAAGGGTCTTTGGGATTTCCTGAGGGGGAGGGTGATGAAAGGGTCTTTGGGATTTCCTGGGGGGGAGGGTGATGAAGGGGCTTTGGGATTTCCTGGAGGGGGAGGGTGATGAAAGGTTCTTTGGGATTTTCTGGGGTGGTGGGTGATGAAGGGGTCTTTCGGATTTCCTGGGGGGGGAAGGTGTTGAAAGGGTCTTTGGGATTTCCTGGGAGGGGAGGGTGATGAAAGGGTCTTTGGGATTTCCTGAGGCGGACAGTGATGAAAGGGTCTTTGGGATTTCCTGTGGGGGTAGGGTGATGAAAGGGTCTTTGGGATTTCCTGGGTGGGAGGGTGATGAAAGGGTCTTTGGGATTTCCTGGGTGTGGAGGGTGATGAAAGGGTCTTTGGGATTTCCTTAGGGGGAGAGTGATGAAGGGGTCTTTCGGATTTCCTGGGGGGCAGGGTGATGAAGGGGTCTTTGGGATTTCCTGTGGGGTGTGTGATGAAGGGGTCTTTCGGATTTCCTGGGGGGCAGGGTGATGAAGGGGTCTTTGGGATTTCCTGGGGGGGTGGTGGAGGGTGATGAAGGGGTGTTTGGGATTTCCTGGGGTGGGGAGTGTGATGAAAGTGTCTTTGGGATTTCCTGGGAGGGGGGCGGGTGATGAAAGGGTCTTTGGGATATCCTGGTGGGGAGGGTGATGAAGGGCAATTTGGGATTTCCGTGGGGGGGGGGAGAGGGATTGATGAAGGGGTCTTTGGGATTTCCTGGGTGGGAGGGTGATGAAAGGGTCTTTGGGATTTTCTGGGGGCAGGGTGATGAAAGGGTCTTTGGGATTTCCTGGGAGGAGGGTGATGAAAGGGTGTTTGGGATTTCCTGGGGGGTGTGTGATGAAGGGGTCTTTCGGATTTCCTGAGGGGGAGGGCGATGATAGGGTCTTTGGGATTTCCTGGGTGGGAGGGTGATGAAAGGGTCTTTGGGATTTCCTGAGGGGGAGAGTGATGTAAGGGTCTTTGGAATTTATTGCGGGGGAGGATGATGAAAGGGTCTTTGGGATTTCCTGGGGGGAGGGTGATGAAAGGATCTTTGGGATTTCCTGGGGGGTGTGTGATGAAGGGGTCTTTTGGATTTCCTGGAGGGGAGAGTGATGAAAGGGACTTTGGGATTTCCTGGGGGGGAGGGTGATGAAAGGGTCTTTGGAATTTATTGGGGGGGAGGGTGATGAAAGGGTCTTTGGGATTTCCTGAGTGGGGAGGGTGATGAAGAGGTCTTTGGGATTTCCTGGGTGGGAGGGTGATGAAAGGGTCTTTGGGATTTCCAAAGGGGGAGAGTGATGAAAGGGTCTTTGGGATTTCCTGGGAGGAGGATGATGAAAGGGTCTTTGGGATTTCCTTTGGGGAGGGTGATGAAAGGTTCTTTGGGATTTCCTGGGGGGCGTGTGATGAAGGGGTCTTTCGGATTTCCTGTGGGGGGAGGGTGATGAAAGGGTCTTTGGGATTTCCTGGGGTGGTGAGTGTGATGAAAGTGTCTTTGGGATTTCCTGGGAGGTGGGGAGGGTGATGAAAGGGTCCTTGGGATTTCCTGGGGGGGAGGGTGATGATGGGGAATTTGGGATTTCCATGGGGGGGGGAGGGAGATGAAGGGGTCTTTGGGATTTCCTGCGGGGGTGGGAGGGTGATGAAAGGGTCTTTGGGACTTCCTGAGGGGGAGAGTGATGAAATGGTCTTTTGGATTTCCTGTGGGGGGAGGGTGATGAAAGGGTCTTTGGGATTTCCTGGGGGGGAGGGTGATGAAAGGGTCTTTGAGATTTCCTGAGAGGAAGGGTGATTAAAGGGTCTTTGGGATTTCCCGGACGGGGAGGGAGGGTCTAAAAAGGGTCTTTGGGATTTCCTGGGGGGAGGATGATGAAGGGGTGTTTGGGATTTCCTAAGGGGGAGAGTGATGAAAGGGTCTTTGGGATTTCCGGGGGGGGTGTGTGATGAAGGGGTCTTTCGGATTTCCTCGGGGGGAGGGTGTTGAAAGGGTCTTTGGGATTTCCTGGGAGGAGGATGATGAAAGGGTCTTTGGGATTTCTTAAGGGGGAGAGTGATGAAAGGGTCTTTGGGATTTCCTGGGAGGAGGATGATGAAAGGGTCTTTGGGATTTCCTAAGGGGGAGAGTGATGAAAGGGTCTTTGGGATTTCCGGGGGGGGTGTGTGATGAAGGGGTCTTTCGGATTTCCTCGGGGGGAGGGTGTTGAAAGGGTCTTTGGGATTTCCTGGGAGGGGAGAGTGATGAAAGGGTCTTTGGGATTTCCAAAGGGGGAGAGTGAGGAAAGGGTCTTTGGGATTTCCTGGGAGGAGGATGATGAAAGGGTCTTTGGGATTTCCTGGGGGGAGGGTGATGAAAGGGTCTTTGGGATTTCCTGGGGAGTGTGTGATGAAGGGGTCTTTTGGATTTCCTGGGTGGGAGAGTGATGAAAGGGACTTTGGGATTTCCTGGCGGGGAGGGTGATGAAGGGGACTTTGGGATTCACCGGGGGCGATTTTGATGAAGGGGTCTTTGGGATTTCCTGGGGGGGGAGGGTGTTGAAAGGGTCTTTGGGATTTCCTGGGAGGGGAGGGTGATGAAAGGTTCTTTGGGATTATGCTGGAGGGTAAGGTGATGAAAGGGTCTTTGGGATTACCTTGGAGGGGAGGGTGATGAAAGGGTCTTTGGGATTTCCTGAGGGGGATGGTGATGAAAGGGTCTTTGGGATTTCCTGGGGGGGAGGGTGATGAAGGGGCTTTGGGATTTCCTGGAGGGGGAGGGTGATGAAAGGTTCTTTGGGATTTTCTGGGGTGGTGGGTGATGAAGGGGTCTTTCGGATTTCCTGGGGGGGGAAGGTGTTGAAAGGGTCTTTGGGATTTCCTGGGAGGGGAGGGTGATGAAAGGGTCTTTGGGATTTCCTGAGGCGGACAGTGATGAAAGGGTCTTTGGGATTTCCTGTGGGGGTAGGGTGATGAAAGGGTCTTTGCGATTTCCTGGGTGGGAGGGTGATGAAAGGGTCTTTGGGATTTCCTGGGTGTGGAGGGTGATGAAAGGGTCTTTGGGATTTCCTTAGGGGGAGAGTGATGAAAGGGTCTTTGGGATTTCCTGGGGGTAGGATGATGAAAAGGTCTTTGGGATTTCCTGGGGGGTGTGTGATGAAGGGGTCTTTCGGATTTCCTGGGGGGCAGGGTGATGAAGGGGTCTTTGGGATTTCCTGGGGGGGTGGTGGAGGGTGATGAAGGGGTGTTTGGGATTTCCTGGGGTGGGGAGTGTGATGAAAGTGTCTTTGGGATTTCCTGGGAGGGGGGCGGGTGATGAAAGGGTCTTTGGGATATCCTGGTGGGGAGGGTGATGAAGGGCAATTTGGGATTTCCGTGGGGTGGGGGGGAGGGATTGATGAAGGGGTCTTTGGGATTTCCTGGGTGGGAGGGTGATGAAAGGGTCTTTGGGATTTTCTGGGGGCAGGGTGATGAAAGGGTCTTTGGGATTTCCTGGGAGGAGGGTGATGAAAGGGTGTTTGGGATTTCCTGGGGGGTGTGTGATGAAGGGGTCTTTCGGATTTCCTGAGGGGGAGGGCGATGATAGGGTCTTTGGGATTTCCTGGGTGGGAGGGTGATGAAAGGGTCTTTGGGATTTCCTGAGGGGGAGAGTGATGTAAGGGTCTTTGGAATTTATTGCGGGGGAGGATGATGAAAGGGTCTTTGGGATTTCCTGGGGGGAGGGTGATGAAAGGGTCTTTGGGATTTCCTGGGGGGTGTGTGATGAAGGGGTCTTTTGGATTTCCTGGAGGGGAGAGTGATGAAAGGGACTTTGGGATTTCCTGGGGGGGAGGGTGATGAAAGGGTCTTTGGAATTTATTGGGGGGGAGGGTGATGAAAGGGTCTTTGGGATTTCCTGAGTGGGGAGGGTGATGAAGAGGTCTTTGGGATTTCCTGGGTGGGAGGGTGATGAAAGGGTCTTTGGGATTTCCAAAGGGGGAGAGTGATGAAAGGGTCTTTGGGATTTCCTGGGAGGAGGATGATGAAAGGGTCTTTGGGATTTCCTTTGGGGAGGGTGATGAAAGGTTCTTTGGGATTTCCTGGGGGGCGTGTGATGAAGGGGTCTTTCGGATTTCCTGGGGGGGGAGGGTGATGAAAGGGTCTTTGGGATTTCCTGGGGTGGTGAGTGTGATGAAAGTGTCTTTGGGATTTCCAAAGGGGGGGAGGGTGATGAAAGGGTCCTTGGGATTTCCTGGGGGGGAGGGTGATGATGGGGAATTTGGGATTTCCATGGGGGGGGAGGGAGATGAAGGGGTCTTTGGGATTTCCTGCGGGGGTGGGAGGGTGATGAAAGGGTCTTTGGGACTTCCTGAGGGGGAGAGTGATGAAATGGTCTTTTGGATTTCCTGTGGGGGGAGGGTGATGAAAGGGTCTTTGGGATTTCCTGGGGGGGAGGGTGATGAAAGGGTCTTTGAGATTTCCTGAGAGGAAGGGTGATTAAAGGGTCTTTGGGATTTCCCGGACGGGGAGGGAGGGTCTAAAAAGGGTCTTTGGGATTTCCTGGGGGGAGGATGATGAAGGGGTGTTTGGGATTTTTTCGGGGGTTGGGTGATGAAAGGGTCTTTGGGATTTCCTGAGGGGGAGGGTGACGAAAGGGTCTTTGGGATTTCCTGGAGGGGAGAGTGATGAAAGGGTCTTTGGGATTTCCTGGGGTCGGGGAGGGTGATGAAAGGGTCTTTGGAATTTCTTGGGGGGAGGGTGATGAAGGGGTCTTTGGGATTTCCTGAGGGGGGAGGGTGATGAAAGGGTTTTTGGGATTTCCTGGGGTGGGGAGGGTGATGAATATGTCTTTGGCATTTCTTGTGGGGGGGGGGGGGTGATGAATGGGTCTTTGGGATTTCCTGTGGGGGAGGGTGATGAAGGGGTCTTTCTGATTTCCTGGGGGGGGGGGTGGTTGAAAGGGTCTTTGGGATTTCCTGGGAGGGGAGGGATGATGTAAGGGGCTTTGGGATTTCCTGGGAGGGGAGGGTGATGAAAGGGTCTTTGGGATTACCTGGGAAGGGAGGGTGATGAAAGGGTCTTTGGGATTTCCTGGGAGGAGGATGATGAAAGGGTCTTTGGGATTTCCTAAGGGGGAGAGTGATGAAAGGGTCTTTGGGATTTCCGGGGGGGGTGTGTGATGAAGGGGTCTTTCGGATTTCCTGGGGGGGAGGGTGTTGAAAGGGTCTTTGGGATTTCCTGGGAGGGGAGAGTGATGAAAGGGTCTTTGGGATTTCCAAAGGGGGAGAGTGAGGAAAGGGTCTTTGGGATTTCCTGGGAGGAGGATGATGAAAGGGTCTTTGGGATTTCCTGGGGGGAGGGTGATGAAAGGGTCTTTGGGATTTCCTGGGGAGTGTGTGATGAAGGGGTCTTTTGGATTTCCTGGAGGGGAGAGTGATGAAAGGGACTTTGGGATTTCCTGGGGGGGAGGGTGATGAAAGGGTCTTTGGAATTTATTGGGGGGGAGGGTGATGAAAGGGTCTTTGGGATTTCCTGAGTGGGGAGGGTGATGAAGAGGTCTTTGGGATTTCCTGGGTGGGAGGGTGATGAAAGGGTCTTTGGGACTTCCTGGGGGGAGGGTGATGAAAGGGTCTTTGGGATTTCCTGGGGGGTGTGTGATGAAGGGGTCTTTTGGATTTCCTGTGGGGGGAGGGTGTTGAAATGGTCTATGGGATTTCCTGGGAGGGGAGATTGATGAAAGGGTCATTGGGATTTCCAAAGGGGGAGAGTGATGAAAGGGTCTTTGGGATTTCCTGGGAGGAGGATGATGAAAGGGTCTTTGGGATTTCCTGTGGGGAGGGTGATGAAAGGGTCTTTGGGATTTCCTGGGGGGGGTGTGATGAAAGGGTCTTTGAGATTTCCTGAGAGGAAGGGTGATTAAAGGGTCTTTGGGATTTCCCGGACGGGGAGGGAGGGTCTAAAAAGGGTCTTTGGGATTTCCTGGGGGGAGGATGATGAAGGGGTGTTTGGGATTTCCTCGGGGGTTGGGTGATGAAATGGTCTTTGGGATTTCCTGAGGGGGAGGGTGATGAAAGTGTCTTTGGGATTTCCTGGAGGGGAGAGTGATGAAAGGGTCTTTGGGATATCCTGGGGTCGGGGAGGGTGATGAAAGGGTCTTTGGAATTTCTTGGGGGGAGGGTGATGAAGGGGTCTTTGGGATTTCCTGAGGGGGGAGGGTGATGAAAGGGTTTTTGGGATTTCCTGGGGTGGGGAGGGTGATGAATATGTCTTTGGCATTTCTTGTGGGGGGGAGGGTGATGAATGGGTCTTTGGGATTTCCTGTGGGGGAGGGTGATGAAGGGGTCTTTCTGATTTCCTGGGGGGGGTGGTGGTTGAAAGGGTCTTTGGGATTTCCTGGGAGGGGAGGGATGATGTAAGGGGCTTTGGGATTTCCTGGGAGGGGAGGGTGATGAAAGGGTCTTTGGGATTACCTGGGAAGGGAGGGTGATGAAAGGGTCTTTGGGATTTCCTGGGAGGAGGATGATGAAAGGGTCTTTGGGATTTCCTAAGGGGGAGAGTGATGAAAGGGTCTTTGGGATTTCCGGGGGGGGTGTGTGATGAAGGGGTCTTTCGGATTTCCTGGGGGGGAGGGTGTTGAAAGGGTCTTTGGGATTTCCTGGGAGGGGAGGGTGATGAAAGGGTCTTTGGGATTTCCAAAGGGGGAGAGTGAGGAAAGGGTCTTTGGGATTTCCTGGGGGGAGGGTGATGAAAGGGTCTTTGGGATTTCCTGGGGAGTGTGTGAAGAAGGGGTCTTTTGGATTTCCTGGAGGGGAGAGTGATGAAAGGGACTTTGGGATTTCCTGGGGGGGAGGGTGATGAAAGGGTCTTTGGAATTTATTGGGGGGGAGGGTGATGAAAGGGTCTTTGGGATTTCCTGAGTGGGGAGGGTGATGAAGAGGTCTTTGGGATTTCCTGGGTGGGAGGGTGATGAAAGGGTCTTTGGGATTTCCTGGGGGGAGGGTGATGAAAGGGTCTTTGGGATTTCCTGGGGGGTGTGTGATGAAGGGGTCTTTTGGATTTCCTGTGGGGGGAGGGTGTTGAAACGGTCTATGGGATTTCCTGGGAGGGGAGATTGATGAAAGGGTCTTTGGGATTTCCAAAGGGGGAGAGTGATGAAAGGGTCTTTGGGATTTCCTGGGAGGAGGATGATGAAAGGGTCTTTGGGATTTCCTGTGGGGAGGGTGATGAAAGGGTCTTTGGGATTTCCTGGGGGGTGTGTGATGAAGGGGTATTTCGGATTTCCTGGGGGGGGAGGGTGTTGAAAGGGTATTTGGGATTTCCTGGGCGTGGAGGGTGATGAAAGGGTCTTTGGGATTTCCTGGGGTGGTGAGTGTGATGAAAGTGTCTTTGGGATTTCCTGGGAGAAGGGGGAGGGTGATGAAAGGGTCTTTGGGATTTCCTGTGGGGGGAGGGTGATTAAAGGTTCTTTGGGATTTCCCGGACGGGGAGGGAGGGTCTAAAAAGGGTCTTTGGGATTTCCTGGGGGGAGGATGATGAAGGGGTGTTTGGGATTTCCTCGGGGGTTGGGTGATGAAATGGTCTTTGGGATTTCCTGAGGGGGAGGGTGATGAAAGTGTCTTTGGGATTTCCTGGAGGGGAGAGTGATGAAAGGGTCTTTGGGATATCCTGGGGTCGGGGAGGGTGATGAAAGGGTCTTTGGAATTTCTTGGGGGGAGGGTGATGAAGGGGTCTTTGGGATTTCCTGAGGGGGGAGGGTGATGAAAGGGTTTTTGGGATTTCCTGGGGTGGGGAGGGTGATGAATATGTCTTTGGCATTTCTTGTGGGGGGGAGGGTGATGAATGGGTCTTTGGGATTTCCTGTGGGGGAGGGTGATGAAGGGGTCTTTCTGATTTCCTGGGGTGCGGAGTGGGGTGGTTGAAAGGGTCTTTGGGATTTCCTGGGAGGGGAGGGTGATGTAAGGGGCTTTGGGATTCTGTGGGAGGGTAGGGTGATGATAGGGTCTTTGGGATGACCTGGGAAGGGAGGGTGATGAAAGGGTCTTTGGGATTTCCTGAGAGGCAGGGTGATGAAAGGGTCTTTGGGATTCCCTGGGGGGGAGGGTGATGAAGGGGCTTTGGGATTTCCTGGGGGTGGAGTGTGATGAAAGGGTCTTTGGGATTTTCTGGTGGGAGTGTGATGAAAGGGTCTTTGGGCTTTCCTGGGGGGTGTGTGATGAAGGGGTCTTTCGGATTTCCTGGGGGGGAGGGTGTTGAAAGGGTCTTTGGGATTTCCTGGGAGGGGAGGGTGATGAAAGGGTCTTTGGGATTTCCTAAGGGGGAGAGTGATGAAAGGGTCTTTGGGATTTGATGGGGGGAGGATGATGAAAGGGTCTTTGGGATGTCCTGGGTGGAGGGTGTTGAAAGATCTTTGGGATTTCCTGGGGGGTGTGTGATGAAGGGGTCTTTCGGATTTCCTGGGGGGGGAGGGTGATGAAAGGGTCTTTGGGATTTTCTGGTGGGAGTGTGATGAAAGGGTCTTTGGGCTTTCCTGGGGGGTGTGTGATGAAGGGGTCTTTCGGATTTCCTGGGGGGGAGGGTGTTGAAAGGGTCTTTGGGATTTCCTGGGAGGGGAGGGTGATGAAAGGGTCTTTGGGATTTCCTAAGGGGGAGAGTGATGAAAGGGTCTTTGGGATTTGATGGGGGGAGGATGATGAAAGGGTCTTTGGGATGTCCTGGGTGGAGGGTGTTGAAAGATCTTTGGGATTTCCTGGGGGGTGTGTGATGAAGGGGTCTTTCGGATTTCCTGGGGGGGGAGGGTGATAAAAGGGTCTTTGGGATTTCCTGGGGTGGTGAGTGTGATGAAAGTGTCTTTGGGATTTCCAAAGGGGGGGAGGGTGATGAAAGGGTCCTTGGGATTTCCTGGGGGGGAGGGTGATGATGGGGAATTTGGGATTTCCGTGGGGGGGGAGGGAGATGAAGGGGTCTTTGGGATTTCCTGCGGGGGTGGGAGGGTGATGAAAGGGTCTTTGGGACTTCCTGAGGGGGAGAGTGATGAAATGGTCTTTTGGATTTCCTGTGGGGGGAGGGTGATGAAAGGGTCTTTGGGATTTCCTGGGGGGGAGGGTGATGAAAGGGTCTTTGAGATTTCCTGAGAGGAAGGGTGATTAAAGGGTCTTTGGGATTTCCCGGACGGGGAGGGAGGGTCTAAAAAGGGTCTTTGGGATTTCCTGGGGGGAGGATGATGAAGGGGTGTTTGGGATTTTTTCGGGGGTTGGGTGATGAAAGGGTCTTTGGGATTTCCTGAGGGGGAGGGTGATGAAAGGGTCTTTGGGATTTCCTGGAGGGGAGAGTGATGAAAGGGTCTTTGGGATTTCCTGGGGTCGGGGAGGGTGATGAAAGGGTCTTTGGAATTTCTTGGGGGGAGGGTGATGAAGGGGTCTTTGGGATTTCCTGAGGGGGGAGGGTGATGAAAGGGTTTTTGGGATTTCCTGGGGTGGGGAGGGTGATGAATATGTCTTTGGCATTTCTTGTGGGGGGGGAGGGTGATGAATGGGTCTTTGGGATTTCCTGTGGGGGAGGGTGATGAAGGGGTCTTTCTGATTTCCTGGGGGGGGGGGGGTGGTTGAAAGGGTCTTTGGGATTTCCTGGGAGGGGAGGGATGATGTAAGGGGCTTTGGGATTTCCTGGGAGGGGAGGGTGATGAAAGGGTCTTTGGGATTACCTGGGAAGGGAGGGTGATGAAAGGGTCTTTGGGATTTCCTGGGAGGAGGATGATGAAAGGGTCTTTGGGATTTCCGAAGGGGGAGAGTGATGAAAGGGTCTTTGGGATTTCCGGGGGGGGGTGTGTGATGAAGGGGTCTTTCGGATTTCCTGGGGGGGAGGGTGTTGAAAGGGTCTTTGGGATTTCCTGGGAGGGGAGGGTGATGAAAGGGTCTTTGGGATTTCCAAAGGGGGAGAGTGAGGAAAGGGTCTTTGGGATTTCCTGGGAGGAGGATGATGAAAGGGTCTTTGGGATTTCCTGGGGGGAGGGTGATGAAAGGGTCTTTGGGATTTCCTGGGGAGTGTGTGATGAAGGGGTGTTTTGGATTTCCTGGAGGAGAGAGTGATGAAAGGGACTTTGGGATTTCCTGGCGGGGAGGGTGATGAAAGGGTCTTAGGAATTTATTGGGGGGGAGGGTGATGAAAGGGTCTTTGGGATTTCCTGAGTGGGGAGGGTGATGAAGAGGTCTTTGGGATTTCCTGGGTGGGAGGGTGATGAAAGGGTCTTTGGGATTTCCTGGGGTGGTGAGTGTGATGAAAGAGTTTTTGGGATTTGATGGGGGGAGGATGATGAAAGGGTCTTTGGGATTGCCTGGGCGGAGGGTGTTGAAAGATCTTTGGGATTTCCTGTGTGGTGTGTGATGAAGAGGTCTTTCGGATTTCCTGGGGGGGAGGGTGTTGAAACGGTCTTTGGGATTTCCTGGGAGGGGAGAATGATGAAAGGGTCTTTGGGATTTCCAAAGGGGGAGAGTGATGAAAGGGTCTTTGGGATTTCCTGGGAGGAGGATGATGAAAGGGTCTTCGGGATTTCCTGGGGGGAGGGTGATGAAAGGGTCTTTGGGATTTCCTGGGGGGTGTGTGATGAAGGGGTCTTTTGGATTTCCTGGAGGGGAGAGTGATGAAAGGGACTTTGGGATTTCCTGGGGGGGAGGGTGATGAAAGGGTCTTTGGAATTTATTGGGGGGGGAGTGTGATGAAAGGGTCTTTGGGATTTCCTGAGGGGGGAGGGTGATGAAGAGGTCTTTGGGATTTCCTGGGTGGGAGGGAGATGAAAGGGTCTTTGGGATTTCCTGGGTGGGAGGGAGATGAAAGGGTCTTTGGGATTTCCTGCGGGGAGGGTGATGAAAGGGTCTTTGCGATTTCCTGGGGGGTGTGTGATGAAGGGGTCTTTTGGATGTCCTGGGGGGGGAGGGTGTTGAAACGGTCTTTGGGATTTCCTGGGAGGGGAGGGTGATGAAAGGGTCTTTGGGATTTCCTAAGGGGGAGAGTGATGAAAGGGTCTTTGGGATTTCCGGGGTGGGGTGTGTGATGAAGGGGTCTTTTGGATTTCCTGTGGGGGGAGGGTGTTGAAACGGTGTATGGGATTTCCTGGGAGGGGAGATTGATGAAAGGGTCTTTGGGATTTCCAAAGGGGGAGAGTGATGAAAGGGTCTTTGGGATTTCCTGGGAGGAGGATGATGAAAGGGTCTTTGGGATTTCCTGTGGGGAGGGTGATGAAAGGGTCTTTGGGATTTCCTGGGGGGTGTGTGATGAAGGGGTATTTCGGATTTCCTGGGGGGGGAGGGTGTTGAAAGGGTATTTGGGATTTCCTGGGCGTGGAGGGTGATGAAAGGCTCTTTGGGATTTCCTGGGGTGGTGAGTGTGATGAAAGTGTCTTTGGGATTTCCTGGGAGAAGGGGGAGGGTGATGAAAGGGTCTTTGGGATTTCCTGTGGGGGGAGGGTGATGAAAGGGTCTTTGGGATTTCCTGGGGGGGAGGGTGATGAAAGGGTCTTTGAGATTTCCTGAGAGGAAGGGTGATTAAAGGGTCTTTGGGATTTCCCGGACGGGGAGGGAGGGTCTAAAAAGGGTCTTTGGGATTTCCTGGGGGAGGATGATGAAGGGGTGTTTGGGATTTCCTCGGGGGTTGGGTGATGAAATGGTCTTTGGGATTTCCTGAGGGGGAGGGTGATGAAAGTGTCTTTGGGATTTCCTGGAGGGGAGAGTGATGAAAGGGTCTTTGGGATATCCTGGGTCGGGGAGGGTGATGAAAGGGTCTTTGGAATTTCTTGGGGGGAGGGTGATGAAGGGGTCTTTGGGATTTCCTGAGGGGGGAGGGTGATGAAAGGGTTTTTGGGATTTCCTGGGGTGGGGAGGGTGATGAATATGTCTTTGGCATTTCTTGTGGGGGGGAGGGTGATGAATGGGTCTTTGGGATTTCCTGTGGGGGAGGGTGATGAAGGGGTCTTTCTGATTTCCTGGGGTGCGGAGTGGGGTGGTTGAAAGGGTCTTTGGGATTTCCTGGGAGGGGAGGGTGATGTAAGGGGCTTTGGGATTCTGTGGGAGGGTAGGGTGATGATAGGGTCTTTGGGATGACCTGGGAAGGGAGGGTGATGAAAGGATCTTTGGGATTTCCTGAGAGGCAGGGTGATGAAAGGGTCTTTGGGATTCCCTGGGGGGGAGGGTGATGAAGGGGCTTTGGGATTTCCTGGGGGTGGAGTGTGATGAAAGGGTCTTTGGGATTTTCTGGTGGGAGTGTGATGAAAGGGTCTTTGGGCTTTCCTGGGGGGTGTGTGATGAAGGGGTCTTTCGGATTTCCTGGGGGGGAGGGTGTTGAAAGGGTCTTTGGGATTTCCTGGGAGGGGAGGGTGATGAAAGGGTCTTTGGGATTTCCTAAGTGGGAGAGTGATGAAAGGGTCTTTGGGATTTGATGGGGGGAGGATGATGAAAGGGTCTTTGGGATTTCCTGGGTGGAGGGTGTTGAAAGATCTTTGGGATTTCCTGGGGGGTGTGTGATGAAGGGGTCTTTCGGATTTCCTGGGGGAGGGAGGGTGTTGAAACGGTCTTTGGGATTTCCTGGGAGGGTAGATTGATGAAAGGGTCTTTGGGATTTCGAAAGGGGGTGAGTGAGGAAAGGATCTTTGGGATTTCCTGGGAGGAGGATGATGAAAGGGTCTTTGGGATTTCCTGGGGGAGGGTGATGAAAGGGTCTTTGGGATTTCCTGGGGAGTGTGTGATGAAGGGGTCTTTTGGATTTCCTGGAGGGGAGAGTGATGAAAGGGTCTTTGGGATTTATTGGGGGGGAGGGTGATGAAAGGGTCTTTGGGATTTCCAGAGTGGGGAGGGTGATGAAGAGGTCTTTGGGATTTCCTGGGTGGGAGGGTGATGAAAGGGTCTTTGGGATTTCCTGGGAGGAGGATGATGAAAGGGTCTTTGGGATTTCCTGGGGGGGAGGGTGATGAAAGGGTCTTGAGATTTCCTGAGAGGAAGGGTGATTAAAGGGTCTTTGGGATTTCCCGGACGGGGAGGGAGGGTCTAAAAAGGGTCTTTGGGATTTCCTGGGGGGAGGATGATGAAGGGGTGTTTGGGATTTTTTCGGGGGTTGGGTGATGAAAGGGTCTTTGGGATTTCCTGAGGGGGAGGGTGATGAAAGGGTCTTTGGGATTTCCTGGAGGGGAGAGTGATGAAAGGGTCTTTGGGATTTCCTGGGGTCGGGGAGGGTGATGAAAGGGTCTTTGGAATTTCTTGGGGGGAGGGTGATGAAGGGGTCTTTGGGATTTCCTGAGGGGGGAGGGTGATGAAAGGGTTTTTGGGATTTCCTGGGGTGGGGAGGGTGATGAATATGTCTTTGGCATTTCTTGTGGGGGGGAGGGTGATGAATGGGTCTTTGGGATTTCCTGTGGGGGTGGGTGATGAAGGGGTCTTTCTGATTTCCTGGGGGGGGTGGTGGTTGAAAGGGTCTTTGGGATTTCCTGGGAGGGGAGGGATGATGTAAGGGGCTTTGGGATTTCCTGGGAGGGGAGGGTGATGAAAGGGTCTTTGGGATTACCTGGGAAGGGAGGGTGATGAAAGGGTCTTTGGGATTTCCTGGGAGGAGGATGATGAAAGGGTCTTTGGGATTTCCTAAGGGGGAGAGTGATGAAAGGGTCTTTGGGTATTCCGGGGGGGGGTGTGTGTTGAAGGGGTCTTTCGGATTTCCTTGGGGGGGAGGGTGTTGAAAGGGTCTTTGGGATTTCCTGGGAGGGGACGGTGATGAAAGGGTCTTTGGGATTTCCAAAGGGGGAGAGTGAGGAAAGGGTCTTTGGGATTTCCTGGGAGGAGGATGATGAAAGGGTCTTTGGGATTTCCTGGGGGTAGGGTGATGAAAGGGTCTTTGGGATTTCCTGGGGAGTGTGTGATGAAGTGGTCTTTTGGATTTCCTGGAGGGGAGAGTGATGAAAGGGACTTTGGGATTTCCTGGGGGGGAGGGTGATGAAAGGGTCTTTGGAATTTATTGGGGGGGAGGGTGATGAAAGGGTCTTTGGGATTTCCTGAGTGGGGAGGGTGATGAAGAGGTCTTTGGGATTTCCTGGGTGGGAGGGTGATGAAAGGGTCTTTGGAATTTATTGGGGGGGAGGGTGATGAAAGGGTCTTTGGGATTTCCTGAGTGGGGTGGGTGATGAAGGGGTCTTTCTGATTTCCTGGGGGGGGTGGTGGTTGAAAGGGTCTTTGGGATTTCCTGGGAGGGGAGGGATGATGTAAGGGGCTTTGGGATTTCCTGGGAGGGGAGGGTGATAAAAGGGTCTTTGGGATTTCCTGGGGTGGTGAGTGTGATGAAAGTGTCTTTGGGATTTCCAAAGGGGGGGAGGGTGATGAAAGGGTCCTTGGGATTTCCTGGGGGGGAGGGTGATGATGGGGAATTTGGGATTTCCGTGGGGGGGAAGGGAGATGAAGGGGTCTTTGGGATTTCCTGCGGGGGTGGGAGGGTGATGAAAGGGTCTTTGGGATTTCCTGGGTGGGAGGGTGATGAAAGGGTCTTTGGGATTTCCTGGGGGGAGGGTGATGAAAGGGTCTTTGGGATTTCCTGGGGGGTGTGTGATGAAGGGGTCTTTTGGATTTCCTGTGGGGGGAGGGTGTTGAAACGGTCTATGGGATTTCCTGGGAGGGGAGATTGATGAAAGGGTCTTTGGGATTTCCTAAGGGGGAGAGTGATGAAAGGGTCTTTGGGATTTCCTGGGAGGAGGATGATGAAAGGGTCTTTGGGATTTCCTGGGGGGAGGGTGATGAAAGGGTCTTTGGGATTTCCTGGGGGGTGTGTGATGAAGGGGTATTTCGGATTTCCTGGGGGGGGAGGGTGATGAAAGGGTATTTGGGATTTCCTGGGCGTGGAGGGTGATGAAAGGGTCTTTGGGATTTCCTGGGGTGGTGAGTGTGATGAAAGAGTTTTTGGGATTTGATGGGGGGAGGATGATGAAAGGGTCTTTGGGATTGCCTGGGCGGAGGGTGTTGAAAGATCTTTGGGATTTCCTGTGTGGTGTGTGATGAAGAGGTCTTTCGGATTTCCTGGGGGGGAGGGTGTTGAAACGGTCTTTGGGATTTCCTGGGAGGGGAGAATGATGAAAGGGTCTTTGGGATTTCCAAAGGGGGAGAGTGATGAAAGGGTCTTTGGGATTTCCTGGGAGGAGGATGATGAAAGGGTCTTCGGGATTTCCTGGGGGGAGGGTGATGAAAGGGTCTTTGGGATTTCCTGGGGGGTGTGTGATGAAGGGGTCTTTTGGATCTCCTGGAGGGGAGAGTGATGAAAGGGACTTTGGGATTTCCTGGGGGGGAGGGTGATGAAAGGGTCTTTGGAATTTATTGGGGGGGAGGGTGATGAAAGGGTCTTTGGGATTTCCTGAGGGGGGAGGGTGATGAAGAGGTCTTTGGGATTTCCTGGGTGGGAGGGAGATGAAAGGGTCTTTGGGATTTCCTGGGTGGTAGGGAGATGAAAGGGTCTTTGGGATTTCCTGCGGGGAGGGTGATGAAAGGGTCTTTGCGATTTCCTGGGGGGTGTGTGATGAAGGGGTCTTTTGGATGTCCTGGGGGGGAGGGTGTTGAAACGGTCTTTGGGATTTCCTGGGAGGGGAGGGTGATGAAAGGGTCTTTGGGATTTCCTAAGGGGGAGAGTGATGAAAGGGTCTTTGGGATTTCCGGGGTGGGGTGTGTGATGAAGGGGTCTTTTGGATTTCCTGTGGGGGGAGGATGTTGAAACGGTCTATGGGATTTCCTGGGAGGGGAGATTGATGAAAGGGTCTTTGGGATTTCCAAAGGGGAGAGTGATGAAAGGGTCTTTGGGATTTCCTGGGAGGAGGATGATGAAAGGGTCTTTGGGATTTCCTGTGGGGAGGGTGATGAAAGGGTCTTTGGGATTTCCTGGGGGGTGTGTGATGAAGGGTATTTCGGATTTCCTGGGGGGGGAGGGTGTTGAAAGGGTATTTGGGATTTCCTGGGCGTGGAGGGTGATGAAAGGGTCTTTGGGATTTCCTGGGGTGGTGAGTGTGATGAAAGTGTCTTTGGGATTTCCTGGGAGAAGGGGGAGGGTGATGAAAGGGTCTTTGGGATTTCCTGTGGGGGGAGGGTGATGAAAGGGTCTTTGGGATTTCCCGGACGGGGAGGGAGGGTCTAAAAAGGGTCTTTGGGATTTCCTGGGGGGAGGATGATGAAGGGGTGTTTGGATTTCCTCGGGGGTTGGGTGATGAAATGGTCTTTGGGATTTCCTGAGGGGGAGGGTGATGAAAGTGTCTTTGGGATTTCCTGGAGGGGAGAGTGATGAAAGGGTCTTTGGGATATCCTGGGGTCGGGGAGGGTGATGAAAGGGTCTTTGGAATTTCTTGGGGGGAGGGTGATGAAGGGGTCTTTGGGATTTCCTGAGGGGGGAGGGTGATGAAAGGGTTTTTGGATTTCCTGGGGTGGGGAGGGTGATGAATATGTCTTTGGCATTTCTTGTGGGGGGGAGGGTGATGAAGAGGTCTTTGGGATTTCCTGGGTGGGAGGGTGATGAAAGGGTCTTTGGGATTTCCTGGGGTGGTGAGTGTGATGAAAGAGTTTTTGGGATTTGATGGGGGGAGGATGATGAAAGGGTCTTTGGGATTGCCTGGGCGGAGGGTGTTGAAAGATCTTTGGGATTTCCTGTGTGGTGTGTGATGAAGAGGTCTTTCGGATTTCCTGGGGGGGAGGGTGTTGAAACGGTCTTTGGGATTTCCTGGGAGGGGAGAATGATGAAAGGGTCTTTGGGATTTCCAAAGGGGGAGAGTGATGAAAGGGTCTTTGGGATTTCCTGGGAGGAGGATGATGAAAGGGTCTTCGGGATTTCCTGGGGGGAGGGTGATGAAAGGGTCTTTGGGATTTCCTGGGGGGTGTGTGATGAAGGGGTCTTTTGGATTTCCTGGAGGGGAGAGTGATGAAAGGGACTTTGGGATTTCCTGGGGGGGAGGGTGATGAAAGGGTCTTTGGAATTTATTGGGGGGGAGTGTGATGAAAGGGTCTTTGGGATTTCCTGAGGGGGGAGGGTGATGAAGAGGTCTTTGGGATTTCCTGGGTGGGAGGGAGATGAAAGGGTCTTTGGGATTTCCTGGGTGGGAGGGAGATGAAAGGGTCTTTGGGATTTCCTGCGGGGAGGGTGATGAAAGGGTCTTTGCGATTTCCTGGGGGGTGTGTGATGAAGGGGTCTTTTGGATGTCCTGGGGGGGGAGGGTGTTGAAACGGTCTTTGGGATTTCCTGGGAGGGGAGGGTGATGAAAGGGTCTTTGGGATTTCCTAAGGGGGAGAGTGATGAAAGGGTCTTTGGGATTTCCGGGGTGGGGTGTGTGATGAAGGGGTCTTTTGGATTTCCTGTGGGGGGAGGGTGTTGAAACGGTGTATGGGATTTCCTGGGAGGGGAGATTGATGAAAGGGTCTTTGGGATTTCCAAAGGGGGAGAGTGATGAAAGGGTCTTTGGGATTTCCTGGGAGGAGGATGATGAAAGGGTCTTTGGGATTTCCTGTGGGGAGGGTGATGAAAGGGTCTTTGGGATTTCCTGGGGGGTGTGTGATGAAGGGGTATTTCGGATTTCCTGGGGGGGGAGGGTGTTGAAAGGGTATTTGGGATTTCCTGGGCGTGGAGGGTGATGAAAGGCTCTTTGGGATTTCCTGGGGTGGTGAGTGTGATGAAAGTGTCTTTGGGATTTCCTGGGAGAAGGGGGAGGGTGATGAAAGGGTCTTTGGGATTTCCTGTGGGGGGAGGGTGATGAAAGGGTCTTTGGGATTTCCTGGGGGGGAGGGTGATGAAAGGGTCTTTGAGATTTCCTGAGAGGAAGGGTGATTAAAGGGTCTTTGGGATTTCCCGGACGGGGAGGGAGGGTCTAAAAAGGGTCTTTGGGATTTCCTGGGGGAGGATGATGAAGGGGTGTTTGGGATTTCCTCGGGGGTTGGGTGATGAAATGGTCTTTGGGATTTCCTGAGGGGGAGGGTGATGAAAGTGTCTTTGGGATTTCCTGGAGGGGAGAGTGATGAAAGGGTCTTTGGGATATCCTGGGGTCGGGGAGGGTGATGAAAGGGTCTTTGGAATTTCTTGGGGGGAGGGTGATGAAGGGGTCTTTGGGATTTCCTGAGGGGGGAGGGTGATGAAAGGGTTTTTGGGATTTCCTGGGGTGGGGAGGGTGATGAATATGTCTTTGGCATTTCTTGTGGGGGGGAGGGTGATGAATGGGTCTTTGGGATTTCCTGTGGGGGAGGGTGATGAAGGGGTCTTTCTGATTTCCTGGGGTGCGGAGTGGGGTGGTTGAAAGGGTCTTTGGGATTTCCTGGGAGGGGAGGGTGATGTAAGGGGCTTTGGGATTCTGTGGGAGGGTAGGGTGATGATAGGGTCTTTGGGATGACCTGGGAAGGGAGGGTGATGAAAGGATCTTTGGGATTTCCTGAGAGGCAGGGTGATGAAAGGGTCTTTGGGATTCCCTGGGGGGGAGGGTGATGAAGGGGCTTTGGGATTTCCTGGGGGTGGAGTGTGATGAAAGGGTCTTTGGGATTTTCTGGTGGGAGTGTGATGAAAGGGTCTTTGGGCTTTCCTGGGGGGTGTGTGATGAAGGGGTCTTTCGGATTTCCTGGGGGGGAGGGTGTTGAAAGGGTCTTTGGGATTTCCTGGGAGGGGAGGGTGATGAAAGGGTCTTTGGGATTTCCTAAGGGGGAGAGTGATGAAAGGGTCTTTGGGATTTGATGGGGGGAGGATGATGAAAGGGTCTTTGGGATTTCCTGGGTGGAGGGTGTTGAAAGATCTTTGGGATTTCCTGGGGGGTGTGTGATGAAGGGGTCTTTCGGATTTCCTGGGGGAGGGAGGGTGTTGAAACGGTCTTTGGGATTTCCTGGGAGGGTAGATTGATGAAAGGGTCTTTGGGATTTCGAAAGGGGGTGAGTGAGGAAAGGATCTTTGGGATTTCCTGGGAGGAGGATGATGAAAGGGTCTTTGGGATTTCCTGGGGGGAGGGTGATGAAAGGGTCTTTGGGATTTCCTGGGGAGTGTGTGATGAAGGGGTCTTTTGGATTTCCTGGAGGGGAGAGTGATGAAAGGGTCTTTGGGATTTATTGGGGGGGAGGGTGATGAAAGGGTCTTTGGGATTTCCAGAGTGGGGAGGGTGATGAAGAGGTCTTTGGGATTTCCTGGGTGGGAGGGTGATGAAAGGGTCTTTGGGATTTCCTGGGAGGAGGATGATGAAAGGGTCTTTGGGATTTCCTGGGGGGGAGGGTGATGAAAGGGTCTTTGAGATTTCCTGAGAGGAAGGGTGATTAAAGGGTCTTTGGGATTTCCCGGACGGGGAGGGAGGGTCTAAAAAGGGTCTTTGGGATTTCCTGGGGGGAGGATGATGAAGGGGTGTTTGGGATTTTTTCGGGGGTTGGGTGATGAAAGGGTCTTTGGGATTTCCTGAGGGGGAGGGTGATGAAAGGGTCTTTGGGATTTCCTGGAGGGGAGAGTGATGAAAGGGTCTTTGGGATTTCCTGGGGTCGGGGAGGGTGATGAAAGGGTCTTTGGAATTTCTTGGGGGGAGGGTGATGAAGGGGTCTTTGGGATTTCCTGAGGGGGGAGGGTGATGAAAGGGTTTTTGGGATATCCTGGGGTGGGGAGGGTGATGAATATGTCTTTGGCATTTCTTGTGGGGGGGAGGGTGATGAATGGGTCTTTGGGATTTCCTGTGGGGGTGGGTGATGAAGGGGTCTTTCTGATTTCCTGGGGGGGGTGGTGGTTGAAAGGGTCTTTGGGATTTCCTGGGAGGGGAGGGATGATGTAAGGGGCTTTGGGATTTCCTGGGAGGGGAGGGTGATGAAAGGGTCTTTGGGATTACCTGGGAAGGGAGGGTGATGAAAGGGTCTTTGGGATTTCCTGGGAGGAGGATGATGAAAGGGTCTTTGGGATTTCCTAAGGGGGAGAGTGATGAAAGGGTCTTTGGGATTTCCGGGGGGGGGGTGTGTGTTGAAGGGGTCTTTCGGATTTCCTTGGGGGGGAGGGTGTTGAAAGGGTCTTTGGGATTTCCTGGGAGGGGACGGTGATGAAAGGGTCTTTGGGATTTCCAAAGGGGGAGAGTGAGGAAAGGGTCTTTGGGATTTCCTGGGAGGAGGATGATGAAAGGGTCTTTGGGATTTCCTGGGGGTAGGGTGATGAAAGGGTCTTTGGGATTTCCTGGGGAGTGTGTGATGAAGTGGTCTTTTGGATTTCCTGGAGGGGAGAGTGATGAAAGGGACTTTGGGATTTCCTGGGGGGGAGGGTGATGAAAGGGTCTTTGGAATTTATTGGGGGGGAGGGTGATGAAAGGGTCTTTGGGATTTCCTGAGTGGGGAGGGTGATGAAGAGGTCTTTGGGATTTCCTGGGTGGGAGGGTGATGAAAGGGTCTTTGGAATTTATTGGGGGGGAGGGTGATGAAAGGGTCTTTGGGATTTCCTGAGTGGGGTGGGTGATGAAGGGGTCTTTCTGATTTCCTGGGGGGGGTGGTGGTTGAAAGGGTCTTTGGGATTTCCTGGGAGGGGAGGGATGATGTAAGGGGCTTTGGGATTTCCTGGGAGGGGAGGGTGATAAAAGGGTCTTTGGGATTTCCTGGGGTGGTGAGTGTGATGAAAGTGTCTTTGGGATTTCCAAAGGGGGGGAGGGTGATGAAAGGGTCCTTGGGATTTCCTGGGGGGGAGGGTGATGATGGGGAATTTGGGATTTCCGTGGGGGGGAAGGGAGATGAAGGGGTCTTTGGGATTTCCTGCGGGGGTGGGAGGGTGATGAAAGGGTCTTTGGGATTTCCTGGGTGGGAGGGTGATGAAAGGGTCTTTGGGATTTCCTGGGGGGAGGGTGATGAAAGGGTCTTTGGGATTTCCTGGGGGGTGTGTGATGAAGGGGTCTTTTGGATTTCCTGTGGGGGGAGGGTGTTGAAACGGTCTATGGGATTTCCTGGGAGGGGAGATTGATGAAAGGGTCTTTGGGATTTCCTAAGGGGGAGAGTGATGAAAGGGTCTTTGGGATTTCCTGGGAGGAGGATGATGAAAGGGTCTTTGGGATTTCCTGGGGGGAGGGTGATGAAAGGGTCTTTGGGATTTCCTGGGGGGTGTGTGATGAAGGGGTATTTCGGATTTCCTGGGGGGGGAGGGTGATGAAAGGGTATTTGGGATTTCCTGGGCGTGGAGGGTGATGAAAGGGTCTTTGGGATTTCCTGGGGTGGTGAGTGTGATGAAAGAGTTTTTGGGATTTGATGGGGGGAGGATGATGAAAGGGTCTTTGGGATTGCCTGGGCGGAGGGTGTTGAAAGATCTTTGGGATTTCCTGTGTGGTGTGTGATGAAGAGGTCTTTCGGATTTCCTGGGGGGGAGGGTGTTGAAACGGTCTTTGGGATTTCCTGGGAGGGGAGAATGATGAAAGGGTCTTTGGGATTTCCAAAGGGGGAGAGTGATGAAAGGGTCTTTGGGATTTCCTGGGAGGAGGATGATGAAAGGGTCTTCGGGATTTCCTGGGGGGAGGGTGATGAAAGGGTCTTTGGGATTTCCTGGGGGGTGTGTGATGAAGGGGTCTTTTGGATCTCCTGGAGGGGAGAGTGATGAAAGGGACTTTGGGATTTCCTGGGGGGGAGGGTGATGAAAGGGTCTTTGGAATTTATTGGGGGGGAGGGTGATGAAAGGGTCTTTGGGATTTCCTGAGGGGGGAGGGTGATGAAGAGGTCTTTGGGATTTCCTGGGTGGGAGGGAGATGAAAGGGTCTTTGGGATTTCCTGGGTGGGAGGGAGATGAAAGGGTCTTTGGGATTTCCTGCGGGGAGGGTGATGAAAGGGTCTTTGCGATTTCCTGGGGGGTGTGTGATGAAGGGGTCTTTTGGATGTCCTGGGGGGGAGGGTGTTGAAACGGTCTTTGGGATTTCCTGGGAGGGGAGGGTGATGAAAGGGTCTTTGGGATTTCCTAAGGGGGAGAGTGATGAAAGGGTCTTTGGGATTTCCGGGGTGGGGTGTGTGATGAAGGGGTCTTTTGGATTTCCTGTGGGGGGAGGATGTTGAAACGGTCTATGGGATTTCCTGGGAGGGGAGATTGATGAAAGGGTCTTTGGGATTTCCAAAGGGGGAGAGTGATGAAAGGGTCTTTGGGATTTCCTGGGAGGAGGATGATGAAAGGGTCTTTGGGATTTCCTGTGGGGAGGGTGATGAAAGGGTCTTTGGGATTTCCTGGGGGGTGTGTGATGAAGGGGTATTTCGGATTTCCTGGGGGGGGAGGGTGTTGAAAGGGTATTTGGGATTTCCTGGGCGTGGAGGGTGATGAAAGGGTCTTTGGGATTTCCTGGGGTGGTGAGTGTGATGAAAGTGTCTTTGGGATTTCCTGGGAGAAGGGGGAGGGTGATGAAAGGGTCTTTGGGATTTCCTGTGGGGGGAGGGTGATGAAAGGGTCTTTGGGATTTCCCGGACGGGGAGGGAGGGTCTAAAAAGGGTCTTTGGGATTTCCTGGGGGGAGGATGATGAAGGGGTGTTTGGGATTTCCTCGGGGGTTGGGTGATGAAATGGTCTTTGGGATTTCCTGAGGGGGAGGGTGATGAAAGTGTCTTTGGGATTTCCTGGAGGGGAGAGTGATGAAAGGGTCTTTGGGATATCCTGGGGTCGGGGAGGGTGATGAAAGGGTCTTTGGAATTTCTTGGGGGGAGGGTGATGAAGGGGTCTTTGGGATTTCCTGAGGGGGGAGGGTGATGAAAGGGTTTTTGGGATTTCCTGGGGTGGGGAGGGTGATGAATATGTCTTTGGCATTTCTTGTGGGGGGGAGGGTGATGAATGGGTCTGTGGGATTTCCTGTGGGGGAGGGTGATGAAGGGGTCTTTCTGATTTCCTGGGGTGCGGAGTGGGGTGGTTGAAAGGGTCTTTGGGATTTCCTGGGAGGGGAGGGTGATGTAAGGGGCTTTGGGATTCTGTGGGAGGGTAGGGTGATGATAGGGTCTTTGGGATGACCTGGGAAGGGAGGGTGATGAAAGGGTCTTTGGGATTTCCTGAGAGGCAGGGTGATGAAAGGGTCTTTGGGATTCCCTGGGGGGGAGGGTGATGAAGGGGCTTTGGGATTTCCTGGGGGTGGAGTGTGATGAAAGGGTCTTTGGGATTTTCTGGTGAGAGTGTGATGAAAGGGTCTTTGGGCTTTCCTGGGGGGTGTGTGATGAAGGGGTCTTTCGGATTTCCTGGGGGGGAGGGTGTTGAAAGGGTCTTTGGGATTTCCTGGGAGGGGAGGGTGATGAAAGGGTCTTTGGGATTTCCTAAGGGGGAGAGTGATGAAAGGGTCTTTGGGATTTGATGGGGGGAGGATGATGAAAGGGTCTTTGGGATTTCCTGGGTGGAGGGTGTTGAAAGATCTTTGGGATTTCCTGGGGGGTGTGTGATGAAGGGGTCTTTCGGATTTCCTGGGGGGGGGGAGGGTGTTGAAACGGTCTTTGGGATTTCCTGGGAGGGTAGATTGATGAAAGGGTCTTTGGGATTTCCAAAGGGGGTGAGTGAGGAAAGGATCTTTGGGATTTCCTGGGGGGAGGGTGATGAAAGGGTCTTTGGGATTTCCTGGGGAGTGTGTGATGAAGGGGTCTTTTGGATTTCCTGGAGGGGAGAGTGATGAAAGGGACTTTGGGATTTCCTGGGGGGGAGGGTGATGAAAGGGTCTTTGGAATTTATTGGGGGGGAGGGTGATGAAAGGGTCTTTGGGATTTCCTGAGTGGGGAGGGTGATGAAGAGGTCTTTGGGATTTCCTGGGTGGGAGGGTGATGAAAGGGTCTTTGGGATTTCCAAAGGGGGAGAGTGATGAAAGGGTCTTTGGGATTTCCTGGGAGGAGGATGATGAAAGGGTCTTTGGGATTTCCTGGGGGGAGGGTGATGAAAGGTTCTTTGGGATTTCCTGGGGGGTGTGTGATGAAGGGGTCTTTCGGATTTCCTGGGGGGGGAGGGTGATGAAAGGGTCTTTGGGATTTCCTGGGGTGGTGAGTGTGATGAAAGTGTCTTTGGGATTTCCTGGGAGGGGGGGAGGGTGATGAAAGGGTCCTTGGGATTTCCTGGGGGGGAGGGTGATGATGGGGAATTTTGGATTTCCGTGGGGGGGGGAGGGAGATGAAGGGGTCTTTGGGATTTCCTGCGGGGGTGGGAGGGTGATGAAAGGGTCTTTGGGACTTCCTGAGGGGGAGAGTGATGAAATGGTCTTTTGGATTTCCTGTGGGGGGAGGGTGATGAAAGGGTCTTTGGGATTTCCTGGGGGGGAGGGTGATGAAAGGGTCTTTGAGATTTCCTGAGAGGAAGGGTGATTAAAGGGTCTTTGGGATTTCCCGGACGGGGAGGGAGGGTCTAAAAAGGGTCTTTGGGATTTCCTGGGGGGAGGATGATGAAGGGGTGTTTGGGATTTTTTCGGGGGTTGGGTGATGAAAGGGTCTTTGGGATTTCCTGAGGGGGAGGGTGATGAAAGGGTCTTTGGGATTTCCTGGAGGGGAGAGTGATGAAAGGGTCTTTGGGATTTCCTGGGGTCGGGAAGGGTGATGAAAGGGTCTTTGGAATTTCTTGGGGGGAGGGTGATGAAGGGGTCTTTGGGATTTCCTGAGGGGGGAGGGTGATGAAAGGGTTTTTGGGATTTCCTGGGGTGGGGAGGGTGATGAATATGTCTTTGGCATTTCTTGTGGGGGGGAGGGTGATGAATGGGTCTTTGGGATTTCCTGTGGGGGAGGGTGATGAAGGGGTCTTTCTGATTTCCTGGGGGGGGTGGTGGTTGAAAGGGTCTTTGGGATTTCCTGGGAGGGGAGGGATGATGTAAGGGGCTTTGGGATTTCCTGGGAGGGGAGGGTGATGAAAGGGTCTTTGGGATTACCTGGGAAGGGAGGGTGATGAAAGGGTCTTTGGGATTTCCTGGGAGGAGGATGATGAAAGGGTCTTTGGGATTTCCTAAGGGGGAGAGTGATGAAAGGGTCTTTGGGATTTCCGGGGGGGGGGGTGTGTGATGAAGGGGTCTTTCGGATTTCCTTGGGGGGGAGGGTGTTGAAAGGGTCTTTGGGATTTCCTGGGAGGGGAGGGTGATGAAAGGGTCTTTGGGATTTCCAAAGGGGGAGAGTGAGGAAAGGGTCTTTGGGATTTCCTGGGGGGAGGGTGATGAAAGGGTCTTTGGGATTTCCTGGGGAGTGTGTGATGAAGGGGTCTTTTGGATTTCCTGGAGGGGAGAGTGATGAAAGGGACTTTGGGATTTCCTTGGGGGGAGGGTGATGAAAGGGTCTTTGGAATTTATTGGGGGGGAGGGTGATGAAAGGGTCTTTGGGATTTCCTGAGTGGGGAGGGTGATGAAGAGGTCTTTGGGATTTCCTGGGTGGGAGGGTGATGAAAGGGTCTTTGGAATTTATTGGGTGGGAGGGTGATGAAAGGGTCTTTGGGATTTCCTGAGTGGGGAGGGTGATGAAGAGGTCTTTGGGATTTCCTGGGTGGGAGGGTGATGAAAGGGTCTTTGGGATTTCCTGGGGGGAGGGTGATGAAAGGGTCTTTGGGATTTCCTGGGGGGTGTGTGATGAAGGGGTATTTCGGATTTCCTGGGGGGGGAGGGTGATGAAAGGGTATTTGGGATTTCCTGGGCGTGGAGGGTGATGAAAGGGTCTTTGAGATTTCCTGAGAGGAAGGGTGATTAAAGGGTCTTTGGGATTTCCCGGACGGGGAGGGAGGGTCTAAAAAGGGTCTTTGGGATTTCCTGGGGGGAGGATGATGAAGGGGTGTTTGGGATTTCCTCGGGGGTTGGGTGATGAAATGGTCTTTGGGATTTCCTGAGGGGGAGGGTGATGAAAGTGTCTTTGGGATTTCCTGGAGGGGAGAGTGATGAAAGGGTCTTTGGGATATCCTGGGGTCGGGGAGGGTGATGAAAGGGTCTTTGGAATTTCTTGGGGGGAGGGTGATGAAGGGGTCTTTGGGATTTCCTGAGGGGGGAGGGTGATGAAAGGGTTTTTGGGATTTCCTGGGGTGGGGAGGGTGATGAATATGTCTTTGGCATTTCTTGTGGGGGGGAGGGTGATGAATGGGTCTGTGGGATTTCCTGTGGGGGAGGGTGATGAAGGGGTCTTTCTGATTTCCTGGGGTGCGGAGTGGGGTGGTTGAAAGGGTCTTTGGGATTTCCTGGGAGGGGAGGGTGATGTAAGGGGCTTTGGGATTCTGTGGGAGGGTAGGGTGATGATAGGGTCTTTGGAATTTCTTGGGGGGAGAGTGATGAAAGGGTCTTTGGGATTTCCTGAGAGGCAGGGTGATGAAAGGGTCTTTGGGATTCCCTGGGGGGGAGGGTGATGAAGGGGCTTTGGGATTTCCTGGGGGTGGAGTGTGATGAAAGGGTCTTTGGGATTTTCTGGTGAGAGTGTGATGAAAGGGTCTTTGGGCTTTCCTGGGGGGTGTGTGATGAAGGGGTCTTTCGGATTTCCTGGGGGGGAGGGTGTTGAAAGGGTCTTTGGGATTTCCTGGGAGGGGAGGGTGATGAAAGGGTCTTTGGGATTTCCTAAGGGGGAGAGTGATGAAAGGGTCTTTGGGATTTGATGGGGGGAGGATGATGAAAGGGTCTTTGGGATTTCCTGGGTGGAGGGTGTTGAAAGATCTTTGGGATTTCCTGGGGGGTGTGTGATGAAGGGGTCTTTCGGATTTCCTGGGGGGGGAGGGTGTTGAAACGGTCTTTGGGATTTCCTGGGAGGGTAGATTGATGAAAGGGTCTTTGGGATTTCCAAAGTGGGTGAGTGAGGAAAGGATCTTTGGGATTTCCTGGGGGGAGGGTGATGAAAGGGTCTTTGGGATTTCCTGGGGAGTGTGTGATGAAGGGGTCTTTTGGATTTCCTGGAGGGGAGAGTGATGAAAGGGACTTTGGGATTTCCTGGGGGGGAGGGTGATGAAAGGGTCTTTGGAATTTATTGGGGGGGAGGGTGATGAAAGGGTCTTTGGGAATTCCTGAGTGGGGAGGGTGATGAAGAGGTCTTTGGGATTTCCTGGGTGGGAGGGTGATGAAAGGGTCTTTGGGATTTCCAAAGGGGGAGAGTGATGAAAGGGTCTTTGGGATTTCCTGGGAGGAGGATGATGAAAGGGTCTTTGGGATTTCCTGGGGGGAGGGTGATGAAAGGTTCTTTGGGATTTCCTGGGGGGTGTGTGATGAAGGGGTCTTTCGGATTTCCTGGGGGGGGAGGGTGATGAAAGGGTCTTTGGGATTTCCTGGGGTGGTGAGTGTGATGAAAGTGTCTTTGGGATTTCCTGGGAGGGGGGGAGGGTGATGAAAGGGTCCTTGGGATTTCCTGGGGGGGAGGGTGATGATGGGGAATTTGGGATTTCCGTGGGGGGGGAGGGAGATGAAGGGGTCTTTGGGATTTCCTGCGGGGGTGGGAGGGTGATGAAAGGGTCTTTGGGACTTCCTGAGGGGGAGAGTGATGAAATGGTCTTTTGGATTTCCTGTGGGGGGAGGGTGATGAAAGGGTCTTTGGGATTTCCTGGGGGGGAGGGTGATGAAAGGGTCTTTGAGATTTCCTGAGAGGAAGGGTGATTAAAGGGTCTTTGGGATTTCCCGGACGGGGAGGGAGGGTCTAAAAAGGGTCTTTGGGATTTCCTGGGGGGAGGATGATGAAGGGGTGTTTGGGATTTTTTCGGGGGTTGGGTGATGAAAGGGTCTTTGGGATTTCCTGAGGGGGAGGGTGATGAAAGGGTCTTTGGGATTTCCTGGAGGGGAGAGTGATGAAAGGGTCTTTGGGATTTCCTGGGGTCGGGAAGGGTGATGAAAGGGTCTTTGGAATTTCTTGGGGGGAGGGTGATGAAGGGGTCTTTGGGATTTCCTGAGGGGGGAGGGTGATGAAAGGGTTTTTGGGATTTCCTGGGGTGGGGAGGGTGATGAATATGTCTTTGGCATTTCTTGTGGGGGGGAGGGTGATGAATGGGTCTTTGGGATTTCCTGTGGGGGAGGGTGATGAAGGGGTCTTTCTGATTTCCTGGGGGGGGTGGTGGTTGAAAGGGTCTTTGGGATTTCCTGGGAGGGGAGGGATGATGTAAGGGGCTTTGGGATTTCCTGGGAGGGGAGGGTGATGAAAGGGTCTTTGGGATTACCTGGGAAGGGAGGGTGATGAAAGGGTCTTTGGGATTTCCTGGGAGGAGGATGATGAAAGGGTCTTTGGGATTTCCTAAGGGGGAGAGTGATGAAAGGGTCTTTGGGATTTCCGGGGGGGGGGGGGGGGGTGTGTGATGAAGGGGTCTTTCGGATTTCCTAGGGGGGGAGGGTGTTGAAAGGGTCTTTGGGATTTCCTGGGAGGGGAGGGTGATGAAAGGGTCTTTGGGATTTCCAAAGGGGGAGAGTGAGGAAAGGGTCTTTGGGATTTCCTGGGGGGAGGGTGATGAAAGGGTCTTTGGGATTTCCTGGGGAGTGTGTGATGAAGGGGTCTTTTGGATTTCCTGGAGGGGAGAGTGATGAAAGGGACTTTGGGATTTCCTGGGGGGGAGGGTGATGAAAGGGTCTTTGGAATTTATTGGGGGGGAGGGTGATGAAAGGGTCTTTGGGATTTCCTGAGTGGGGAGGGTGATGAAGAGGTCTTTGGGATTTCCTGGGTGGGAGGGTGATGAAAGGGTCTTTGGAATTTATTGGGGGGGAGGGTGATGAAAGGGTCTTTGGGATTTCCTGAGTGGGGAGGGTGATGAAGAGGTCTTTGGGATTTCCTGGGTGGGAGGGTGATGAAAGGGTCTTTGGGATTTCCTGGGGGGAGGGTGATGAAAGGGTCTTTGGGATTTCCTGGGGGGTGTGTGATGAAGGGGTATTTCGGATTTCCTGGGGGGGGAGGGTGATGAAAGGGTATTTGGGATTTCCTGGGCGTGGAGGGTGATGAAAGGGTCTTTGGGATTTCCTGGGGTGGTGAGTGTGATGAAAGAGTTTTTGGGATTTGATGGGGGGAGGATGATGAAAGGGTCTTTGGGATTGCCTGGGCGGAGGGTGTTGAAAGATCTTTGGGATTTCCTGTGTGGTGTGTGATGAAGAGGTCTTTCGGATTTCCTGGGGGGGAGGGTGTTGAAACGGTCTTTGGGATTTCCTGGGAGGGGAGAATGATGAAAGGGTCTTTGGGATTTCCAAAGGGGGAGAGTGATGAAAGGGTCTTTGGGATTTCCGGGGTGGGGTGTGTGATGAAGGGGTCTTTTGGATGTCCTGGGGGGGAGGGTGTTGAAACGGTCTTTGGGATTTCCTGGGAGGGGAGGGTGATGAAAGGGTCTTTGGGATTTCCTAAGGGGGAGAGTGATGAAAGGGTCTTTGGGATTTCCGGGGTGGGGTGTGTGATGAAGGGGTCTTTTGGATTTCCTGTGGGGGGAGGATGTTGAAACGGTCTATGGGATTTCCTGGGAGGGGAGATTGATGAAAGGGTCTTTGGGATTTCCAAAGGGGGAGAGTGATGAAAGGGTCTTTGGGATTTCCTGGGAGGAGGATGATGAAAGGGTCTTTGGGATTTCCTGTGGGGAGGGTGATGAAAGGGTCTTTGGGATTTCCTGGGGGGTGTGTGATGAAGGGGTATTTCGGATTTCCTGGGGGGGGAGGGTGTTGAAAGGGTATTTGGGATTTCCTGGGCGTGGAGGGTGATGAAAGGGTCTTTGGGATTTCCTGGGGTGGTGAGTGTGATGAAAGTGTCTTTGGGATTTCCTGGGAGAAGGGGGAGGGTGATGAAAGGGTCTTTGGGATTTCCTGTGGGGGGAGGGTGATGAAAGGGTCTTTGGGATTTCCTGGGGGGGAGGGTGATGAAAGGGTCTTTGAGATTTCCTGAGAGGAAGGGTGATTAAAGGGTCTTTGGGATTTCCTGGACGGGGAGGGAGGGTCTAAAAAGGGTCTTTGGGATTTCCTGGGGGGAGGATGATGAAGGGGTGTTTGGGATTTCCTCGGGGGTTGGGTGATGAAATGGTCTTTGGGATTTCCTGAGGGGGAGGGTGATGAAAGTGTCTTTGGGATTTCCTGGAGGGGAGAGTGATGAAAGGGTCTTTGGGATATCCTGGGGTCGGGGAGGGTGATGAAAGGGTCTTTGGAATTTCTTGGGGGGAGGGTGATGAAGGGGTCTTTGGGATTTCCTGAGGGGGGAGGGTGATGAAAGGGTTTTTGGGATTTCCTGGGGTGGGGAGGGTGATGAATATGTCTTTGGCATTTCTTGTGGGGGGGAGGGTGATGAATGGGTCTGTGGGATTTCCTGTGGGGGAGGGTGATGAAGGGGTCTTTCTGATTTCCTGGGGTGCGGAGTGGGGTGGTTGAAAGGGTCTTTGGGATTTCCTGGGAGGGGAGGGTGATGTAAGGGGCTTTGGGATTCTGTGGGAGGGTAGGGTGATGATAGGGTCTTTGGAATTTCTTGGGGGGAGAGTGATGAAAGGGTCTTTGGGATTTCCTGGGAGGAGGATGATGAAAGGGTCTTTGGGATTTCCTGTGGGGAGGGTGATGAAAGGGTCTTTGGGATTTCCTGGGGGGTGTGTGATGAAGGGGTATTTCGGATTTCCTGGGGGGGGAGGGTGTTGAAAGGGTATTTGGGATTTCCTGGGCGTGGAGGGTGATGAAAGGGTCTTTGGGATTTCCTGGGGTGGTGAGTGTGATGAAAGTGTCTTTGGGATTTCCTGGGAGAAGGGGGAGGGTGATGAAAGGGTCTTTGGGATTTCCTGTGGGGGGAGGGTGATGAAAGGGTCTTTGGGATTTCCTGGGGGGGAGGGTGATGAAAGGGTCTTTGAGATTTCCTGAGAGGAAGGGTGATTAAAGGGTCTTTGGGATTTCCTGGACGGGGAGGGAGGGTCTAAAAAGGGTCTTTGGGATTTCCTGGGGGGAGGATGATGAAGGGGTGTTTGGGATTTCCTCGGGGGTTGGGTGATGAAATGGTCTTTGGGATTTCCTGAGGGGGAGGGTGATGAAAGTGTCTTTGGGATTTCCTGGAGGGGAGGGTGATGAAGGGGTCTTTCTGATTTCCTGGGGTGCGGAGTGGGGTGGTTGAAAGGCTCTTTGGGATTTCCTGGGAGGGGAGGGTGATGTAAGGGGCTTTGGGATTCTGTGGGAGGGTAGGGTGATGATAGGGTCTTTGGGATGACCTGGGAAGGGAGGGTGATGAAAGGGTCTTTGGGATTTCCTGAGAGGCAGGGTGATGAAAGGGGCTTTGGGATTCCCTGGGGGGGAGGGTGATGAAGGGGCTTTGGGATTTCCTGGGGGTGGAGTGTGATGAAAGGGTCTTTGGGATTTTCTGGTGAGAGTGTGATGAAAGGGTCTTTGGGCTTTCCTGGGGGGTGTGTGATGAAGGGGTCTTTCGGATTTCCTGGGGGGGAGGGTGTTGAAAGGGTCTTTGGGATTTCCTGGGAGGGGAGGGTGATGAAAGGGTCTTTGGGATTTCCTAAGGGGGAGAGTGATGAAAGGGTCTTTGGGATTTGATGGGGGGAGGATGATGAAAGGGTCTTTGGGATTTCCTGGGTGGAGGGTGTTGAAAGATCTTTGGGATTTCCGGGGGGGTGTGTGATGAAGGGGTCTTTCGGATTTCCTGGGGGGGGGAGGGTGTTGAAACGGTCTTTGGGATTTCCTGGGGAGTGTGTGATGAAGGGGTCTTTTGGATTTCCTGGAGGGGAGAGTGATGAAAGGGACTTTGGGATTTCCTGGGGGGGAGGGTGATGAAAGGGTCTTTGGAATTTATTGGGGGGGAGGGTGATGAAAGGGTCTTTGGGATTTCCTGAGTGGAGAGGGTGATGAAGAGGTCTTTGGGATTTCCTGGGTTGGAGGGTGATGAAAGGGTCTTTGGGATTTCCAAAGGGGGAGAGTGATGAAAGGGTCTTTGGGATTTCCTGGGAGGAGGATGATGAAAGGGTCTTTGGGATTTCCTGGGGGGAGGGTGATGAAAGGTTCTTTGGGATTTCCTGGGGGGTGTGTGATGTAGGGGTCTTTCGGATTTCCTGGGGGGGAGGGTGATGAAAGGGTCTTTGGGATTTCCTGGGGTGGTGAGTGTGATGAAAGTGTCTTTGGGATTTCCTGGGAGGGGGGGAGGGTGATGAAAGGGTCCTTGGGATTTCCTGGGGGGGAGGGTGATGATGGGGAATTTGGGATTTCCGTGGGGGGGGAGGGAGATGAAGGGGTCTTTGGGATTTCCTGCGGGGGTGGGAGGGTGATGAAAGGGTCTTTGGGACTTCCTGAGGGGGAGAGTGATGAAATGGTCTTTTGGATTTCCTGTGGGGGGAGGGTGATGAAAGGGTCTTTGGGATTTCCTGGGGGGGAGGGTGATGAAAGGGTCTTTGAGATTTCCTGAGAGGAAGGGTGATTAAAGGGTCTTTGGGATTTCCCGGACAGGGAGGGAGGGTCTAAAAAGGGTCTTTGGGATTTCCTGGGGGGAGGATGATGAAGGGGTGTTTGGGATTTTTTCGGGGGTTGGGTGATGAAAGGGTCTTTGGGATTTCCTGAGGGGGAGGGTGATGAAAGGGTCTTTGGGATTTCCTGGAGGGGAGAGTGATGAAAGGGTCTTTGGGATTTCCTGGGGTCGGGGAGGGTGATGAAAGGGTCTTTGGAATTTCTTGGGGGGAGGGTGATGAAGGGGTCTTTGGGATTTCCTGAGGGGGGAGGGTGATGAAAGGGTTTTTGGGATTTCCTGGGGTGGGGAGGGTGATGAATATGTCTTTGGCATTTCTTGTGGGGGGGAGGGTGATGAATGGGTCTTTGGGATTTCCTGTGGGGGAGGGTGATGAAGGGGTCTTTCTGATTTCCTGGGGGGGGTGGTGGTTGAAAGGGTCTTTGGGATTTCCTGGGAGGGGAGGGATGATGTAAGGGGCTTTGGGATTTCCTGGGAGGGGAGGGTGATGAAAGGGTCTTTGGGATTACCTGGGAAGGGAGGGTGATGAAAGGGTCTTTGGGATTTCCTGGGAGGAGGATGATGAAAGGGTCTTTGGGATTTCCTAAGGGGGAGAGTGATGAAAGGGTCTTTGGGATTTCCGGGGGGGGAGGGGGGTGTGTGATGAAGGGGTCTTTCGGATTTCCTTGGGGGGGAGGGTGTTGAAAGGGTCTTTGGGATTTCCTGGGAGGGGAGGGTGATGAAAGGGTCTTTGGGATTTCCAAAGGGGGAGAGTGAGGAAAGGGTCTTTGGGATTTCCTGGGAGGAGGATGATGAAAGGGTCTTTGGGATTTCCTGGGGGGAGGGTGATGAAAGGGTCTTTGGGATTTCCTGGGGAGTGTGTGATGAAGGGGTCTTTTGGATTTCCTGGAGGGGAGAGTGATGAAAGGGACTTTGGGATTTCCTGGGGGGGAGGGTGATGAAAGGGTCTTTGGAATTTATTGGGGGGGAGGGTGATGAAAGGGTCTTTGGGATTTCCTGAGTGGGGAGGGTGATGAAGAGGTCTTTGGGATTTCCTGGGTGGGAGGGTGATGAAAGGGTCTTTGGAATTTATTGGGGGGGAGGGTGATGAAAGGGTCTTTGGGATTTCCTGAGTGGGGAGGGTGATGAAGAGGTCTTTGGGATTTCCTGGGTGGGAGGGTGATGAAAGGGTCTTTGGGATTTCCTGGGGGGAGGGTGATGAAAGGGTCTTTGGGATTTCCTGGGGGGTGTGTGATGAAGGGGTCTTTTGGATTTCCTGTGGGGGGAGGGTGTTGAAACGGTCTATGGGATTTCCTGGGAGGGGAGATTGATGAAAGGGTCTTTGGGATTTCCAAAAGGGGAGAGTGATGAAAGGGTCTTTGGGATTTCCTGGGAGGAGGATGATGAAAGGGTCTTTTGGATTTCCTGGGGGGAGGGTGATGAAAGGGTCTTTGGGATTTCCTGGGGGGTGTGTGATGAAGGGGTATTTCGGATTTCCTGGGGGGGGAGGGTGATGAAAGGGTATTTGGGATTTCCTGGGCGTGGAGGGTGATGAAAGGGTCTTTGGGATTTCCTGGGGTGGTGAGTGTGATGAAAGAGTTTTTGGGATTTGATGGGGGGAGGATGATGAAAGGGTCTTTGGGATTGCCTGGGCGGAGGGTGTTGAAAGATCTTTGGGATTTCCTGTGTGGTGTGTGATGAAGAGGTCTTTCGGATTTCCTGGGGGGGAGGGTGTTGAAACGGTCTTTGGGATTTCCTGGGAGGGGAGAATGATGAAAGGGTCTTTGAGATTTCCTGAGAGGAAGGGTGATTAAAGGGTCTTTGGGATTTCCCGGACGGGGAGGGAGGGTCTAAAAAGGGTCTTTGGGATTTCCTGGGGGGAGGATGATGAAGGGGTGTTTGGGATTTTTTCGGGGGTTGGGTGATGAAAGGGTCTTTGGGATTTCCTGAGGGGGAGGGTGATGAAAGGGTCTTTGGGATTTCCTGGAGGGGAGAGTGATGAAAGGGTCTTTGGGATTTCCTGGGGTCGGGGAGGGTGATGAAAGGGTCTTTGGAATTTCTTGGGGGGAGGGTGATGAAGGGGTCTTTGGGATTTCCTGAGGGGGGAGGGTGATGAAAGGGTTTTTGGGATTTCCTGGGGTGGGGAGGGTGATGAATATGTCTTTGGCATTTCTTGTGGGGGGGAGGGTGATGAATGGGTCTTTGGGATTTCCTGTGGGGGAGGGTGATGAAGGGGTCTTTCTGATTTCCTGGGGGGGGTGGTGGTTGAAAGGGTCTTTGGGATTTCCTGGGAGGGGAGGGATGATGTAAGGGGCTTTGGGATTTCCTGGGAGGGGAGGGTGATGAAAGGGTCTTTGGGATTTCCAAAGGGGGAGAGTGATGAAAGGGTCTTTGGGATTTCCTGGGAGGAGGATGATGAAAGGGTCTTTTGGATTTCCTGGGGGGAGGGTGATGAAAGGGTCTTTGGGATTTCCTGGGGGGTGTGTGATGAAGGGGTATTTCGGATTTCCTGGGGGGGGAGGGTGATGAAAGGGTATTTGGGATTTCCTGGGCGTGGAGGGTGATGAAAGGGTCTTTGGGATTTCCTGGGGTGGTGAGTGTGATGAAAGAGTTTTTGGGATTTGATGGGGGGAGGATGATGAAAGGGTCTTTGGGATTGCCTGGGCGGAGGGTGTTGAAAGATCTTTGGGATTTCCTGTGTGGTGTGTGATGAAGAGGTCTTTCGGATTTCCTGGGGGGGAGGGTGTTGAAACGGTCTTTGGGATTTCCTGGGAGGGGAGAATGATGAAAGGGTCTTTGGGATTTCCAAAGGGGGAGAGTGATGAAAGGGTCTTTGGGATTTCCTGGGAGGAGGATGATGAAAGGGTCTTCGGGATTTCCTGGGGGAGGGTGATGAAAGGGTCTTTGGGATTTCCTGGGGGGTGTGTGATGAAGGGGTCTTTTGGATTTCCTAAGGGGGAGAGTGATGAAAGGGTCTTTGGGATTTCCGGGGGGGGGGTGTGTGATGAAGGGGTCTTTCGGATTTCCTTGGGGGGGAGGGTGTTGAAAGGGTCTTTGGGATTTCCTGGGAGGGGAGGGTGATGAAAGGGTCTTTGGGATTTCCAAAGGGGGAGAGTGAGGAAAGGGTCTTTGGGATTCCCTGGGAGGAGGATGATGAAAGGGTCTTTGGGATTTCCTGGGGGGAGGGTGATGAAAGGGTCTTTGGGATTTCCTGGGGAGTGTGTGATGAAGGGGTCTTTTGGATTTCCTGGAGGGGAGAGTGATGAAAGGGACTTTGGGATTTCCTGGGGGGGAGGGTGATGAAAGGGTCTTTGGAATTTATTGGGGGGGAGGGTGATGAAAGGGTCTTTGGGATTTCCTGAGTGGGGAGGGTGATGAAGAGGTCTTTGGGATTTCCTGGGTGGGAGGGTGATGAAAGGGTCTTTGGAATTTATTGGGGGGGAGGGTGATGAAAGGGTCTTTGGGATTTCCTGAGTGGGGAGGGTGATGAAGAGGTCTTTGGGATTTCCTGGGTGGGAGGGTGATGAAAGGGTCTTTGGGATTTCCTGGGGGGAGGGTGATGAAAGGGTCTTTGGGATTTCCTGGGGGGTGTGTGATGAAGGGGTCTTTTGGATTTCCTGTGGGGGGAGGGTGTTGAAACGGTCTATGGGATTTCCTGGGAGGGGAGATTGATGAAAGGGTCTTTGGGATTTCCAAAGGGGGAGAGTGATGAAAGGGTCTTTGGGATTTCCTGGGAGGAGGATGATGAAAGGGTCTTTTGGATTTCCTGGGGGGAGGGTGATGAAAGGGTCTTTGGGATTTCCTGGGGGGTGTGTGATGAAGGGGTATTTCGGATTTCCTGGGGGGGGAGGGTGATGAAAGGGTATTTGGGATTTCCTGGGCGTGGAGGGTGATGAAAGGGTCTTTGGGATTTCCTGGGGTGGTGAGTGTGATGAAAGAGTTTTTGGGATTTGATGGGGGGAGGATGATGAAAGGGTCTTTGGGATTGCCTGGGCGGAGGGTGTTGAAAGATCTTTGGGATTTCCTGTGTGGTGTGTGATGAAGAGGTCTTTCGGATTTCCTGGGGGGGAGGGTGTTGAAACGGTCTTTGGGATTTCCTGGGAGGGGAGAATGATGAAAGGGTCTTTGAGATTTCCTGAGAGGAAGGGTGATTAAAGGGTCTTTGGGATTTCCCGGACGGCGAGGGAGGGTCTAAAAAGGGTCTTTGGGATTTCCTGGGGGGAGGATGATGAAGGGGTGTTTGGGATTTTTTCGGGGGTTGGGTGATGAAAGGGTCTTTGGGATTTCCTGAGGGGGAGGGTGATGAAAGGGTCTTTGGGATTTCCTGGAGGGGAGAGTGATGAAAGGGTCTTTGGGATTTCCTGGGGTCGGGGAGGGTGATGAAAGGGTCTTTGGAATTTCTTGGGGGGAGGGTGATGAAGGGGTCTTTGGGATTTCCTGAGGGGGGAGGGTGATGAAAGGGTTTTTGGGATTTCCTGGGGTGGGGAGGGTGATGAATATGTCTTTGGCATTTCTTGTGGGGGGGAGGGTGATGAATGGGTCTTTGGGATTTCCTGTGGGGGAGGGTGATGAAGGGGTCTTTCTGATTTCCTGGGGGGGGTGGTGGTTGAAAGGGTCTTTGGGATTTCCTGGGAGGGGAGGGATGATGTAAGGGGCTTTGGGATTTCCTGGGAGGGGAGGGTGATGAAAGGGTCTTTGGGATTTCCAAAGGGGGAGAGTGATGAAAGGGTCTTTGGGATTTCCTGGGAGGAGGATGATGAAAGGGTCTTTTGGATTTCCTGGGGGGAGGGTGATGAAAGGGTCTTTGGGATTTCCTGGGGGGTGTGTGATGAAGGGGTATTTCGGATTTCCTGGGGGGGGAGGGTGATGAAAGGGTATTTGGGATTTCCTGGGCGTGGAGGGTGATGAAAGGGTCTTTGGGATTTCCTGGGGTGGTGAGTGTGATGAAAGAGTTTTTGGGATTTGATGGGGGGAGGATGATGAAAGGGTCTTTGGGATTGCCTGGGCGGAGGGTGTTGAAAGATCTTTGGGATTTCCTGTGTGGTGTGTGATGAAGAGGTCTTTCGGATTTCCTGGGGGGGAGGGTGTTAAAACGGTCTTTGGGATTTCCTGGGAGGGGAGAATGATGAAAGGGTCTTTGGGATTTCCAAAGGGGGAGAGTGATGAAAGGGTCTTTGGGATTTCCTGGGAGGAGGATGATGAAAGGGTCTTCGGGATTTCCTGGGGGAGGGTGATGAAAGGGTCTTTGGGATTTCCTGGGGGGTGTGTGATGAAGGGGTCTTTTGGATTTCCTAAGGGGGAGAGTGATGAAAGGGTCTTTGGGATTTCCGGGGGGGGGGTGTGTGATGAAGGGGTCTTTCGGATTTCCTTGGGGGGGAGGGTGTTGAAAGGGTCTTTGGGATTTCCTGGGAGGGGAGGGTGATGAAAGGGTCTTTGGGATTTCCAAAGGGGGAGAGTGAGGAAAGGGTCTTTGGGATTCCCTGGGAGGAGGATGATGAAAGGGTCTTTGGGATTTCCTGGGGGGAGGGTGATGAAAGGGTCTTTGGGATTTCCTGGGGAGTGTGTGATGAAGGGGTCTTTTGGATTTCCTGGAGGGGAGAGTGATGAAAGGGACTTTGGGATTTCCTGGGGGGGAGGGTGATGAAAGGGTCTTTGGAATTTATTGGGGGGGAGGGTGATGAAAGGGTCTTTGGGATTTCCTGAGTGGGGAGGGTGATGAAGAGGTCTTTGGGATTTCCTGGGTGGGAGGGTGATGAAAGGGTCTTTGGAATTTATTGGGGGGGAGGGTGATGAAAGGGTCTTTGGGATTTCCTGAGTGGGGAGGGTGATGAAGAGGTCTTTGGGATTTCCTGGGTGGGAGGGTGATGAAAGGGTCTTTGGGATTTCCTGGGGGGAGGGTGATGAAAGGGTCTTTGGGATTTCCTGGGGGGTGTGTGATGAAGGGGTCTTTTGGATTTCCTGTCGGGGGAGGGTGTTGAAACGGTCTATGGGATTTCCTGGGAGGGGAGATTGATGAAAGGGTCTTTGGGATTTCCAAAGGGGGAGAGTGATGAAAGGGTCTTTGGGATTTCCTGGGAGGAGGATGATGAAAGGGTCTTTTGGATTTCCTGGGGGGAGGGTGATGAAAGGGTCTTTGGGATTTCCTGGGGGGTGTGTGATGAAGGGGTATTTCGGATTTCCTGGGGGGGGAGGGTGATGAAAGGGTATTTGGGATTTCCTGGGCGTGGAGGGTGATGAAAGGGTCTTTGGGATTTCCTGGGGTGGTGAGTGTGATGAAAGAGTTTTTGGGATTTGATGGGGGGAGGATGATGAAAGGGTCTTTGGGATTGCCTGGGCGGAGGGTGTTGAAAGATCTTTGGGATTTCCTGTGTGGTGTGTGATGAAGAGGTCTTTCGGATTTCCTGGGGGGGAGGGTGTTGAAACGGTCTTTGGGATTTCCTGGGAGGGGAGAATGATGAAAGGGTCTTTGGGATTTCCAAAGGGGGAGAGTGATGAAAGGGTCTTTGGGATTTCCTGGGAGGAGGATGATGAAAGGGTCTTCGGGATTTCCTGGGGGAGGGTGATGAAAGGGTCTTTGGGATTTCCTGGGGGGTGTGTGATGAAGGGGTCTTTTGGATTTCCTGGAGGGGAGAGTGATGAAAGGGACTTTGGGATTTCCTGGGGGGGAGGGTGATGAAAGGGTCTTTGGAATTTATTGGGGGGGAGGGTGATGAAAGGGTCTTTGGGATTTCCTGAGGGGGGAGGGTGATGAAGAGGTCTTTGGGATTTCCTGGGTGGGAGGGAGATGAAAGGGTCTTTGGGATTTCCTGGGTGGGAGGGAGATGAAAGGGTCTTTGGGATTTCCTGCGGGGAGGGTGATGAAAGGGTCTTTGCGATTTCCTGGGGGGTGTGTGATGAAGGGGTCTTTTGGATGTCCTGGGGGGGGAGGGTGTTGAAACGGTCTTTGGGATTTCCTGGGAGGGGAGGGTGATGAAAGGGTCTTTGGGATTTCCTAAGGGGGAGAGTGATGAAAGGGTCTTTGGGATTTCCGGGGTGGGGTGTGTGATGAAGGGGTCTTTCGGATTTCCTGGGGGGGAGGGTGTTGAAAGGGTCTTTGGGATTTCCTGGGAGGGGAGGGTGATGAAAGGGTCTTTGGGATTTCCTAAGGGGGAGAGTGATGAAAGGGTTTTTGGGATTTGATGGGGGGAGGATGATGAAAGGGTCTTTGGGATTGCCTGGGCGGAGGGTGTTGAAAGATCTTTGGGATTTCCTGTGTGGTGTGTGATGAAGGGGTCTTTCGGATTTCCTGGGGGGGGAGGGTGTTGAAATGGTCTTTGGGATTTCCTGGGAGGGGAGAATGATGAAAGGGTCTTTGGGATTTCCAAAGGGGGAGAGTGATTAAAGGGTCTTTGGGATTTCCTAGGAGGAGGATGATGAAAGGGTCTTCGGGATTTCTTGGGGGGAGGGTGATGAAAGGGTCTTTGGGATTTCCTGGGGGGTGTGTGATGAAGGGGTCTTTTGGATTTCCTGGAGGGGAGAGTGATGAAAGGGACTTTGGGATTTCCTGGGGGGGAGGGTGATGAAAGGGTCTTTGGAATTTATTGGGGGGGAGGGTGATGAAAGGGTCTTTGGGATTTCCTGGGTGGGAGGGAGATGAAGAGGTCTTTGGGATTTCCTGGGTGGGAGGGAGATGAAAGGGTCTTTGGGATTTCCTGGGAGGGTAGATTGATGTAAGGGTCTTTGGGATTTCCAAAGGGGGAGAGTGAGGATAGGATCTTTGGGATTTCCTGGGAGGAGGATGATGAAAGGGTCTTTGGGATTTCCTGGGGGGAGGGTGATGAAAGGGTCTTTGGGATTTCCTGGGGAGTGTGTGATGAAGGGGTCTTTTGGATTTCCTGAGTGGGGAGGGTGATGAAGAGGTCTTTGGGATTTCCTGGGTGGGAGGGTGATGAAAGGGTCTTTGGGATTTCCTGGGGGGAGGGTGATGAAAGGGTCTTTGGGATTTCCTGGGGGGTGTGTGATGAAGGGGTATTTCGGATTTGCTGGGGGGGGAGGGTGATGAAAGGGTATTTGGGATTTCCTGGGCGTGGAGGGTGATGAAAGGGTCTTTGGGATTTCCTGGGGTGGTGAGTGTGATGAAAGTGTCTTTGGGATTTCCTGGGAGAAGGGGGAGGGTGATGAAAGGGTCTTTGGGATTTCCTGTGGGGGGAGGGTGATGAAAGGGTCTTTGGGATTTCCTGGGGGGGAGGGTGATGAAAGGGTCTTTGAGATTTCCAGAGAGGAAGGGTGATTAAAGGGTCTTTGGGATTTCCCGGACGGGCAGGGAGGGTCTAAAAAGGGTCTTTGGGATTTCCTGGGGGGAGGATGATGAAGGGGTGTTTGGGATTTCCTCGGGGGTTGGGTGATGAAATGGTCTTTGGGATTTCCTGAGGGGGAGGGTGATGAAGGGGTGTTTGGGATTTCCTCGGGCGTTGGGTGATGAAATGGTCTTTGGGATTTCCTGAGGGGGAGGGTGATGAAAGTGTCTTTGGGATTTCCTGGAGGGGAGAGTGATGAAAGGGTCTTTGGGATATCCTGGGGTCGGGGAGGGTGATGAAAGGGTCTTTGGAATTTCTTGGGGGGAGGGTGATGAAGGGGTCTTTGGGATTTCCTGAGGGGGGAGGGTGATGAAAGGGTTTTTGGGATTTCCTGGGGTGGGGAGGGTGATGAATATGTCTTTGGCATTTCTTGTGGGGGGGAGGGTGATGAATGGGTCTTTGGGATTTCCTTTGGGGGAGGATGATGAAGGGGTCTTTCTGATTTCCTGGGGTGCGGGGGGGGGGGTGGTTGAAAGGGTCTTTGGGATTTCCTGGGAGGGGAGGGTGATGTAAGGGGCTTTGGGATTCCGTGGGAGGGTAGGGTGATGATAGGGTCTTTGGGATTACCTGGGAAGGGAGGGTGATGAAATGGTCTTTGGGATTTCCTGAGAGGCAGGGTGATGAAAAGGTCTTTGGGATTCCCTGGGGGGGGAGGGTGATGAAGGGGCTTTGGGATTTCCTGGGGGTGGAGGGTGATGAAAGGGTCTTTGGGATTTTCTGGTGGGAGTGTGATGAAAGGGTCTTTGGGCTTTCCTGGGGGGTGTGTGATGTAAGGGTCTTTGGGATTTCCTGGGAGGGGATGGTGATGTAAGGGGCTTTGGGATTCCATGGGAGGGTAGGGTGATGATAGGGTCTTTGGGATTTCCTGGGAGGTGAGGGTGATGAAAGGGTCTTTGGGAATTCCTGAGGGGGATGGTCATGAAAGGGTCTTTGGGATTTCCTGAGGGGGACAGTGATGAAAGGGTCTTTGGGATTTCTTGTGGGGGGAGGGTGATGAAAGGGTCTTTGAGATTTCCTGAGAGGGAGGGTGATTAAAGGGTCTTTGGGATTTCCTGGGCGAGGAGGGAGGGTCTAAAAAGGGTCTGTGGGATTTCCTGCGGGGAGGATGATGAAAGGGTCTTTGGGATTTCCTGAGAGGCAGGGTGATGAAAGGGTCTTTGGGATTCCCTGGGGGGGAGGGCGATGAAGGGGCTTTGGGATTTCCTGGGGGTGGAGGGTGATGAAAGGGTCTTTGAGATTTCCTGAGAGGAAGGGTGATTAAAGGGTCTTTGGGATTTCCCGGACGGGGAGGGAGGGTCTAAAAAGGGTCTTTGGGATTTCCTGGGGGGAGGATGATGAAGGGGTGTTTGGGATTTCCTCGGGGGTTGGGTGATGAAATGGTCTTTGGGATTTCCTGAGGGGGAGGGTGCTGAAAGTGTCTTTGGGATTTCCTGGAGGGGAGAGTGATGAAAGGGTCTTTGGGATATCCTGGGGTCGGGGAGGGTGATGAAAGGGTCTTTGGAATTTCTTGGGGGGAGGGTGATGAAGGGGTCTTTGGGATTTCCTGAGGGGGGAGGGTGATGAAAGGGTTTTTGGGATTTCCTGGGGTGGGGAGGGTGATGAATATGTCTTTGGCATTTCTTGTGGGGGGGAGGGTGATGAATGGGTCTCTGGGATTTCCTGTGGGGGAGGGTGATGAAGGGGTCTTTCTGATTTCCTGGGGTGCAGGGGGGGGCGGTGGTTGAAAGGGTCTTTGGGATTTCCTGGGAGGGGAGGGTGATGTAAGGTGCTTTGGGATTCCGTGGGAGGGTAGGGTGATGATAGGGTCTTTGGGATTACCTGGGAAGGGAGGGTGATGAAAGGGTCTTTGGGATTTCCTGAGAGGCAGGGTGATGAAAAGGTCTTTGGGATTCCCTGGAGGGGGGGAGGGTGATGAAGGGGCTTTGGGATTTCCTGGGGGTGGAGGGTGATGAAAGGGTCTTTGGGATTTTCTGGTGGGAGTGTGATGAAAGGCTCTTTGGGCTTTCCTGGGGGGTGTGTGATGTAAGGGTCTTTGGGATTTCCTGGGTTGGAGGGTGATGAAAGGGTCTTTGGGATTTCCTGGGGGGAGGGTGATGAAAGGGTCTTTGGGATTTCCTGGGGAGTGTGTGATAAAGGGGTCTTTTGGATTTCCTGGAGGAGAGAGTGATGAAAGGGACTTTGGGATTTCCTGCGGGGGAGGGTGATGAAAGGGTCTTAGGAATTTATTGGGGGGGAGGGTGATGAAAGGGTCTTTGGGATTTCCTGAGTGGGGAGGGTGATGAAGAGGTCTTTGGGATTTCCTGGGTGGGAGGGTGATGAAAGGGTCTTTGGGATTTCCTAGGGGGAGGGTGATGAAAGGGTCTTTGGGATTTCCTGGGGGGTGTGTGATGAAGGGGTCTTTTGGATTTCCTGTGGGGGGAGGGTGTTGAAACGGTCTATGGGATTTCCTGGGAGGGGAGATTGATGAAAGGGTCTTTGGGATTTCCAAAGGGGGAGAGTGATGAAAGGGTCTTTGGGATTTCCTGGGAGGAGGATGATGAACGGGTCTTTGGGATTTCCTGAGGGGAGGGTGATGAAAGGGTCTTTGGGATTTCCTGGGGGGTGTGTGATGAAGGGGTATTTCGGATTTCCTGGGGGGGGAGGGTGATGAAAGGGTATTTGGGATTTCCTGGGCGTGGAGGGTGATGAAAGGGTCTTTGGGATTTCCTGGGGTGGTGAGTGTGATGAAAGTGTCTTTGGGATTTCCTGGGAGAAGGGGGAGGGTGATGAAAGGGTCTTTGGGATTTCCTGTGGGGGGAGGGTGATGAAAGGGTCTTTGGGATTTCCTGGGGGGGAGGGTGATGAAAGGGTCTTTGAGATTTCCTGAGAGGAAGGGTGATTAAAGGGTCTTTGGGATTTCCCGGACGGGGAGGGTGGGTCTAAAAAGGGTCTTTGGGATTTCCTGGGGGGAGGATGATGAAGGGGTGTTTGGGATTTCCTCGGGGGTTGGGTGATGAAATGGTCTTTGGGATTTCCTGAGGGGGAGGGTGATGAAAGTGTCTTTGGGAATTCCTGGAGGGGAGAGTGATGAAAGGGTCTTTGGGATATCCTGGGGTCGGGGAGGGTGATGAAAGGGTCTTTGGAATTTCTTGGGGGGAGGGTGATGAAGGGGTCTTTGGGATTTCCTGAGGGGGGAGGGTGATGAAAGGGTTTTTGGGATTTCCTGGGGTGGGGAGGGTGATGAATATGGCTTTGGCATTTCTTGTGGGGGGGAGGGTGATGAATGGGTCTTTGGGATTTCCTGTGGGGGAGGGTGATGAAGGGGTCTTTCTGATTTCCTGGGGGGGGGGGTGGTTGAAAGGGTCTTTGGGATTTCCTGGGAGGGGAGGGATGATGTAAGGGGCTTTGGGATTTCCTGGGAGGGGAGGGTGATGAAAGGGTCTTTGGGATTACCTGGGAAGGGAGGGTGATGAAAGGGTCTTTGGGATTTCCTGGGAGGAGGATGATGAAAGGGTCTTTGGGATTTCCGAAGGGGGAGAGTGATGAAAGGGTCTTTGGGATTTCCGGGGGGGGTGTGTGATGAAGGGGTCTTTCGGATTTCCTGGGGGGGAGGGTGTTGAAAGGGTCTTTGGGATTTCCTGGGAGGGGAGGGTGATGAAAGGGTCTTTGGGATTTCCAAAGGGGGAGAGTGAGGAAAGGGTCTTTGGTATTTCCTGGGAGGAGGATGATGAAAGGGTCTTTGGGATTTCCTGGGGGGAGGGTGATGAAAGGGTCTTTGGGATTTCCTGGGGAGTGTGTGATAAAGGGGTCTTTTGGATTTCCTGGAGGAGAGAGTGATGAAAGGGACTTTGGGATTTCCTGCGGGGGAGGGTGATGAAAGGGTCTTAGGAAATTATTTGGGGGGGAGGGTGATGAAAGGGTCTTTGGGATTTCCTAGGGGGAGGGTGATGAAAGGGTCTTTGGGATTTCCTGGGGGGTGTGTGATGAAGGGGTCTTTTGGATTTCCTGTGGGGGGAGGGTGTTGAAACGGTCTATGGGATTTCCTGGGAGGGGAGATTGATGAAAGGGTCTTTGGGATTTCCAAAGGGGGAGAGTGATGAAAGGGTCTTTGGGATTTCCTGGGAGGAGGATGATGAAAGGGTCTTTGGGATTTCCTGGGAGGGGAGGGTGATGTAAGTGGCTTTGGGATTCCGTGGGAGGGTAGGGTGATGGTAGGGTCTTTGGGATTACCTGGGAAGGGAGGGTGATGAAATGGTCTTTGGGATTTCCTGAGAGGCAGGGTGATGAAAAGGTCTTTGGGATTCCCTGGGGGGGGAGGGTGATGAAGGGGCTTTGGGATTTCCTGGGGGTGGAGGGTGATGAAAGGGTCTTTGGGATTTTCTGGTGGGAGTGTGATGAAAGGGTCTTTGGGATTTCCAAAGGGGGAGAGTGATTAAAGGGTCTTTGGGATTTCCTAGGAGGAGGATGATGAAAGGGTCTTCGGGATTTCTTGGGGGGAGGGTGATGAAAGGGTCTTTGGGATTTCCTGGGGGGTGTGTGATGAAGGGGTCTTTTGGATTTCCTGGAGGGGAGAGTGATGAAAGGGACTTTGGGATTTCCTGGGGGGGAGGGTGATGAAAGGGTCTTTGGAATTTATTGGGGGGGAGGGTGATGAAAGGGTCTTTGGGATTTCCTGGGTGGGAGGGAGATGAAGAGGTCTTTGGGATTTCCTGGGTGGGAGGGAGATGAAAGGTTCTTTGGGATTTCCTGGGAGGGTAGATTGATGAAAGGGTCTTTGGGATTTCCAAAGGGGGAGAGTGAGGAAAGGATCTTTGGGATTTCCTGGGAGGAGGATGATGAAAGGGTCTTTGGGATTTCCTGGGGGGAGGGTGATGAAAGGGTCTTTGGGATTTCCTGGGGAGTGTGTGATGAAGGGGTCTTTTGGATTTCCTGGAGGGGAGAGTGATGAAAGGGACTTTGGGATTTCCTGGGGGGGAGGGTGATGAAAGGGTCCTTGGAATTTATTGGGGGGGAGGGTGATGAAAGGGTCTTTGGGATTTCCTGAGTGGGGAGGGTGATGAAGAGGTCTTTGGGATTTCCTGGGTGGGAGGGTGATGAAAGGGTCTTTGGGATTTCCTGGGGGGAGGGTGATGAAAGGGTCTTTGGGATTTCCTGGGGGGTGTGTGATGAAGGGGTATTTCGGATTTGCTGGGGGGGGAGGGTGATGAAAGGGTATTTGGGATTTCCTGGGCGTGGAAGGTGATGAAAGGGTCTTTGGGATTTCCTGGGGTGGTGAGTGTGATGAAAGTGTCTTTGGGATTTCCTGGGAGAAGGGGGAGGGTGATGAAAGGGTCTTTGGGATTTCCTGTGGGGGGAGGGTGATGAAAGGGTCTTTGGGATTTCCTGGGGGGGAGGGTGATGAAAGGGTCTTTGAGATTTCCAGAGAGGAAGGGTGATTAAAGGGTCTTTGGGATTTCCCGGACGGGCAGGGAGGGTCTAAAAAGGGTCTTTGGGATTTCCTGGGGGGAGGATGATGAAGGGGTGTTTGGGATTTCCTCGGGGGTTGGGTGATGAAATGGTCTTTGGGATTTCCTGAGGGGGAGGGTGATGAAGGGGTGTTTGGGATTTCCTCGGGGGTTGGGTGATGAAATGGTCTTTGGGATTTCCTGAGGGGGAGGGTGATGAAAGTTTCTTTGGGATTTCCTGGAGGGGAGAGTGATGAAAGGGTCTTTGGGATATCCTGGGGTCGGGGAGGGTGATGAAAGGGTCTTTGGAATTTCTTGGGGGGAGGGTGATGAAGGGGTCTTTGGGATTTCCTGAGGGGGGAGGGTGATGAAAGGGTTTTTGGGATTTCCTGGGGTGGGGAGGGTGATGAATATGTCTTTGGCATTTCTTGTGGGGGGGAGGGTGATGAATGGGTCTTTGGGATTTCCTTTGGGGGAGGATGATGAAGGGGTCTTTCTGATTTCCTGGGGTGCGGGGGGGGGGGGGGTGGTTGAAAGGGTCTTTGGGATTTCCTGGGAGGGGAGGGTGATGTAAGGGGCTTTGGGATTCCGTGGGAGGGTAGGGTGATGATAGGGTCTTTGGGATTACCTGGGAAGGGAGGGTGATGAAATGGTCTTTGGGATTTCCTGAGAGGCAGGGTGATGAAAAGGTCTTTGGGATTCCCTGGGGGGGGAGGGTGATGAAGGGGCTTTGGGATTTCCTGGGGGTGGAGGGTGATGAAAGGGTCTTTGGGATTTTCTGGTGGGAGTGTGATGAAAGGGTCTTTGGGCTTTCCTGGGGGGTGTGTGATGTAAGGGTCTTTGGGATTTCCTGGGAGGGGATGGTGATGTAAGGGGCTTTGGGATTCCATGGGAGGGTAGGGTGATGATAGGGTCTTTGGGATTTCCTGGGAGGTGAGGGTGATGAAAGGGTCTTTGGGAATTCCTGAGGGGGATGGTGATGAAAGGGTCTTTGGGATTTCCTGAGGGGGACAGTGATGAAAGGGTCTTTGGGATTTCTTGTGGGGGGAGGGTGATGAAAGGGTCTTTGAGATTTCCTGAGAGGGAGGGTGATTAAAGGGTCTTTGGGATTTCCTGGGCGAGGAGGGAGGGTCTAAAAAGGGTCTGTGGGATTTCCTGCGGGGAGGATGATGAAAGGGTCTTTGGGATTTCCTGAGAGGCAGGGTGATGAAAGGGTCTTTGGGATTCCCTGGGGGGGAGGGCGATGAAGGGGCTTTGGGATTTCCTGGGGGTGGAGGGTGATGAAAGGGTCTTTGAGATTTCCTGAGAGGAAGGGTGATTAAAGGGTCTTTGGGATTTCCCGGACGGGGAGGGAGGGTCTAAAAAGGGTCTTTGGGATTTCCTGGGGGGAGGATGATGAAGGGGTGTTTGGGATTTCCTCGGGGGTTGGGTGATGAAATGGTCTTTGGGATTTCCTGAGGGGGAGGGTGCTGAAAGTGTCTTTGGGATTTCCTGGAGGGGAGAGTGATGAAAGGGTCTTTGGGATATCCTGGGGTCGGGGAGGGTGATGAAAGGGTCTTTGGAATTTCTTGGGGGGAGGGTGATGAAGGGGTCTTTGGGATTTCCTGAGGGGGGAGGGTGATGAAAGGGTTTTTGGGATTTCCTGGGGTGGGGAGGGTGATGAATATGTCTTTGGCATTTCTTGTGGGGGGGAGGGTGATGAATGGGTCTGTGGGATTTCCTGTGGGGGAGGGTGATGAAGGGGTCTTTCTGATTTCCTGGGGTGCAGGGGGGGGCGGTGGTTGAAAGGGTCTTTGGGATTTCCTGGGAGGGGAGGGTGATGTAAGGTGCTTTGGGATTCCGTGGGAGGGTAGGGTGATGATAGGGTCTTTGGGATTACCTGGGAAGGGAGGGTGATGAAAGGGTCTTTGGGATTTCCTGAGAGGCAGGGTGATGAAAAGGTCTTTGGGATTCCCTGGAGGGGGGGAGGGTGATGAAGGGGCTTTGGGATTTCCTGGGGGTGGAGGGTGATGAAAGGGTCTTTGGGATTTTCTGGTGGGAGTGTGATGAAAGGCTCTTTGGGCTTTCCTGGGGGGTGTGTGATGTAAGGGTCTTTGGGATTTCCTGGGTTGGAGGGTGATGAAAGGGTCTTTGGGATTTCCTGGGGGGAGGGTGATGAAAGGGTCTTTGGGATTTCCTGGGGAGTGTGTGATAAAGGGGTCTTTTGGATTTCCTGGAGGAGAGAGTGATGAAAGGGACTTTGGGATTTCCTGCGGGGGAGGGTGATGAAAGGGTCTTAGGAATTTATTGGGGGGGAGGGTGATGAAAGGGTCTTTGGGATTTCCTGAGTGGGGAGGGTGATGAAGAGGTCTTTGGGATTTCCTGGGTGGGAGGGTGATGAAAGGGTCTTTGGGATTTCCTAGGGGGAGGGTGATGAAAGGGTCTTTGGGATTTCCTGGGGGGTGTGTGATGAAGGGGTCTTTTGGATTTCCTGTGGGGGGAGGGTGTTGAAACGGTCTATGGGATTTCCTGGGAGGGGAGATTGATGAAAGGGTCTTTGGGATTTCCAAAGGGGGAGAGTGATGAAAGGGTCTTTGGGATTTCCTGGGAGGAGGATGATGAACGGGTCTTTGGGATTTCCTGAGGGGAGGGTGATGAAAGGGTCTTTGGGATTTCCTGGGGGGTGTGTGATGAAGGGGTATTTCGGATTTCCTGGGGGGGGAGGGTGATGAAAGGGTATTTGGGATTTCCTGGGCGTGGAGGGTGATGAAAGGGTCTTTGGGATTTCCTGGGGTGGTGAGTGTGATGAAAGTGTCTTTGGGATTTCCTGGGAGAAGGGGGAGGGTGATGAAAGGGTCTTTGGGATTTCCTGTGGGGGGAGGGTGATGAAAGGGTCTTTGGGATTTCCTGGGGGGGAGGGTGATGAAAGGGTCTTTGAGATTTCCTGAGAGGAAGGGTGATTAAAGGGTCTTTGGGATTTCCCGGACGGGGAGGGTGGGTCTAAAAAGGGTCTTTGGGATTTCCTGGGGGGAGGATGATGAAGGGGTGTTTGGGATTTCCTCGGGGGTTGGGTGATGAAATGGTCTTTGGGATTTCCTGAGGGGGAGGGTGATGAAAGGGTCTTTGGGATTTCCTGGAGGGGAGAGTGATGAAAGGGTCTTTGGGATATCCTGGGGTCGGGGAGGGTGATGAAAGGGTCTTTGGAATTTCTTGGGGGGAGGGTGATGAAGGGGTCTTTGGGATTTCCTGAGGGGGGAGGGTGATGAAAGGGTTTTTGGGATTTCCTGGGGTGGGGAGGGTGATGAATATGGCTTTGGCATTTCTTGTGGGGGGGAGGGTGATGAATGGGTCTTTGGGATTTCCTGTGGGGGAGGGTGATGAAGGGGTCTTTCTGATTTCCTGGGGGGGGGGTGGTTGAAAGGGTCTTTGGGATTTCCTGGGAGGGGAGGGATGATGTAAGGGGCTTTGGGATTTCCTGGGAGGGGAGGGTGATGAAAGGGTCTTTGGGATTACCTGGGAAGGGAGGGTGATGAAAGGGTCTTTGGGATTTCCTGGGAGGAGGATGATGAAAGGGTCTTTGGGATTTCCGAAGGGGGAGAGTGATGAAAGGGTCTTTGGGATTTCTGGGGGGGGTGTGTGATGAAGGGGTCTTTCGGATTTCCTGGGGGGGAGGGTGTTGAAAGGGTCTTTGGGATTTCCTGGGAGGGGAGGGTGATGAAAGGGTCTTTGGGATTTCCAAAGGGGGAGAGTGAGGAAAGGGTCTTTGGTATTTCCTGGGAGGAGGATGATGAAAGGGTCTTTGGGATTTCCTGGGGGGAGGGTGATGAAAGGGTCTTTGGGATTTCCTGGGGAGTGTGTGATAAAGGGGTCTTTTGGATTTCCTGGAGGAGAGAGTGATGAAAGGGACTTTGGGATTTCCTGCGGGGGAGGGTGATGAAAGGGTCTTAGGAATTTATTGGGGGGGAGGGTGATGAAAGGGTCTTTGGGATTTCCTAGGGGGAGGGTGATGAAAGGGTCTTTGGGATTTCCTGGGGGGTGTGTGATGAAGGGGTCTTTTGGATTTCCTGTGGGGGGAGGGTGTTGAAACGGTCTATGGGATTTCCTGGGAGGGGAGATTGATGAAAGGGTCTTTGGGATTTCCAAAGGGGGAGAGTGATGAAAGGGTCTTTGGGATTTCCTGGGAGGAGGATGATGAAAGGGTCTTTGGGATTTCCTGGGAGGGGAGGGTGATGTAAGTGGCTTTGGGATTCCGTGGGAGGGTAGGGTGATGGTAGGGTCTTTGGGATTACCTGGGAAGGGAGGGTGATGAAATGGTCTTTGGGATTTCCTGAGAGGCAGGGTGATGAAAAGGTCTTTGGGATTCCCTGGGGGGGGAGGGTGATGAAGGGGCTTTGGGATTTCCTGGGGGTGGAGGGTGATGAAAGGGTCTTTGGGATTTTCTGGTGGGAGTGTGATGAAAGGGTCTTTGGGCTTTCCTGGGGGGTGTGTGATGTAAGGGTCTTTGGGATTTGCTGGGAGGGGATGGTGATGTAAGGGGCTTTGGGATTCCATGGGAGGGTAGGGTGATGATAGGGTCTTTGGGATTTCCTGGGAGGTGAGGGTGATGAAAGGGTCTTTGGGATTCCCTGGGGGGGGGTAGGGTGATGAAGGGGCTTTGGGATTTCCTGGGGGTGGAGGGTGATGAAAGGGTCTTTGGGATTTTCTGGTGGGAGTGTGATGAAAGGGTCTTTGGGCTTTCCTGGGGGGTGTGTGATGTAAGGGTCTTTGGGATTTCCTGGGTGGGAGGGTGATGAAAGGGTCTTTGGGATTTCCTGGGGGGAGGGTGATGAAAGGGTCTTTGGGATTTCCTGGGGTGTGTGTGATGAAGGGGTCTTTTGGATTTCCTGTGGGGGGAGGGTGTTGAAACGGTCTATGGGATTTCCTGGGAGGGGAGATTGATGAAAGGGTCTTTGGGATTTCCAAAGGGGGAGAGTGATGAAAGGGTCTTTGGGATTTCCTGGGAGGAGGATGATGAAAGGGTCTTTGGGATTTCCTGCGGGGAGGGTGATGAAAGGGTCTTTGGGATTTCCTGGGGGGTGTGTGATGAAGGGGTATTTCGGATTTCCTGGGGGGGGAGGGTGATGAAAGGGTATTTGGGATTTTCTGGGCGTGGAGGGTGATGAAAGGGTCTTTGGGATTTCCTGGGGTGGTGAGTGTGATGAAAGTGTCTTTGGGATTTCCTGGGAGAAGGGGGAGGGTGATGAAAGGGTCTTTGGGATTTCCTGTGGGGGGAGGGTGATGAAAGGGTCTTTGGGATTTCCTGGGGGGGAGGGTGATGAAAGGGTCTTTGAGATTTCCTGAGAGGAAGGGTGATTAAAGGGTCTTTGGGATTTCCCGGACGGGGAGGGAGGGTCTAAAAAGGGTCTTTGGGATTTCCTGGGGGGAGGATGATGAAGGGGTGTTTGGGATTTCCTCGGGGGTTGGATGATGAAATGGTCTTTGGGATTTCCTGAGGGGGAGGGTGATGAAAGTGTCTTTGGGATTTCCTGGAGGGGAGAGTGATGAAAGGGTCTTTGGGATATCCTGGGGCGGGGAGGGTGATGAAAGGGTCTTTGGAATTTCTTGGGGGGAGGGTGATGAAGGGGTCTTTGGGATTTCCTGAGGGGGGAGGGTGATGAAAGGGTTTTTGGGATTTCCTGGGGTGGGGAGGGTGATGAATATGTCTTTGGCATTTCTTGTTGGGGGGAGGGTGATGAATGGGTCTTTAGGATTTCCTGTGGGGGAGGGTGATGAAGGGGTCTTTCTGATTTCCTGGGGTGCGGGGGGGGTGGTGGTTGAAAGGGTCTTAGGGATTTCCTGGGAGGGGAGGGTGATGCAAGTGGCTTTGGGATTCCGTGGGAGGGTAGGGTGATGGTAGGGTCTTTGGGATTACCTGGGAAGGGAGGGTGATGAAATGGTCTTTGGGATTTCCTGAGAGGCAGGGTGATGAAAAGGTCTTTGGGATTCCCTGGGGGGGGGGAGGGTGATGAAGGGGCTTTGGGATTTCCTGGGGGTGGAGGGTGATGAAAGGGTCTTTGGGATTTTCTGGTGGGAGTGTGATGAAAGGGTCTTTGGGCTTTCCTGGGGGGTGTGTGATGTAAGGGTCTTTGGGATTTCCTGGGAGGGGATGGTGATGTAAGGGGCTTTGGGATTCCATGGGAGGGTAGGGTGATGATAGGGTCTTTGGATTTCCTGGGAGGTGAGGGTGATGAAAGGGTCTTTGGGAATTCCTGAGGGGGATGGTGATGAAAGGGTCTTTGGGATTTCCTGAGGGGGACAGTGATGAAAGGGTCTTTGGGATTTCTTGTGGGAGGAGGGTGATGAAAGGGTCTTTGAGATTTCCTGAGAGGGAGGGTGATTAAAGGGTCTTTGGGATTTCCTGGGCGAGGAGGGAGGGTCTAAAAAGGGTCTGTGGGATTTCCTGGGGGGAGGATGATGAAAGGGTCTTTGGGATTTCCTGAGAGGCAGGGTGATGAAAGGGTCTTTGAGATTTCCTGAGAGGAAGGGTGATTAAAGGGTCTTTGGGATTTCCCGGACGGGGAGGGAGGGTCTAAAAAGGGTCTTTGGGATTTCCTGGGGGGAGGATGATGAAGGGGTGTTTGGGATTTCCTTGGGGGTTGGGTGATGAAATGGTCTTTGGGATTTCCTGAGGGGGAGGGTGATGAAAGTGTCTTTGGGATTTCCTGGAGGGGAGAGTGATGAAAGGGTCTTTGGGATATCCTGGGGTCGGGGAGGGTGATGAAAGGGTCTTTGGAATTTCTTGGGGGGAGGGTGATGAAGGGGTCTTTGGGATTTCCTGAGGGGGGAGGGTGATGAAAGGGTTTTTGGGATTTCCTGGGGTGGGGAGGGTGATGAATATGTCTTTGGCATTTCTTGTGGTGGGGAGGGTGATGAATGGGTCTTTGGAATTTCCTGTGGGGGAGGATGATGAAGGGGTCTTTCTGATTTCCTGGGGTGCGGGGGGGGGGTGGTTGAAAGGGTCTTTGGGATTTCCTGGGAGGGGAGGGTGATGTAAGGGGCTTTGGGATTCCGTGGGAGGGTAGGGTGATGATAGGGTCTTTGGGATTACCTGGGAAGGGAGGGTGATGAAAGGGTCTTTGGGATTTCCTGAGGGGGTGGGTGATGTAAGGGTCTTTGGGATTTCCTGGGTGGGATGGTGATGAAAGGGTCTTTGGGAATTCCTGAGGGGGTGGGTGATTAAAGGGTCTTTGAGATTTCCTGAGAGGGAGGGTGATTAAAGGGTGTTTGGGATTTCCTGGGCGACGAGGGAGGGTCTAAAAAGGGTCTGAGGGATTTCCTGGGGGGAGGATGATGAAGGGGTGTTTGGGATTTCCTCGGGGGTTGGGTGATGAAAGGGTCTTTGGGATTTCCTGAGGGGGAGGGTGATGAAAGGGTCTCTGGGATTTCCTGGAGGGGAGAGTGATGAAAGGGTCTTTGGGATTTCCTGGTGTGGGGGAGGGTGATGAAAGGGTTTTTGAAATTTCTTGGGGGGAGGTGTGATGAAAGGGTCTTTGGGATTTCCAGGGGGGGAGAGTGATGAAAGGGTGTTTGGGATTTCCTGAGGGGAAGTGTGATGTAAGGGTCTTTGGGATTTCCTGGGGGGGAGGGTGATGAAAGGGACTTTGGTATTTCCTGGGGGGGGGGGGGGAGATGGTGATATGAGGGTCTTTGGGATTTCCTGTTGTGGAGGGTGATGAAAGGTTCTTTGGGATTTCCTGGGGTGGAGGGTGATGAAAGGGTCTTTGGGATTTCCTGGGGGGGGGGAGGGTCATGATAGGGTCTTTGGGATTTCCTGGGGGGGGGAGGGTGATGAAAGGGTCTTTGAACTTTCCGTGGAGGGGAGGGTGAAGAAAGGATCTTTGGGAGTTCCTGGCGGTGAGGGTGATGAAAGGGTCCTTGGGATTTCCGGGGGGGAGAGGGTGATGAAAGGGTCTTTGGTATTTGCTGGGGGGGAGGGTGATGAAAGGGTCTTAGGGATTTCCTGGGAGTGGGGGTGGAGGGTGATGAAAGGGTCTTTGGGATTTGCTGTGGGGGGATGGTGATGAAATGCTCTTTGGGATTTCCTGTGGGTGGAGGTTGATGAAAGTGTCTTTGGGATTTCCTGGAGGGGGAGGGTGATGAAAGGGTCTTTGGGATTTCCTGTTGGGGAGGGTGATGAAAGGTTCTTTGGGATTTCCTGGGTGGGAGGGTGATGAAAGGGTCTTTGGGATTTCCTGGGGGGGGGGTGGGTGATGAAAGGGTCTTTGAATTTTCCTGGGGTGGCGAGGGTGAAGAAAGGATCTTTGGGAGTTCCTGGGAGGGAGGGTGATGAAAGGGTCTTTGGGATTTCCTGGGGGGGTGATGAAAGTGGCTTTGGGATTTCCTGGGGTGAGGGTGATGAAAGGGTCTTTGGGATTTCCTGGGGGAGGGTGATGAATGGGTCTTTGGAATTTCCTGGGGGTGGGGTGATGAAAGGATCTTTGGGATTTCCTGGGGGCGAGGGTGATGAAGGGTCTTTGGGATTTCCTGGGAGGGGAGGGTGATGAAAGGATCTTTGGGATTACCTGGGGGGGAGGGTGATGAAAGGGTCTTTGGGATTTCCTGGGAGTGGGGGTGGAGGGTGATGAAAGGGTCTTTGGGATTTCCTGGGAGTGGGGGTGGAGGGTGATAAAAGGCTCTTTTGGATTTCCTTAGATGAGGGTGATAAAGGGTCTTTGGGATTTACTGGGGAGGGGAGGGTGATGAAAGGGTCTTTGGGATTTCCTGGGGGGGGAGGGTGATGAAATGGTATTTGGGATTTCCTGGGAGGAGAGTGTGAATCAAGGATCTTTGGGATTTCCTGGGGGTGAGGGTGATGAAAGGGTCCTTGGGATTTTCTGGTGGGAGTGTGATGAAAGGGTCTTTGGGCTTTCCTGTGGGGTGTGTGATGTAAGGGTCTTTGGGATTTCCTGGGTTGGAGGGTGATGAAAGGGTCTTTGGGATTTCCTGGGGGGAGGGTGATGAAAGGGTCTTTGGGATTTCCTGGGGGGTGTGTGATGAAGGGGTCTTTTGGATTTCCTGTGGGGGGAGGGTGTTGAAACGGTCTATGGGATTTCCTGGGAGGGGAGATTGATGAAAGGGTCTTTGGGATTTCCAAAGGGGGAGAGTGATGAAAGGGTCTTTGGGATTTCCTGGGAGGGGGATGGTGAAAGGGTCTTTGGGATTTCCTGAGGGGAGGGTGATGAAAGGGTCTTTGGGATTTCCTGGGGGGTGTGTGATGAAGGGGTATTTCGGATTTCCTGGGGGGGGAGGGTGATGAAAGGTATTTGGGATTTCCTGGGCGTGGAGGGTGATGAAAGGGTCTTTGGGAATTCCTGAGGGGGATGGTGATGAAAGGGTCTTTGGGATTTCCTGAGGGGGACAGTGATGAAAGGGTCTTTGGGATTTCTTGTGGGGGGAGGGTGATGAAAGGGTCTTTGAGATTTCCTGAGAGGGAGGGTGATTAAAGGGTCTTTGGGATTTCCTGGGCGAGGAGGGAGGGTCTAAAAAGGGTCTGTGGGATTTCCTGCGGGGAGGATGATGAAAGGGTCTTTGGGATTTCCTGAGAGGCAGGGTGATGAAAGGGTCTTTGGGATTCCCTGGGGGGGAGGGCGATGAAGGGGCTTTGGGATTTCCTGGGGGTGGAGGGTGATGAAAGGGTCTTTGAGATTTCCTGAGAGGAAGGGTGATTAAAGGGTCTTTGGGATTTCCCGGACGGGGAGGGAGGGTCTAAAAAGGGTCTTTGGGATTTCCTGGGGGGAGGATGATGAAGGGGTGTTTGGGATTTCCTCGGGGGTTGGGTGATGAAATGGTCTTTGGGATTTCCTGAGGGGGAGGGTGCTGAAAGTGTCTTTGGGATTTCCTGGAGGGGAGAGTGATGAAAGGGTCTTTGGGATATCCTGGGGTCGGGGAGGGTGATGAAAGGGTCTTTGGAATTTCTTGGGGGGAGGGTGATGAAGGGGTCTTTGGGATTTCCTGAGGGGGGAGGGTGATGAAAGGGTTTTTGGGATTTCCTGGGGTGGGGAGGGTGATGAATATGTCTTTGGCATTTCTTGTGGGGGGGAGGGTGATGAATGGGTCTCTGGGATTTCCTGTGGGGGAGGGTGATGAAGGGGTCTTTCTGATTTCCTGGGGTGCAGGGGGGGGCGGTGGTTGAAAGGGTCTTTGGGATTTCCTGGGAGGGGAGGGTGATGTAAGGTGCTTTGGGATTCCGTGGGAGGGTAGGGTGATGATAGGGTCTTTGGGATTACCTGGGAAGGGAGGGTGATGAAAGGGTCTTTGGGATTTCCTGAGAGGCAGGGTGATGAAAAGGTCTTTGGGATTCCCTGGAGGGGGGGAGGGTGATGAAGGGGCTTTGGGATTTCCTGGGGGTGGAGGGTGATGAAAGGGTCTTTGGGATTTTCTGGTGGGAGTGTGATGAAAGGCTCTTTGGGCTTTCCTGGGGGGTGTGTGATGTAAGGGTCTTTGGGATTTCCTGGGTTGGAGGGTGATGAAAGGGTCTTTGGGATTTCCTGGGGGGAGGGTGATGAAAGGGTCTTTGGGATTTCCTGGGGAGTGTGTGATAAAGGGGTCTTTTGGATTTCCTGGAGGAGAGAGTGATGAAAGGGACTTTGGGATTTCCTGCGGGGGAGGGTGATGAAAGGGTCTTAGGAATTTATTGGGGGGGAGGGTGATGACAGGGTCTTTGGGATTTCCTGAGTGGGGAGGGTGATGAAGAGGTCTTTGGGATTTCCTGGGTGGGAGGGTGATGAAAGGGTCTTTGGGATTTCCTAGGGGGAGGGTGATGAAAGGGTCTTTGGGATTTCCTGGGGGGTGTGTGATGAAGGGGTCTTTTGGATTTCCTGTGGGGGGAGGGTGTTGAAACGGTCTATGGGATTTCCTGGGAGGGGAGATTGATGAAAGGGTCTTTGGGATTTCCAAAGGGGGAGAGTGATGAAAGGGTCTTTGGGATTTCCTGGGAGGAGGATGATGAACGGGTCTTTGGGATTTCCTGAGGGGAGGGTGATGAAAGGGTCTTTGGGATTTCCTGGGGGGTGTGTGATGAAGGGGTATTTCGGATTTCCTGGGGGGGGAGGGTGATGAAAGGGTATTTGGGATTTCCTGGGCGTGGAGGGTGATGAAAGGGTCTTTGGGATTTCCTGGGGTGGTGAGTGTGATGAAAGTGTCTTTGGGATTTCCTGGGAGAAGGGGGAGGGTGATGAAAGGGTCTTTGGGATTTCCTGTGGGGGGAGGGTGATGAAAGGGTCTTTGGGATTTCCTGGGGGGGAGGGTGATGAAAGGGTCTTTGAGATTTCCTGAGAGGAAGGGTGATTAAAGGGTCTTTGGGATTTCCCGGACGGGGAGGGTGGGTCTAAAAAGGGTCTTTGGGATTTCCTGGGGGGAGGATGATGAAGGGGTGTTTGGGATTTCCTCGGGGGTTGGGTGATGAAATGGTCTTTGGGATTTCCTGAGGGGGAGGGTGATGAAAGGGTCTTTGGGATTTCCTGGAGGGGAGAGTGATGAAAGGGTCTTTGGGATATCCTGGGGTCGGGGAGGGTGATGAAAGGGTCTTTGGAATTTCTTGGGGGGAGGGTGATGAAGGGGTCTTTGGGATTTCCTGAGGGGGGAGGGTGATGAAAGGGTTTTTGGGATTTCCTGGGGTGGGGAGGGTGATGAATATGGCTTTGGCATTTCTTGTGGGGGGGAGGGTGATGAATGGGTCTTTGGGATTTCCTGTGGGGGAGGGTGATGAAGGGGTCTTTCTGATTTCCTGGGGGGGGGGGTGGTTGAAAGGGTCTTTGGGATTTCCTGGGAGGGGAGGGATGATGTAAGGGGCTTTGGGATTTCCTGGGAGGGGAGGGTGATGAAAGGGTCTTTGGGATTACCTGGGAAGGGAGGGTGATGAAAGGGTCTTTGGGATTTCCTGGGAGGAGGATGATGAAAGGGTCTTTGGGATTTCCGAAGGGGGAGAGTGATGAAAGGGTCTTTGGGATTTCCGGGGGGGGTGTGTGATGAAGGGGTCTTTCGGATTTCCTGTGGGGGGAGGGTGTTGAAAGGGTCTTTGGGATTTCCTGGGAGGGGAGGGTGATGAAAGGGTCTTTGGGATTTCCAAAGGGGGAGAGTGAGGAAAGGGTCTTTGGTATTTCCTGGGAGGAGGATGATGAAAGGGTCTTTGGGATTTCCTGGGGGGAGGGTGATGAAAGGGTCTTTGGGATTTCCTGGGGAGTGTGTGATAAAGGGGTCTTTTGGATTTCCTGGAGGAGAGAGTGATGAAAGGGACTTTGGGATTTCCTGCGGGGGAGGGTAATGAAAGGGTCTTAGGAATTTATTGGGGGGGAGGGTGATGAAAGGGTCTTTGGGATTTCCTAGGGGGAGGGTGATGAAAGGGTCTTTGGGATTTCCTGGGGTGTGTGTGATGAAGGGGTCTTTTGGATTTCCTGTGGGGGGAGGGTGTTGAAACGGTCTATGGGATTCCTGGGAGGGGAGATTGATGAAAGGGTCTTTGGGATTTCCAAAGGGGGAGAGTGATGAAAGGGTCTTTGGGATTTCCTGGGAGGAGGATGATGAAAGGGTCTTTGGGATTTCCTGGGAGGGGAGGGTGATGTAAGTGGCTTTGGGATTCCGTGGGAGGGTAGGGTGATGGTAGGGTCTTTGGGATTACCTGGGAAGGGAGGGTGATGAAATGGTCTTTGGGATTTCCTGAGAGGCAGGGTGATGAAAAGGTCTTTGGGATTCCCTGGGGGGGGAGGGTGATGAAGGGGCTTTGGGATTTCCTGGGGGTGGAGGGTGATGAAAGGGTCTTTGGGATTTTCTGGTGGGAGTGTGATGAAAGGGTCTTTGGGCTTTCCTGGGGGGTGTGTGATGTAAGGGTCTTTGGGATTTGCTGGGAGGGGATGGTGATGTAAGGGGCTTTGGGATTCCATGGGAGGGTAGGGTGATGATAGGGTCTTTGGGATTTCCTGGGAGGTGAGGGTGATGAAAGGGTCTTTGGGATTCCCTGGGGGGGGGGGTAGGGTGATGAAGGGGCTTTGGGATTTCCTGGGGGTGGAGGGTGATGAAAGGGTCTTTGGGATTTTCTGGTGGGAGTGTGATGAAAGGGTCTTTGGGCTTTCCTGGGGGGTGTGTGATGTAAGGGTCTTTGGGATTTCCTGGGTGGGAGGGTGATGAAAGGGTCTTTGGGATTTCCTGGTGGGAGGGTGATGAAAGGGTCTTTGGGATTTCCTGGGGGGTGTGTGATGAAGGGGTCTTTTGGATTTCCTGTGGGGGGAGGGTGTTGAAACGGTCTATGGGATTTCCTGGGAGGGGAGATTGATGAAAGGGTCTTTGGGATTTCCAAAGGGGGAGAGTGATGAAAGGGTCTTTGGGATTTCCTGGGAGGAGGATGATGAAAGGGTCTTTGGGATTTCCTGCGGGGAGGGTGATGAAAGGGTCTTTGGGATTTCCTGGGGGGTGTGTGATGAAGGGGTATTTCGGATTTCCTGGGGGGGGAGGGTGATGAAAGGGTATTTGGGATTTTCTGGGCGTGGAGGGTGATGAAAGGGTCTTTGGGATTTCCTGGGGTGGTGAGTGTGATGAAAGTGTCTTTGGGATTTCCTGGGAGAAGGGGGAGGGTGATGAAAGGGTCTTTGGGATTTCCTGTGGGGGGAGGGTGATGAAAGGGTCTTTGGGATTTCCTGGGGGGGAGGGTGATGAAAGGGTCTTTGAGATTTCCTGAGAGGAAGGGTGATTAAAGGGTCTTTGGGATTTCCCGGACGGGGAGGGAGGGTCTAAAAAGGGTCTTTGGGATTTCCTGGGGGGAGGATGATGAAGGGGTGTTTGGGATTTCCTCCGGGGTTGGGTGATGAAATGGTCTTTGGGATTTCCTGAGGGGGAGGGTGATGAAAGTGTCTTTGGGATTTCCTGGAGGGGAGAGTGATGAAAGGGTCTTTGGGATATCCTGGGGCGGGGAGGGTGATGAAAGGGTCTTTGGAATTTCTTGGGGGGAGGGTGATGAAGGGGTCTTTGGGATTTCCTGAGGGGGGAGGGTGATGAAAGGGTTTTTGGGATTTCCTGGGGTGGGGAGGGTGATGAATATGTCTTTGGCATTTCTTGTTGGGGGGAGGGTGATGAATGGGTCTTTAGGATTTCCTGTGGGGGAGGGTGATGAAGGGGTCTTTCTGATTTCCTGGGGTGCGGGGGGGGGGGGGTGGTTGAAAGGGTCTTAGGGATTTCCTGGGAGGGGAGGGTGATGTAAGTGGCTTTGGGATTCCGTGGGAGGGTAGGGTGATGATAGGGTCTTTGGGATTACCTGGGAAGGGAGGGTGATGAAATGGTCTTTGGGATTTCCTGAGAGGCAGGGTGATGAAAAGGTCTTTGGGATTCCCTGGGGGGGGGGGTGGGGGAGGGTGATGAAGGGGCTTTGGGATTTCCTGGGGGTGGAGGGTGATGAAAGGGTCTTTGGGATTTTCTGGTGGGAGTGTGATGAAAGGGTCTTTGGGCTTTCCTGGGGGGTGTGTGATGTAAGGGTCTTTGGGATTTCCTGGGAGGGGATGGTGATGTAAGGGGCTTTGGGATTCCATGGGAGGGTAGGGTGATGATAGGGTCTTTGGATTTCCTGCGAGGTGAGGGTGATGAAAGGGTCTTTGGGAATTCCTGAGGGGGATGGTGATGAAAGGGTCTTTGGGATTTCCTGAGGGGGACAGTGATGAAAGGGTCTTTGGGATTTCTTGTGGGAGGAGGGTGATGAAAGGGTCTTTGAGATTTCCTGAGAGGGAGGGTGATTAAAGGGTCTTTGGGATTTCCTGGGCGAGGAGGGAGGGTCTAAAAAGGGTCTGTGGGATTTCCTGGGGGGAGGATGATGAAAGGGTCTTTGGGATTTCCTGAGAGGCAGGGTGATGAAAGGGTCTTTGAGATTTCCTGAGAGGAAGGGTGATTAAAGGGTCTTTGGGATTTCCCGGACGGGGAGGGAGGGTCTAAAAAGGGTCTTTGGGATTTCCTGGGGGGAGGATGATGAAGGGGTGTTTGGGATTTCCTTGGGGGTTGGGTGATGAAATGGTCTTTGGGAGTTCCTGAGGGGGAGGGTGATGAAAGTGTCTTTGGGATTTCCTGGAGGGGAGAGTGATGAAAGGGTCTTTGGGATATCCTGGGGTCGGGGAGGGTGATGAAAGGGTCTTTGGAATTTCTTGGGGGGAGGGTGATGAAGGGGTCTTTGGGATTTCCTGAGGGGGGAGGGTGATGAAAGGGTTTTTGGGATTTCCTGGGGTGGGGAGGGTGATGAATATGTCTTTGGCATTTCTTGTGGGGGGGGAGGGTGATGAATGGGTCTTTGGAATTTCCTGTGGGGGAGGATGATGAAGGGGTCTTTCTGATTTCCTGGGGTGCGGGGGGGGGGGGTGGTTGAAAGGGTCTTTGGGATTTCCTGGGAGGGGAGGGTGATGTAAGGGGCTTTGGGATTCCGTGGGAGGGTAGGGTGATGATAGGGTCTTTGGGATTACCTGGGAAGGGAGGGTGATGAAAGGGTCTTTGGGATTTCCTGAGGGGGTGGGTGATGTAAGGGTCTTTGGGATTTCCTGGGTGGGATGGTGATGAAAGGGTCTTTGGGAATTCCTGAGGGGGTGGGTGATTAAAGGGTCTTTGAGATTTCCTGAGAGGGAGGGTGATTAAAGGGTGTTTGGGATTTCCTGGGCGACGAGGGAGGGTCTAAAAAGGGTCTGAGGGATTTCCTGGGGGGAGGATGATGAAGGGGTGTTTGGGATTTCCTCGGGGGTTGGGTGATGAAAGGGTCTTTGGGATTTCCTGAGGGGGAGGGTGATGAAAGGGTCTCTGGGATTTCCTGGAGGGGAGAGTGATGAAAGGGTCTTTGGGATTTCCTGGGGTGGGGGAGGGTGATGAAAGGGTTTTTGAAATTTCTTGGGGGGAGGTGTGATGAAAGGGTCTTTGGGATTTCCAGGGGGGGAGAGTGATGAAAGGGTGTTTGGGATTTCCTGAGGGGAAGTGTGATGTAAGGGTCTTTGGGATTTCCTGGGGGGGAGGGTGATGAAAGGGACTTTGGTATTTCCTGGGGGGGGGGAGATGGTGATATGAGGGTCTTTGGGATTTCCTGTTGTGGAGGGTGATGAAAGGTTCTTTGGGATTTCCTGGGGTGGAGGGTGATGAAAGGGTCTTTGGGATTTCCTGGGGGGGGGAGGGTCATGATAGGGTCTTTGGGATTTCCTGGGGGGGGGGGAGGGTGATGAAAGGGTCTTTGAACTTTCCGTGGAGGGGAGGGTGAAGAAAGGATCTTTGGGAGTTCCTGGCGGTGAGGGTGATGAAAGGGTCCTTGGGATTTCCGGGGGGGAGAGGTTGATGAAAGGGTCTTTGGTATTTGCTCGGGGGGAGGGTGATGAAAGGGTCTTAGGGATTTCCTGGGAGTGGGGGTGGAGGGTGATGAAAGGGTCTTTGGGATTTGCTGTGGGGGGAGGGTGATGAAATGCTCTTTGGGATTTCCTGTGGGTGGAGGTTGATGAAAGTGTCTTTGGGATTTCCTGGAGGGGGAGGGTGATGAAAGGGTCTTTGGGATTTCCTGTTGGGGAGGGTGATGAAAGGTTCTTTGGGATTTCCTGGGTGGGAGGGTGATGAAAGGGTCTTTGGGATTTCCTGGGGGGGGGGGTGGGTGATGAAAGGGTCTTTGAATTTTCCTGGGGTGGCGAGGGTGAAGAAAGGATCTTTGGGAGTTCCTGGGAGGGAGGGTGATGAAAGGGTCTTTGGGATTTCCTGGGGGGGTGATGAAAGTGGCTTTGGGATTTCCTGGGGTGAGGGTGATGAAAGGGTCTTTGGGATTTCCTGGGGGAGGGTGATGAATGGGTCTTTGGAATTTCCTGGGGGTGGGGTGATGAAAGGGTCTTTGGGATTTCCTGGGGGCGAGGGTGATGAAGGGTCTTTGGGATTTCCTGGGAGGGGAGGGTGATGAAAGGATCTTTGGGATTACCTGGGGGGGAGGGTGATGAAAGGGTCTTTGGGATTTCCTGGGAGTGGGGGTGGAGGGTGATGAAAGGGTCTTTGGGATTTCCTGGGAGTGGGGGTGGAGGGTGATGAAAGGCTCTTTTGGATTTCCTTAGATGAGGGTGATGAAAGGGTCTTTGGGATTTCCTGGGGGGGGAGGGTGATGAAATGGTATTTGGGATTTCCTGGGAGGAGAGTGTGAATCAAGGATCTTTGGGATTTCCTGGGGGTGAGGGTGATGAAAGGGTCCTTGGGATTTTCTGGTGGGAGTGTGATGAAAGGGTCTTTGGGCTTTCCTGTGGGGTGTGTGATGTAAGGGTCTTTGGGATTTCCTGGGTTGGAGGGTGATGAAAGGGTCTTTGGGATTTCCTGGGGGGAGGGTGATGAAAGGGTCTTTGGGATTTCCTGGGGGGTGTGTGATGAAGGGGTCTTTTGGATTTCCTGTGGGGGGAGGGTGTTGAAACGGTCTATGGGATTTCCTGGGAGGGGAGATTGATGAAAGGGTCTTTGGGATTTCCAAAGGGGGAGAGTGATGAAAGGGTCTTTGGGATTTCCTGGGAGGGGGATGGTGAAAGGGTCTTTGGGATTTCCTGAGGGGAGGGTGATGAAAGGGTCTTTGGGATTTCCTGGGGGGTGTGTGATGAAGGGGTATTTCGGATTTCCTGGGGGGGGAGGGTGATGAAAGGTATTTGGGATTTCCTGGGCGTGGAGGGTGATGAAAGGGTCTTTGGGATTTCCTGGGGTGGTGAGTGTGATGAAAGTGTCTTTGGGATTTCCTGGGAGAAGGGGGAGGGTGATGAAAGGGTCTTTGGGATTTCCTGTGGGGGGAGGGTGATGAAAGGGTCTTTGGGATTTCCTGGAGGGGAGGGTGATGAAAGGGTCTTTGAGATTTCCTGAGTGGAAGGGTGATTAAAGGGTCTTTGGGATTTCCCGGACGGGGAGGGAGGGTCTAAAAAGGGTCTTTGGGATTTCCTGGGGGGAGGATGATGAAGGGGTGTTTGGGATTTCCTCGGGGGTTGGGTGATGAAATGGTCTTTGGGATTTCCTGAGGGGGAGGGTGATGAAAGGGTCTTTGGGATTTCCTGGAGGGGAGAGTGATGAAAGGGTCTTTGGGATATCCTGGGGTCGGGGAGCGTGATGAAAGGGTCTTTGGAATTTCTTGGGGGGAGGGTGATGAAGGGGTCTTTGGGATTTCCTGAGGGGGGAGGGTGATGAAAGGGTTTTTGGGATTTCCTTGGGTGGGGAGGGTGATGAATATGTCTTTGGCATTTCTTGTGGGGGGGAGGGTGATGAATGGGTCTTTGGGATTTCCTGTGGGGGAGGGTGATGAAGGGGTCTTTCTGATTTCCTGGGGGGGGGTGGTTGAAAGGGTCTATGGGATTTCCTGGGAGGGGAGATTGATGAAAGGGTCTTTGGGATTTCCAAAGGGGGAGAGTGATGAAAGGGTCTTTGGGATTTCCTGGGAGGAGGATGATGAAAGGGTCTTTGGGATTTCCTGGGAGGGGAGGGTGATGTAAGTGGCATTGGGATTCCGTGGGAGGGTAGGGTGATGGTAGGGTCTTTGGGATTACCTGGGAAGGGAGGGTGATGAAATGGTCTTTGGGATTTCCTGAGAGGCAGGGTGATGAAAAGGTCTTTGGGATTCCCTGGGGGGGGAGGGTGATGAAGGGGCTTTGGGATTTCCTGGGGGTGGAGGGTGATGAAAGGGTCTTTGGGATTTTCTGGTGGGAGTGTGATGAAAGGGTCTTTGGGCTTTCCTGGGGGGTGTGTGATGTAAGGGTCTTTGGGATTTGCTGGGAGGGGATGGTGATGTCAGGGGCTTTGGGATTCCATGGGAGGGTAGGGTGATGATAGGGTCTTTGGGATTTCCTGGGAGGTGAGGGTGATGAAAGGGTCTTTGGGATTCCCTGGGGGGGGAGGGTGATGAAGGGGCTTTGGGATTTCCTGGGGGTGGAGGGTGATGAAAGGGTCTTTGGGATTTTCTGGTGGGAGTGTGATGAAAGGGTCTTTGGGCTTTCCTGGGGGGTGTGTGATGTAAGGGTCTTTGGGATTTCCTGGGTGGGAGGGTGATGAAAGGGTCTTTGGGATTTCCTGGGGGGAGGGTGATGAAAGGGTCTTTGGGATTTCCTGGGGGGTGTGTGATGAAGGGGTCTTTTGGATTTCCTGTGGGGGGAGGGTGTTGAAACGGTCTATGGGATTTCCTGGGAGGGGAGATTGATGAAAGTGTCTTTGGGATTTCCAAAGGGGGAGAGTGATGAAAGGGTCTTTGGGATTTCCTGGGAGGAGGATGATGAAAGGGTCTTTGGGATTTCCTGGGGGGAGGGTGATGAAAGGGTCTTTGGGATTTCCTGGGGGGTGTGTGATGAAGGGGTATTTCGGATTTCCTGGGGGGGGAGGGTGATGAAAGGGTATTTGGGATTTCCTGGGCGTGGAGGGTGATGAAAGGGTCTTTGGGATTTCCTGGGGTGGTGAGTGTGATGAAAGAGTTTTTGGGATTTGATGGGGGGAGGATGATGAAAGGGTCTTTGGGATATCCCGGGGGGGAGGGTGATGAATGGGTCTTTGGGATTTCCTGGGGGGGGATGGTGATGAGAGTGTCTTTGGGAATTCGTGGGGTGAGAGGGTGCAGGGCGTTGAAAGGCTCTTTTAGAATTCCTGGTGGGGAGGACGATGAAAGTTTCTTTCAAATTTCCTGGCGGGAGGTAGGATGATGAAAGGGACTTTGGGATTTCCTCGCGGGGGTGGGGGGAGCGTGATGAAAGGGTCTTTGGAATTTCCTGAAGTGGGGGAGGGTGATCAAAGGATCTTTGGGATTTACTGGGGGGGAGGGCGATGAAATGGTCGTTGGGATTTCCTGGGAGGGGAGCGTGATGTAAGGGTCTTTGGGATTTCCTGGGGGCGAGGGTGATGAAAGGTTCTTTGGGATTTTCTGGGAGGGGAGGGTGATGAAATGATCTTCGGGATTACCTGGGGGGGAGGGTGACGAAAGCGTCTTTGGGATTTCCTGGGAGTGGGGGTGGAGGGTGATGAAAGGGTCTTTGGGATTTCCTGGGAGTGGGGGTGGAGGGTGATGAAAGGCTCTTTTGGATTTCCTGAGGGGGAGCGTGATGTAAGGGTCTTTGGGATTTTCTGTGGGGGGAGGGTGATGAAAGGGACGTTGGGATTTCTTGTGGGGGAGGATGATGAAAGGGTCTTTGGGATTTGCTGCGGTGGGGAGGGTGATGAAAGGGTCTTTGGGATTCCCTTGGGGGGAGGGTGATGAAATGGTCTTTGGGATTTCCTGGGAGGTGAGTGTGATTAAAGGATCTTCGGGATTTCCTCGGGGTGAGGGTGATGAAAAGGTCTTTGGGATTTCCTGGGGGGGAGGGTGATAAAAGGTTCTTTGGGATTTCCTGAGGGGTGGGTGATGAAAGGGTCTTTGGGATTTCCTGGGAGGGGGTTGGAGGGTGATGTAAGGGTCTTTGGGATTTCCTGTGGCGGTAGGGTGATGAAAGGCTCTTTGGGATTTCCTGAGGGGTGGGTGATGAAAGGGTCTTTGGGATTTCCTGGGAGGGAGGGTGATAAAAGGTTCTTTGGGATTTCCTGGGGGGAAGGTGATGAATGGGTCTTTGGGATTCCTTGCGTGGGGAGGGTGATGAGAGTGTCTTTGGGATTTTGTGGGGCAGGGATGGCGATGAAACGCTCTTTGGGATTTCCTGGGGGGGAGGATGATGAAAGTTTCTTTGGGATTTCCAGGCGGTGGGGAGGGTGATGATAGGGTCTTTGGGATTTCCTGGTGGGGGGGAGGGTGATGAAAGGGTCTTTGGGATTTCCCGGTGGGGGGGTGATGAAAGGGTCTTCTGGATTTCCTAAAGGGGGGGAGCGTGATGAAAGGGACGTTGGGATTTCTTGTGGGGGAGGATGATGAAAGGGTCTTTGGGATTTGCTGGGGGTGAGGGGAGGGTGATGAAAGGGTCTTTGGGATTTCCTGGGGGGAGGGTGATGAAAGGGTCTTTGGGATTTCCTGGAGGGGGAGGGTGATGGAAGGTTCTTTTGATTTCATGGGGGGGGAGGATGATGAAAGGGTCCTTGGGATTTCCTGGGGGTGGAGGGTGATGCGAGTGTCTTTGGGATTTCCTGGAGTGGGAGGGTGATGAAAGGGTCTTTGGGATTTCCTGGGAGTGGGGGTGGAGGATGATGAAAGGGTTCTTTGGGATTTCCTGGGAGTGGGGGTGGAGGGTGATGAAAGGCTCTTTTGGATTTCTTTAGATGAGGGTGATGAAAGGGTCTTTGGGATTTACTGGGGAGGGGAGGGTGATGAAAGGGTCTTTGGGATTTCCTTGTGGGGGAGGGTGATGAAATGGTATTTGGGATTTCCTGGGAGGGGAGTGTGATTAAAGGATCTTTGGGATTTCCTGGGGGTGAGGGTGTTGAAAGGGTCTTTGGGATTTCCTGTGGGGGGAGGGTGATGAAAGGGTCTTTGGGATTTCCTGGTGGGGAGGTTGTTGAAAGGGTCTTCGGGATTTCATGGGGGGTGTTGTGGGGGGTGATGAAAGGGCCTTTGGGATTTCCTGTGGGGGATGGGTGATGAAAGACTCTTTGGGATTTCCTGAGGGGAGGGTGATGAAAGTATCTTTGTGATTTCCTGTGGGGGCAGGGTGATGATAGGCTCTTTGGGATTTCCTGAGAGGATGGTGATGAAAGGCTCTTTGGGATTTCCTGGGGGGAAGGCGATGAAAGGGTCTTTGGGATTTCCTGAAGTGGGGGACGGTGATCAAAGGATCTTTGGGATTTCCTGGGGGGGAGGGCGATGAAATGGTCGTTGGGATTTCCTGGGAGGGGAGGGTGATGAAAGGGTCTTTGGGATTTCCTGAGGGGGAGCGTGATGTCAGGGTCTTTGGGATTTCCTGGGGGGGAGGGTGATGAAAGGGTCTTTGGGATTTCCAGGGAGGGAGGGCGGAGAGTGATGAAAGGGTCTTTGGGATTTCCTGAGGGGGGAGGGTGATGAAAGGGTTTTGGGATTTCCTGAGGGGAGGGTGATGAAAGGGTCTTTGGGATTTCCTGGGTGGGGAGGGTGATGCGAGTGTCTTTGGGATTTCCTGAGGGGAGGGTGATGAAAGGGTCTTTGGGATTTGCTGGGGGGGGGAGGGTGATGAAAGGGGCTTCAAGATTCCCTTGTGGGGAGGGTGATGAAAAGGTCTTTGGGATTTCCTGGGAGGGGGTTGGAGGGTGATGAAAGTCTCTTTGGGATTTCCTGGGGGTGGGGGAGGGTGATGAAAGGGTCTTTGGGATTTCCTGGGAAGGAGGGTGATAAAAGGTTCTTTGGGATTTCCTGGGGGGAAGGTGATGAATGGGATATTGGGATTCCTTGTGGGGGGAGGGTGATGAGGGTGTCTTTGGGATTTTGTGGGGCGGGGAGGGCGATGAAACGCTCTTTGGGATTTCCTGGGGGGGAGGATGATGAAAGTTTCTTTTGGATTTCCAGGCGGGGGGGAGGGTGATGATCGGGTCTTTGGGATTTCCTGGCGGGGGGGAGGGTGATGAAAGGGTCTTCTGGATTTCCTAAAGGGGGGGAGCGTGATGAAAGGGACGTTGGGATTTCTTGTGGGGGAGGATGATGAAAGGGTCTTTGGGATTTGCTGGGGGTGAGGGGAGGGTGATGAAAGGGTCCTTGGGATTTCCTGGGGGGAGGGTGATGAAAGGGTCTTTGGGATTTCCTGGAGGGGGAGGGTGATGGAAGGTTCTTTTGATTTCATGGGGGTGGAGGATGATGAAAGGGTCCTTGGGATTTCCTGGGGGTGGAGGGTGATGCGAGTGTCTTTGGGATTTCCTGGAGTGGGAAGGTGATGAAAGGGTCTTTGGGATTTCCTTGAGGGAAGGGTGATGAAAGGGTCTTTGGGACTTCCTGGAGGGGGAGGGTGATGGAAGGTTCTTTGGGATTTCCTGTGGGGGAGGATGATGAAAGGGTCTTTGGGATTTGCTGGGGGTGAGGGGAGGGTGATGAAAGGGTCTTTGGGATTTCCTGGGGGGAGGGTGATGAAAGGGTCTTTGGGATTTCCTGGAGGGGGAGGGTGATGGAAGGTTCTTTTGATTTCCTGGCGGGGAGGATGATGAAAGGGTCTTTGGGATTTCCTGGGAGGTGAGTGTGATTAAAGGATCTTCGGGATTTCCTGGGGGGGAGGGTGATGAAAGAGTCTTGAGGATTTCCTCGGAGGGAGGGTGATGAAACGGTCTTAGACATTTCCTGGGAGGGGGTTGGAGGGTGATGAAAGTCTCTTTGGGATTTCCTGGGGGTGGGGGAGGGTGATGAAAGGGTCTTTGGGATTTCCTGGGAGGGAGGGTGATAAAAGGTTCTTTGGGATTTCCTGGGGGGAAGGTGATGAATGGGTCTTTGGGATTCCTTGCGGGGGGAGGGTGATGAGAGTGTCTTTGGAATTTTGTGGGGCGGGGAGGGCGATGAAACGCTCCTTGGGATTTCCTGGGGGGGAGGATGATGAAAGTTTCTTTGGGATTTCCAGGCGGGGGGGATGGTGATGAAAGGGTCTTCTGGATTTCCTAAAGTGGGGGAGCGTGATGAAAGGGACGTTGGGATTTCTTGTGGGTCAGGGTGATGAAAGGGTCTTTGGGATTTCCTGGGGGGAGGGTGATGAAAGGGTCTTTGGGATTTCCTGGAGGGGGAGGGTGATGGAAGGTTCTTTTGATTTCATGGGGGGGGGGAGGATGATGAAAGGGTCCTTGGGATTTCCTGGGGGTGGAGGGTGATGCGAGTGTCTTTGGGATTTCCTGGAGTGGGAGGGTGATGAAAGGGTCTTTGGGATTTCCTTGAGGGAAGGGTGATGAAAGGGTCTTTGGGACTTCCTGGAGGGGGAGGGTGATGGATGGCTCTTTGGGATTTCCTGTGGGGGCGAGTGATGAAAGGGTCTTTGGGATTTCCTGAGGGGAGGGTGATGAAAGGGTCTTTGGGATTTCCTGGAGGGGGAGGGTGATGGAAGGTTCTTTTGATTTCCTGGCGGGGAGGATGATGAAAGGGTCTTTGGGATTTGCTGGGGGTAGGGGAGTGTGATGAAAAGGTCTTTGGGATTTCCTGGGGCGAGGGTAATGAAAGGGCCTTTGAGATTTCCTGGGGGGAGTGTGATGAGAGTGTCTTTGGGATTTCCTGGGGGTGAGGATGATGCAATTTTCTTTGAGATATCCTGGTGGGGGGGAGGGTGATGATAGGGTCTTTGGGATTTCCTGGTGGGGGAGGGTGATGAAAGGGTCTTTAGGATTTCCAGAAGGGGGGGGAGGGTGATGAAAGGATCTTTGGGATTTCCTGGGGGGGGGAGGGTGATGAAATGTTCTTTGGGATTTCCCTTGAGGGGAGGGTGATGAAAGGATCTTTGGGATTTCCTGAGGGGGAGAGTGATGAAAGGGTCTTGGGATTTCCAGGGGGGGATGGTGATGAAAGGGACTTTGGTATTTCCTTGGGGGGGGGATGGTGATATGAGGGTCTTTGGGATTTCCTGTTGGGGAGGGTGATGAAAGGTTCTTTGGGATTTCCTGGGGTGGAGGGTGATGAAAGGGTCTTTGGGATTTCCTGGGGGGGGAGGGTCATGATCGGGTCTTTGGGATTTCCTGGGGGGGGAAGGTGATGAAAGGGTCTTTGAACTTTCCGGGGAGGGGAGGGTGAAGAAAGGATCTTTGGGAGTTCCTGGGGTGGAGAGTGAAGAAATGGTCTTTGGGAATTCCTGGGAGGAGAGTGTGAATCAAGGATCTTTGGGATTTCCTGGCGGTGAGGGTGATGAAAGGATCCTTGGGATTTCCGGGGGGGAGAGGGTGATGAAAGGGTCTTTGGTATTTGCTGCGGGGGAGGGTAATGAAAGGGTCTTAGGGATTTCCTGGGAGTGAAGGTGGAGGGTGATGAAAGGGTCTTTGGGATTTGCTGTGGGGGGAGAGTGATGAAAGGCTCTTTGGGATTTCCTGTGGGGAGGGTGATGAAAGGTTCTTTGGGATTTCCTCGGGGTGGAGGTTGATGAAAGTGTCTTTGGGATTTCCTGGAGGGGGAGGGTGATGAAAGGGTCTTTGGGAATTCCTGTTGGGGAGGGTGATGAAAGGTTCTTTGGGATTTCCTGGATGGAAAGGTGATGAAAGGGTCTTTGGGATTTCCTGGGGGGGTGGGTGATGAAAGGGTCTTTGAATTTTCCTGGGGTGGGGAGGGTGAAGAAAGGATCTTTGGGAGTTCCTGGGAGGGAGGGTGATGAAAGGGTCTTTGGGATTTCCTGGGGAGGTGATGAAAGTGTCTTTGGGATTTCCTGGGGTGAGGGTGATGAAAGGGTCTTTGGGATTTCCTGGGGGAGGGTGATGAAAGGGTCTTTGGAATTTCCTGGGGGTGGGGTGATGAAAGGGTCTTTGGGATTTCCTGGGGGCGAGGGTGATGAAGGGTCTTTGGGATTTCCTGGGAGGGGAGGGTGATGAAAGGATCTTTGGGATTACCTGGGGGGGAGGGTGATGAAAGGGTCTTTGGGATTTCCTGGGAGTGGGGGTGGAGGGTCATGAAAGGGTCTTTGGGATTTCCTGGGAGTGGGGGTGGAGGGTGATGAAAGGCCCTTTTGGATTTCTTTAGATGAGGGTGATAAAAGGGTCTTTGGGATTTCCTGGTGGGGAGGTTGATGAAAGGGTCTTCGGGATTTCATGGGGGGTGTTGTGGGGGGTGATGAAAGGGCCTTTGGGATTTCCTGTGGGGGGTGGGTGATGTAAGGCTCTTTGGGATTTCCTGAGGGGAGGGTGATGAAAGTATCTTTGTGATTTCCTGTGGGGGCAGGGTGATGATAGGCTCTTTGGGATTTCCTGAGGGGAGGGTGATGAAAGGCTCTTTGGGATTTCCTGGGGGGAAGGTGATGAAAGGGTCTTTGGGATTTCCTGATGTGGGGGAGGGTGATCAAAGGATCTTTGGGATTTCCTGGGGGGGAGGGCGATGAAATGGTCGTTGGGATTTCCTGGGAGGGGAGGGTGATGAAAGGGTCTTTGGGATTTCCTGAGGGGGAGCGTGATGTAAGGGTCTTTGGGATTTCCTGGGGGGGAGGGTGATGAAAGGGTCTTTGGGATTTCCTGGGAGGGAGGGCGGAGAGTGATGAAAGGGTCTTTGGGATTTCCTGTGGGGGGAGGGTGATGAAAGGGTTTTGTGATTTCCTGAGGGGAGGGTGATGAAAGGGTCATTGGGATTTCCTGGGTGGGGAGGGTGATGCGAGTGTCTTTGGGATTTCCTGAGGGGAGGGTGATGAAAGGGTCTTTGGGATTTGCTGGGGGGGGGGAGGGTGATGAAAGGGACTTCGAGATTCCCTTGTGGGGAGGGTGATGAAATGGTCTTTGGGATTTCCTGGGAGGTGAGTGTGATTAAAGGATCTTCGTGATTTCCTCGGGGTGAGGGTGATTTAAAGGTCTTTGGGATTTCCTGGGGGGGGAGGGTGATGAAAGGGTCTTTGGGATTTCCTCGGAGGGAGGGTGATGAAACGGTCTTAGACATTTCCTGGGAGGGGGTTGGAGGGTGATGAAAGTCTCTTTGGGATTTCCTGGGGGTGGGGGAGGGTGATGAAAGGGTCTTTGGGATTTCCTGGGAGGGAAGGTGATAAAAGGTTCTTTGGGATTTCCTGGGGGGAAGGTGATGAATGGGTCTTTGGGATTCCTTGCGGGGGGAGGGTGATGAGAGTGTCTTTGGGATTTTGTGGGGCGGGGAGGGTGATGTAAGGGTCTTTGGGATTTACTGGGGGGCATGGTGATGAAAGGGTCTTTGGGATTTAATGGGAGGGGGGTTGGAGAGTGATGAAAGGGTCTTTGGGATCTCCTGTCGGGGGAGGGTGATGAAAGGGTCTTTGGGATTTCCTTGGGGGGAGGGTGATAAAATAGTCTTTGGGATTTCCTGGGGGGGAGGGTGATGAGCGTGTCTTTGGGATTTTGTGGGGCGGGGAGGGTGATGTAAGGGTCTTTGGGATTTACTGGGGGGTATGGTGATGAAAGGGTCTTTGGGATTTAATGGGAGGGGGGTTGGAGAGTGATGAAAGGGTCTTTGGGATCTCCTGTCGGGGGAGGGTGATGAAAGGGTCTTTGGGATTTCCTTGCGGGGAGGGTGATAAAATAGTCTTTGGGATTTCCTGTGGGGAGGGTGATGAAAGGTTCTTTGGGATTTCCTCGGGGTGGAGGTTGATGAAAGTGTCTTTGGGATTTCCTGGAGGGGGAGGGTGATGAAAGGGTCTTTGGGATTTCCTGTTGGGGAGGGTGATGAAAGGTTCTTTGGGATTTCCTGGATGGGAGGGTGATGAAAGGGTCTTTGGGATTTCCTGGGGGGGTGGGTGATGAAAGGGTCTTTGAATTTTTCTGGGGTGGGGAGGGTGAAGAAAGGATCTTTGGGCGTTCCTGGGAGGGAGGGTGATGAAAGGGTCTTTGGGATTTCCTGGGGAGGTGATGAAAGTGTCTTTGGGATTTCCTGGGGTGAGGGTGATGAAAGGGTCTTTGGGATTTCCTGGGGGAGGGTGATGAAAGGGTCTTTGGAATTTCCTGGGGGTGGGGTGATGAAAGGGTCTTTGGGATTTCCTGGGGGCGAGGGTGATGAAGTGTCTTTGGGATTTCCTGGGAGGGGAGGGTGATGAAAGGATCTTTGGGATCACCTGGGGGGGAGGGTGATGAAAGGGTCTTTGGGATTTCCTGGGAGTGGGGGTGGAGGGTCATGAAAGGGTCTTTGGGATTTCCTGGGAGTGGGGGTGGAAGGTGATGAAAGGCTCTTTTGGATTTCTTTAGATGAGGTTGATAAAAGGGTCTTTGGGATTTCCTGGTGGGGAGGTTGATGAAAGGGTCTTCGGGATTTCATTGGGGGTGTTGTGGGGGGTGATGAAAGGGCCTTTGGGATTTCCTGTGCGTGGTGAGTGATGTAAGGCTCTTTGGGATTTCCTGAGGGGAGGTTGATGAAAGTATCTTTGTGATTTCCTTTGTGGGCAAGGTGATGATAGGCTCTTTGGGATTTCCTGAGAGGAGGGTGATGAAAGGCTCTTTGGGATTTCCTGGGGGGAAGGTGATGAAAAGGTCTTTGGGATTTCCTCAAGTGGGGGAGGGTGATCAAAGGATCTTTGGGATTTCCTTGGGGGGAGGGCGATGAAATTGTCGTTGGGATTTCCTGGGAGGGGAGGGTGATGAAAGGGTCTTTGGGATTTCCTGAGGGGGAGCGTGATGTAAGGGTCTTTGGGATTTCCTGGGGGGGAGGGTGATGAAAGGGTCTTTGGGATTTCCTGGGAGGGAGGGCGGAGAGTGATGAAAGGGTCTTTGGGATTTCCTGTGGGGGGAGGGTGATGAAAGGGTCTTTGGGATTTCCTGGGTGGGGAGGGTGATGCGAGTGTCTTTGGGATTTCCTGAGGGGAGGGTGATGAAAGGGTCTTTGGGATTTGCTGGGGGGGGGGGGGGAGGGTGATGAAAGGGACTTCGAGATTCCCTTGTGGGGAGGGTGATGAAATGGTCTTTGGGATTTCCTGGGAGGTGAGTGTGATTAAAGGATCTTCGTGATTTCCTCGGGGTGAGGGTGATTTAAAGGTCTTTGGGATTTCCTGGGGGGGAGGGTGATGAAAGGGTCTTTGGGATTTCCTCGGAGGGAGGGTGATGAAACGGTCTTAGACATTTCCTGGGAGGGGGTTGGAGGGTGATGAAAGGGTCTTTGGGATCTCCTGTCGGGGGAGGGTGATGAAAGGGTCTTTGGGATTTCCTTGGGGGGAGGGTGATAAAATAGTCTTTGGGATTTCCTGGGGGGGAGGGTGATGAAAGGGTATTTGGGATTTTCTGCGGGGGATGGTGATGAAAGGGTCTTTGGGATTTACTGGGGGGAAGGGTGATGAAAGGGTCTTTGGGATTTCCTGGGGGGGCGGGGAAGGGTGATGTCAGGGTCTTTGGGATTTCCTGTGGCGGTAGGGTGATGAAAGGCTCTTTGGGATTTCCTGAGGGGTGGGTGATGAAAGGGTCTTTGGGATTTCCAGGGGTGGGGAGGGTGATGAAAGTCTCTTTGGGATTTCCTGGGGGTGGGGGAGGGTGATGAAAGGGTCTTTGGGATTTCCTGGGAGTGAGGGTGATAAAAGGTTCTTTGGGATTTCCTGGGGGGCAGGTGATGAATGGGTCTTTGGGAATCCTTGTTGGGGGAGGTTGATGAGAGTGTCTTTGGGATTTTGTGGGGCGGGGATGGTGATGAAATGCTCTTTGGGATTTCCTGGGGGGGAGGATGATGAAAGTTTCTTTGGGATTTCCAGGCGGAGGGGAGGGTGATGAAAGGGTCTTTTGGATTTCCTGGCGGGCGGAGGGTGATGAAAGGGTCTTTGGGATTTCCCGGTGGGGGGGGTGATGAAAGGGTCTTCTGGATTTCCTAAAGTGGGGGAGGGTGTTGAAAGGGACGTTGGGATTTCCTGGCGGGTAGGCTGATGAAAGGATCTTTGGGATTACCTGGCGGGGGTAGGGTGATGAAAGGGTCTTTCGGACTTCCTGGCGGGGGGAGTGAGCTGAAAGGGTCTTTGGGATGTCCTGGGGGGGGAGGGTGATGAGAGGGTCTTTGGGATTTCCAGCGGGGGAGGGTGGTGAAAATTATTTGGGATTTCCTGGGGGCGAGGGTAATGAATGATTCTTGGTGATTTCCTGGGGGGGAGGGTGATGAAAGGCTCTTGGGGATTTCCTGTGGGTAGGGTGATGAAAGGGTCTTTGGGATTTCCTGGGGTGGGGGGAGGGTGATGAATGGTTCTTTGGGATTTCCTGGGGGGGGGAGGATGATGAAAGGGTCTTTGGGTTTTCCTGGGGGGGAGTATGATGAAAGGGTCTTTGGGATTTAATGGGAGGGGGGTTGGAGAGTGATGAAAGGGTCTTTGGGATTTCCTGGGTGGAATGTTGATGAAAGTGTCTTTGGGATTTCCTGTGGGGGAGGGTGATGAAAGGGTCTTTCGGATTTCCTGGGTGAAATGTTGATGAGAGGGTCTTTGGGACTTCCTGTGGGGGAGGGTGATGAAAGGGTCTTTGACATTTCTTTGGGGGTGAGGGTGATGAAATAGTCTTTGGGATTTGCTTGCTGGAAGGGTGATGAAAGGGTCTTTGGAATTTCCTGGGGGGAGGGTGATGAAAAGGTCTTTGGGATTTCCTGGGTGGAAGGATGATGAAAGGGTCTTTGGGATTCCCTGTGGGGGTGGGTGTTGAAAGGGTCTTTGGGATTTCCTGGGGGGTTGGGTGTTGAAAAGGTCTTTGGGATTTCCTGTGGGGGTGGGTGATGAAAGGGTCTTTGGGAAATCCTGTGTTGGAGGGTGATGAAAGGGGCTATGGGATTTCCTGGGGGGGGAGGATGAAAAAAGGGTCTCTTGGATTTCCTGGGCGGGGAGGGTGATGAATGTGTCTTTGGGATTTCCTTGGGGGGGGGAGGGTGATGAAAGGGTCTTTGGAATTTCCTGGAGGGGGAGGGTGACGATAGGGTCTTTGGGATTTCCTGGGGGGGGTGGGTAATGAAAGGGTCTTTGGGATTTCCTGGGGGGGAGGGTGATGAAAGGGTCTTTTGGATTTCCTGTGGGGGGAGGATGATGAAATGGTCTTTGGGATTTCCTGGTCGGGGAGGGTGATGAAAGGGGCTTTGGGATTTCCTGGGGGTGGGGGAGGGTGAAAAAAGGGTCTTTGGGATTTCCTGGGGGGGAGGGTGATGAAAGGGTCTTTTGGATTTCCTGTGTGGGGAGGATGATGAAATGGTCTTTGGGATTTCCTGGTCGGGGAGGGTGATGAATGTGTCTTTGGGATTTCCTTGTGGGGGGGAGGGTGATGAAAGGGTCTTTGGAATTTCCTGGAGGGGGAGGCTGATGAGTGGATATTTGGGTATTCCTGCGGGAGAGGGTGATGAAAATTCTTTGGGATTTCCTGGGGGTTGGGGAGGGTGATGAAAGGGTCTTTTGGATTTCCTTTGTGGGAGGGTGATGAAAGGGTCTTTGGGATTTCCTGGTGGAGAGGGTGATGAAAGGGTCTTTGGAATTTCCTTGGTGGGAGGGTGATGAAAGTGTCTCTTGGATTTCCTGGGGGCGACGGAGATGAAAGGGTCTTTGGGACTTCCTTGTGGGGGAGGGTGATGAAAGGGTCTTTTGGATTTCCTGGGTGGAATGTTGATGAAAGGGTCTTTGGGATTTCCTGTGGGGGAGGGTGATGAAAGGGTCTTTGAGATTTCTTTGGGGGTGAGGGTGATGAAATAGTCTTTGGGATTTACTTGTTGGAAGGGTGGTGAAAAGGTCTTTGGAATTTCCTGGGTGGAAGGATGATGAAAGGGTATTTGGGATTCCCTGTGGGGGTGGGTGTTGAAAGGGTCTTTGGGATTTCCTGTGGGGGAGGGTGATGAAAGGGTCTTTGGGATTTCCTGGGTGGGAGGATGATGAGTGGGTCTTTGGGATTTCCTGGGGGGTTAGGTGTTGAAAGGGTCTTTGGGATTTCCTCTGGGGGAGGGTGATGAAAGGGTCTTTGGGATTTCCTGTGGGTAGGGTGATGAAAGGGTCTTTGGGATTTCCTGGGGTGGGGGGAGGGTGATGAATGGTTCTTTGGGATTTCCTGGGGGGGGGAGGATGATGAAAGGGTCTTTGGGTTTTCCTGGGGGGGAGTATGATGAAAGGGTCTTTGGGATTTAATGGGAGGGGGGTTGGAGAGTGATGAAAGGGTCTTTGGGATTTCCTGGGTGGAATGTTGATGAAAGTGTCTTTGGGATTTCCTGTGGGGGAGGGTGATGAAAGGGTCTTTCGGATTTCCTGGGTGAAATGTTGATGAGAGGGTCTTTGGGACTTCCTGTGGGGGAGGGTGATGAAAGGGTCTTTGACATTTCTTTGGGGGTGAGGGTGATGAAATAGTCTTTGGGATTTGCTTGCTGGAAGGGTGATGAAAGGGTCTTTGGAATTTCCTGGGGGGAGGGTGATGAAAAGGTCTTTGGGATTTCCTGGGTGGAAGGATGATGAAAGGGTCTTTGGGATTCCCTGTGGGGGTGGGTGTTGAAAGGGTCTTTGGGATTTCCTGGGGGGTTGGGTGTTGAAAAGGTCTTTGGGATTTCCTGTGGGGGTGGGTGATGAAAGGGTCTTTGGGAAATCCTGTGTTGGAGGGTGATGAAAGGGGCTATGGGATTTCCTGGGGGGGGAGGATGAAAAAAGGGTCTCTTGGATTTCCTGGGCGGGGAGGGTGATGAATGTGTCTTTGGGATTTCCTTGGGGGGGGGAGGGTGATGAAAGGGTCTTTGGAATTTCCTGGAGGGGGAGGGTGACGATAGGGTCTTTGGGATTTCCTGGGGGGGGTGGGTAATGAAAGGGTCTTTGGGATTTCCTGGGGGGGAGGGTGATGAAAGGGTCTTTTGGATTTCCTGTGGGGGGAGGATGATGAAATGGTCTTTGGGATTTCCTGGTCGGGGAGGGTGATGAAAGGGGCTTTGGGATTTCCTGGGGGTGGGGGAGGGTGAAAAAAGGGTCTTTGGGATTTCCTGGGGGGGAGGGTGATGAAAGGGTCTTTTGGATTTCCTGTGTGGGGAGGATGATGAAATGGTCTTTGGGATTTCCTGGTCGGGGAGGGTGATGAATGTGTCTTTGGGATTTCCTTGTGGGGGGGAGGGTGATGAAAGGGTCTTTGGAATTTCCTGGAGGGGGAGGCTGATGAGTGGATATTTGGGTATTCCTGCGGGAGAGGGTGATGAAAATTCTTTGGGATTTCCTGGGGGTTGGGGAGGGTGATGAAAGGGTCTTTTGGATTTCCTTTGTGGGAGGGTGATGAAAGGGTCTTTGGGATTTCCTGGTGGAGAGGGTGATGAAAGGGTCTTTGGAATTTCCTTGGTGGGAGGGTGATGAAAGTGTCTCTTGGATTTCCTGGGGGCGACGGAGATGAAAGGGTCTTTGGGACTTCCTTGTGGGGGAGGGTGATGAAAGGGTCTTTTGGATTTCCTGGGTGGAATGTTGATGAAAGGGTCTTTGGGATTTCCTGTGGGGGAGGGTGATGAAAGGGTCTTTGAGATTTCTTTGGGGGTGAGGGTGATGAAATAGTCTTTGGGATTTACTTGTTGGAAGGGTGGTGAAAAGGTCTTTGGAATTTCCTGGGTGGAAGGATGATGAAAGGGTATTTGGGATTCCCTGTGGGGGTGGGTGTTGAAAGGGTCTTTGGGATTTCCTGTGGGGGAGGGTGATGAAAGGGTCTTTGGGATTTCCTGGGTGGGAGGATGATGAGTGGGTCTTTGGGATTTCCTGGGGGGTTAGGTGTTGAAAGGGTCTTTGGGATTTCCTCTGGGGGAGGGTGATGAAAGGGTCTTTGGGATTTCCTGTGGGGGAGGGTGATGAAAGTGCCTTTGGGATTTCCTTGGGGGTGATGGTGATGAAAGGGGCTTTGGGATTTCCTGGGTGGGGGGTTGAGGGTCAAAAAAGGGTCTCTTGGATTTCCTGGGGGGGAGAGTGATGAATGTGTCTTTGGGACTTCCTGGGGGGAGGGTGATGAAAGGGTATTTGGGATTTCCTGGGGGGGGGGGAGGGTGATGAAAGGGTCTTTGGGATTTCCTGGGTGAAATGTTGATGAAAGGGTCTTTGGGATTTCCTGTGGGGGAGGGTGATGAAAGGGTCTTTGAGATTTCTTTGGGGGTGAGGGTGATGAAATAGTCTTTGGGATTTACTTGTTGGAAGGGTGATGAAAGGGTGTTTGGAATTTCCTGGGGGGTGGGTGATGTAAGGGTCTTTGGAATTTCCTTTGGGGTAGGGTTCTGAAAAGGTCTTTGGGATTTCCTGGGTGGAAGGATGATGAAATGGTCTTTGGGATTTCCTGGGGGGGTGGGTGTTGAAAGGGTCTTTGGGATTTCCTGTGGGGGAGGGTGATGAAAGGGTCTTTGGGATTTCCTTGGGGGGGAGGGTGATGAAAGGGTCTTTGGGATTTCCTGGGTGGGAGGATGATGAGAGGGTCTTTGGGATTTCCTGGGGTGGTGGGTGATGTAAGGGTCTTTGGGATTTCCTGTGGGGGAGGGTGATGTAAGGGTTTTTGGGATTTCCTGTGGGGGAGGGTGATATAAGGGTTTTTGGAATTTCATTGGTGGGGAGGGTGATGAAAGGATCTTTGGCATTTCCTGGGAGAGGGATTGGAGTGTGATGAAAGCGTCTTTGGGACTTCCTGTGGTGGGAGGGTGATGGCGAGGCTGTGGCGTAGTGGTATTGTCACTGGACTAGTAACCCAGAGACCCAGGGTATTGCTCTGGGGACATGGGTTCAAAACACACCACAGCAGAAGGTGGAATTTGAATTCAATTAATAAATCTGGAATTAAAGCTAGTCTAATGATGGCCATGAAACCATTGTCGATTGTTGTAAAAACCCATCTGGTTCACTAATGTCCTTTAGGGAAGGAAATCTGCTGTCCTTCCCTGGTCTGGCCTACATGTGACTCCAGACCCACAGCAATGTGGTTGGCTCTTACATGCCCTCTGAAATGGCCAAGCAAGCCACTCAGTCAGGGCAATTAGGGATGGGCAATAAATGCTGGCTTGGCCAGCGACGCCCACATCCCATGAATGAATAGAAAAAGAAGAAAGGGTCTTTGGGATTTCCTGAGGGGAGGGTGATGAAAGGGTCTTTGGGATTTTCTGGGGGGGCTGGTGATGAGAGGGTCTTTGGGATTTCCTGGGGGTGGGGAGGGTGTTGAAAGGGTCTTTGGAATTTCCTGGGGGGAGGGTGATGAAAGGGTCTTTGGGATTTCGTGGGGGGGAGGCTGATGAGTGGATATTTGGGATTTCCTTGCTGGGGGGAGAGTGATGAAAGGGTCTTTGGGATTTCCTGGGGGGGAGGGTGATGAAAGTGCCTTTGGGATTTCCTGTGGGGGAGGGTGATGTAAGAGTCTTTGGGATTTCCTCGGGGGGAGGGTGACGAAAGGGTCTTTGGCATTTCCTGCGACGGAGGGTGATGACAGTGTCTTTGGGATTTCCTGAGGGGGAGGGTGACGAAAGGGTCTTTGGGAATTCCTGGGGGGGAGGGTGATGAAAGGGTCTTTGGGATTTCCTGGGGGGGAGGGTGATGAAAGTGCCTTTGGGATTTCCTTGGGGGTGATGGTGATGAAAGGTTCTTTGGGATTTCCTCGGGGGGAGGGTGATGAAAGGGTCTTTGGAATTGCCTTGGGGGGAGGGTGATGAAAGGGTCTTTGGGATTTCCTTGGGTGGGAGCATGATGAAAGGGTCTTTGGTATTTCATGGGGGGGGGAGGTTGATGAAAGGGTCTTTGGGATTTTCTGTGGGGGAGGGTGATGAAAGGGTGTTTGGGATTTCCTGGGGTGGAGGATGATGAAAGGGTCATTGGGATTTCCTTGGGGGGGTTGGTGATGAAAGGGTCTTTGGGATTTCCTGTGGGGGAGGGTGGTGAAAGTGTCTTTGGGATTTCCTGGGGGGTGGAGGGTGATGAGTGGGTCTTTGCGATTTCCTGTGCAGGAGGCTGATGAAAGGGGCTTTGCGATTTCCTTTGTGGGAGGGAGATGAAAGGGTCTTTGGGATTTTCTGGGCGGGAGGGTGATGAGACGGTCTTTGGCATTTCCTGGGGGGGAGGATGATGAGAGGGTCTTTGGGATTTCCTGGGGGGTGGTTGAGGGTGATGAAATGGTCTTTGGGATTTCCTGGCGGGGAGGGTGATGAAACGGTCTTTTGAATTTCCTGGGGAGAGGGTGATGAAAGGGTCTTTGGGATTTCCTCGGGTCGGGGAGGGTGATGAAAGGGTCTTTGGGATTTTCTGAAGGGTGGCAGGGCGAAGAAAGGGTCTTTGGGATTTCCTGGAGTTGGGGAGGGTGATGAAAGGGTCTTTGGGATTTCCAGGCGGGAGGTGTGTGATGAAAGGGTCTTTGGGATTTCCTGCGGGGGAGGGTGATGAAAATTCTTTGGGATTTCCTGGGGACGAGGGTAATCAAAGATTCTTTGGGATTTCCTGGCGGTGGAAGTTGATGAAAGGTTCTTTGGGATTTCCTGGTGGGGGAGGGTGATGAAAGGGTCTTTGGGATCTCCTGGTGGGGGAGGGTGATGAAAGGGTCTTTGGTATTTCCTTGGGGAGAGGGTGATGAAAGGGTCTTTGGGATTTCCTGGCGGGGAGGGTGATAAAATGGTCTTTGGGATTTCCTGGGGAGGGGGGAGGGTGATGAGAGGGTCTTTGGGATTTCCAGGCGGGGGGTGTGTGATGAAAGGGTCTTTGGGATTTCCTGCGGGGGATGGTGATCAAAATTCTTTGGGATTTCCTGGCGGCGAGGGTAATCAAAGATTCTTTGGGATTTCCTGGGGGGGCAGGGTGATGAAAGGGTCTTTGGGATTTCCTTGGTGGGGAGGTTGATGAAAGGGTCTTTGGTATTTCATGGTGGGGGAGGTTGATGAAAGGGTCTTTGGGATCTCCTGGTGGGGGAGGTTGATGAAAGGGTCTTTGGGATTTCCTTGGTGGGGAGGTTGATGAATGGGTCTTTGGCATTTACTGGAAGGGGGGAGGGTGATGAAATGGTCTTTGGGATTTCCTGTGGGGTGGGGGGGTGGGTGATGAAAGGATCGTTGGGATTTCCTGGCATTGGGGAGGGTGATGAAAGGGTCTTTGGGATTTCCTGTGGAAGGGAGGGTGATGAAAGTGTCTTTGGGATTTCTTGAAGGGGGGGAGGGTGAGGATAGGGTCTTTGGGATTTCCTGGCATTGAGGAGGGTGATGAAAGGGTCTTTGGGATTTCCTGGGGCAGGGAGGGTGATGAAAGTGTCTTTGGGATTTCCTGGCGGGAGCGGAGGCTGATGAAAGGGTCTTTGGGATTTCCAGGCGGGGGGAGGGTGATGAAAGGGTCTTTGGGATTTCCTGTGGGGGAGGCTGATGAAAGGGTCTTTGGAATTTCCTTGGTGGGGAGGTTGATGAAAGGGTCTTTGGTATTTCATGGGGGGGGAGGTTGATGAAAGGGTCTTTGGGATTTTCTGTGGGGGAGGGTGATGAAAGGGTCTTTGAGATTTCCTGGGGTGGAGGATGATGAAAGGGTCATTGGGATGTCCTTGGGGGGGTTGGTGATGAAAGGGTCTTTGGGATTTCCTGTGGGGGAGGGTGGTGAAAGTGTCTTTGGGATTTCCTGGGGGGTGGAGGGTGATGAGTGGGTCTTTGCGATTTCCTGTGCAGGAGGCTGATGAAAGGGGCTTTGCGATTTCCTTTGTGGGAGGGAGATGAAAGGGTCTTTGGGATTTTCTGGGCGGGAGGGTGATGAGACGGTCTTTGGCATTTCCTGGGGGGGAGGATGATGAGAGGGTCTTTGGGATTTCCTGGGGGGTGGTTGAGGGTGATGAAATGGTCTTTGGGATTTCCTGGCGGGGAGGGTGATGAAACGGTCTTTGGAATTTCCTGGGGAGAGGGTGATGAAAGGGTCTTTGGGATTTCCTGGTGGGGTGGAGGGAGATGAAAGGGTCTTTGGGATTTCCTCGGGTCGGGGAGGGTGATGAAAGGGTCCTTGGGATTTTCTGAAGGGTGGCAGGACGAAGAAAGGGTCTTTGGGATTTCCTGGAGTTGGGGAGGGTGATGAAAGGGTCTTTGGGATTTCCAGGCGGGAGGTGTGTGATGAAAGGGTCTTTGGGATTTCCTGCGGGGGAGGGTGATGAAAATTCTTTGGGATTTCCTGGGGGCGAGGGTAATCAAAGATTCTTTGGGATTTCCTGGCGGTGGAAGTTGATGAAAGGTTCTTTGGGATTTCCTGGTGGGGGAGGGTGATGAAAGGGTCTTTGGGATCTCCTGGTGGGGGAGGGTGATGAAAGGGTCTTTGGTATTTCCTTGGGGAGAGGGTGATGAAAGGGTCTTTGGGATTTCCTGGCGGGGAGGGTGATAAAATGGTCTTTGGGATTTCCTGGGGAGGGGGGAGGGTGATGAGAGGGTCTTTGGGATTTCCAGGCGGGGGGTGTGTGATGAAAGGGTCTTTGGGATTTCCTGCGGGGGATGGTGATCAAAATTCTTTGGGATTTCCTGGCGGCGAGGGTAATCCAAGATTCTTTGGGATTTCCTGGGGGGGGAGGGTGATGAAAGGGTCTTTGGGATTTCCTTGGTGGGGAGGTTGATGAAAGGGTCTTTGGTATTTCATGGTGGGGGAGGTTGATGAAAGGGTCTTTGGGATTTCCTGCGGGGGAGGTTGATGAAAGGGTCTTTGGGATTTCCTTGGTGGGGAGGTTGATGAAAGGGTCTTTGGTATTTCATGGGGGGGGAGGTTGATGAAAGGGTCTTTGGGATTTTCTGTGGGGGAGGGTGATGAAAGGGTCTTTGAGATTTCCTGGGGTGGAGGATGATGAAAGGGTCATTGGGATTTCCTTGGGGGGGTTGGTGATGAAAGGGTCTTTGGGATTTCCTGTGGGGGAGGGTGGTGAAAGTGTCTTTGGGATTTCCTGGGGGGTGGAGGGTGATGAGTGGGTCTTTGCGATTTCCTGTGCAGGAGGCTGATGAAAGGGGCTTTGCGATTTCCTTTGTGGGAGGGAGATGAAAGGGTCTTTGGGATTTTCTGGGCGGGAGGGTGATGAGACGGTCTTTGGCATTTCCTGGGGGGGAGGATGATGAGAGGGTCTTTGGGATTTCCTGGGGGGTGGTTGAGGGTGATGAAATGGTCTTTGGGATTTCCTGGCGGGGAGGGTGATGAAACGGTCTTTGGAATTTCCTGGGGAGAGGGTGATGAAAGGGTCTTTGGGATTTCCTGGTGGGGTGGAGGGAGATGAAAGGGTCTTTGGGATTTCCTCGGGTCGGGGAGGGTGATGAAAGGGTCTTTGGGATTTTCTGAAGGGTGGCAGGACGAAGAAAGGGTCTTTGGGATTTCCTGGAGTTGGGGAGGGTGATGAAAGGGTCTTTGGGATTTCCAGGCGGGAGGTGTGTGATGAAAGGGTCTTTGGGATTTCCTGCGGGGGAGGGTGATGAAAATTCTTTGGGATTTCCTGGGGGCGAGGGTAATCAAAGATTCTTTGGGATTTCCTGGCGGTGGAAGTTGATGAAAGGTTCTTTGGGATTTCCTGGTGGGGGAGGGTGATGAAAGGGTCTTTGGGATCTCCTGGTGGGGGAGGGTGATGAAAGGGTCTTTGGTATTTCCTTGGGGAGAGGGTGATGAAAGGGTCTTTGGGATTTCCTGGCGGGGAGGGTGATAAAATGGTCTTTGGGATTTCCTGGGGAGGGGGGAGGGTGATGAGAGGGTCTTTGGGATTTCCAGGCGGGGGGTGTGTGATGAAAGGGTCTTTGGGATTTCCTGCGGGGGATGGTGATCAAAATTCTTTGGGATTTCCTGGCGGCGAGGGTAATCCAAGATTCTTTGGGATTTCCTGGGGGGGGAGGGTGATGAAAGGGTCTTTGGGATTTCCTTGGTGGGGAGGTTGATGAAAGGGTCTTTGGTATTTCATGGTGGGGGAGGTTGATGAAAGGGTCTTTGGGATTTCCTGCGGGGGAGGTTGATGAAAGGGTCTTTGGGATTTCCTTGGTGGGGAGGTTGATGAATGGGTCTTTGGCATTTACTGGAAGGGGGGGAGGGTGATGAAATGGTCTTTGGGATTTCCTGGGGGGGAGGGTGATGAAAGGGTCTTTGGGATTTCCTGGGGAGGGGGAAGGGTGATGAGAGGGTCTTTGGGATTTCCTGGGGCGGTTGGTGATGAAACGGTCTTTGGGATTTCCTGGGCGGTGGGGAAGGTTGATGAAAGGGTCTTTGGGATTACCTGGGGGGCGAGGGGGATGAAAGGGTCTTTGGGATTTCCTGGGGGGGAGGGTGATGAAAGGGTCTTTGTGATTTTCTGGGGCGGAGGGTGATGAGAGGGTCTTTGGGATTTCCTGGGTGGGGGAGGGTGATGAAAGGCTCTTTGGGATTTCCTGCGGGGGATGATGATGAAAGTTTCTATAGCATTTCCTGGCGGGGTGAGGGTGATGAAAGGGTCTTTGGGATTTCCTGGATGCGGGGGAGGGTGATGAAAGGGTCTTCGGGATTTCATGAGGGGGGAGGGTGATGAAAGGGTCTTTGGGATTTCCTGAAGGTGTGGAGGGTGATGAAAGGGTCTTTGATATTTCCTGGGGGGGATGCTGATGAGAGGATCTTTGGGATTTCCTGCCGGGGGGAGCGTGATGAAAGGGTCTTTGGTATTTTGTGGGGGGGGGGAGGGTGATGAGAGGGTCTTATTTTGTGGGGGGGGGAGGGTGATGAGAGGGTCTTTGGGATTTCCTGCGGGGGAGGGTGATGAAAATTCTTTGGGATTTCCTGGGGGCGAGGGTAATGAAAGATTCTGTGGGATTTCCTGGGGTGGGGAGGGTGATGAAAGGTTCCTTGGGATTTCCTCGGGGGGAGGGTGACAAAAGGGTCTTTGGGATTTCCTTGGGGGGAGGGTGATGAAAGGGTCTTTGGGATTTCCTGTGGGGGAGGGTGATGAAAGTGCCTTTGGGATTTCCTTGGGGGTGATGGTGATGAAAGGGTCTTTGGGATCTCGTGGCGGGGAGGCTGATGAGTGGATATTTGGGATTTCCTTGCGGGGGGGAGTGTGATGAGAGGGTCTTTGGCATTTCCTGCGACGGAGGGTGATGACAGTGTCTTTGGGATTTCCTGCGGGGGAGGGTGATGAAAATTCTTTGGTATTTCCTGGGGGGGAGGGTGATGAAAGGGTCTTTGGGATTTACTGCGTTAAAGGGTGATGAAAGGGTCTTTGGGATTTCCTGGGAGGGAGGGTGATGAAAGGGTCTTTGGGATTTCCTGGGGGCGAGGGTACTGAAAGATTCTGTGAGATTTCCTGGGGTGGGGAGGGTGATGAAAGGTTCCTTGGGATTTCCTGGGGGGAGGGTGATGAATGTGTCTTTGGAATTTCCTTGGGAGGGAGGGTGTTGAAAGGTTATTTGGAATTTCCTCGGGGGGAGGGTGAAGAAAGGATCTCTTGGATTTCCTGGTGGGGAGGATGATGAATGTGTCTTTGGGATTTCTTTGTGGGGGGAGGGTGATGAAAGGGTCTTTGGAATTTCCTGGAAAGGGAGGCTGATGAGTGGATATTTGGGATTTCCTGCGGGAGAGGGTGATAAAAGGGTCTTTGGGATTTCCTGGGGGGAGGGTGATGAATGGTTCCATGGGATGTCCTGGGGGGGAGGGTGATGAAAGGATCTTTGTGATTTGCTGGGGAGGGGGGAGGGTGATGAGAGGGTCTTTGGGATTTCCAGGCGGGGGGTGTGTGATGAAAGGGTCTTTGGGATTTCCTGCGGGGGATGGTGATCAAAATTCTTTGGGATTTCCTGGCGGCGAGGGTAATCAAAGATTCTTTGGGATTTCCTGGGGGGGGAGGGTGATGAAAGGGTCTTTGGGATTTCCTTGGTGGGGAGGTTGATGAAAGTGTCTTTGGTATTTCATGGTGGGGGAGGTTGATGAAAGGGTCTTTGGGATTTCCTGCGGGGGAGGTTGATGAAAGGGTCTTTGGGATTTCCTTGGTGGGGAGGTTGATGAATGGGTCTTTGGCATTTACTGGAAGGGGGGGAGGGTGATGAAATGGTCTTTGGGATTTCCTGGGGGGGAGGGTGATGAAAGGGTCTTTGGGATTAACTGGGGAGGGGGAAGGGTGATGAGAGGGTCTTTGGGATTTCCTGGGGCGGTGGGTGATGAAACGGTCTTTGGGATTTCCTGGGCGGTGGGGAAGGTTGATGAAAGGGTCTTTGGGATTACCTGGGGGGCGAGGGGGATGAAAGGGTCTTTGGGATTTCCTGGGGGGGAGGGTGAAGAAAGGGTCTTTGTGATTTTCTGGGGCGGAGGGTGATGAGAGGGTCTTTGGGATTTCCTGGGTGGGGGAGGGTGATGAAAGGCTCTTTGGGATTTCCTGCGGGGGATGATGATGAAAGTTTCTATAGCATTTCCTGGCGGGGTGAGGGTGATGAAAGGGTCTTTGGGATTTCCTGGCTGCGGGGGAGGGTGATGAAAGGGTCTTCGGGATTTCATCAGGGGGGAGGGTGATGAAAGGGTCTTTGGGATTTCCTGAAGGGGTGGAGGGTGATGAAAGGGTCTTTGATATTTCCTGGGGGGGAGGCTGATGAGAGGATCTTTGGGATTTCCTGCCGGGGGGGAGCGTGATGAAAGGGTCTTTGGTATTTTGTGGGGGGGGGAGGGTGATGAGAGGGTCTTATTTTTTGGGGGTGGAGGGTGATGAGAGGGTCTTTGGGATTTCCTGCGTGGGAGGGTGATGAAAATTCTTTGGGATTTCCTGGGGGCGAGGGTAATGAAAGATTCTGTGGGATTTCCTGGGGTGGGGAGGGTGATGAACGGTTCCTTGGGATTTCCTCGGGGGGAGGGTGACAAAAGGGTCTTTGGGATTTCCTTGGGGGGAGGGTGATGAAAGGGTCTTTGGGATTTCCTGTGGGGGAGGGTGATGAAAGTGCCTTTGGGATTTCCTTGGGGGTGATGGTGATGAAAGGGTCTTTGGGATCTCGTGGCGGGGAGGCTGATGAGTGGATATTTGGGATTTCCTTGCGGGGGGGAGGGTGATGAAAGGGTCTTTGGGATTACCTGGCGGGGGGGAGTGTGATGAGAGGGTCTTTGGCATTTCCTGCGACGGAGGGTGATGACAGTGTCTTTGGGATTTCCTGCGGGGGAGGGTGATGAAAATTCTTTGGTATTTCCTGGGGGGGAGGGTGATGAAAGGGTCTTTGGGATTTCATTGGCGGGGAGGGTGATGAAAGGGTCTTTGGGATTTCCTGCGTTAAAGGGTGATGAAAGGGTCTTTGGGATTTCCTGGGAGGGAGGGTGATGAAAGGGTCTTTGGGATTTCCTGGGGGGAGGGTGATGAATGTGTCTTTGGAATTTCCTTGGGAGGGAGGGTGTTGAAAGGTTCTTTGGAATTTCCTCGGGGGGAGGGTGAAGAAAGGATCTCTTGGATTTCCTGGTGGGGAGGATGATGAATGTGTCTTTGGGATTTCCTTGTGGGGGGAGGGTGATGAAAGGGTCTTTGGAATTTCCTGGAAAGGGAGGCTGATGAGTGGATATTTGGGATTTCCTGCGGGAGAGGGTGATAAAAGGGTCTTTGGGATTTCCTGGGGGGAGGGTGATGAATGGTTCCATGGGATTTCCTGGGGGGGAGGGTGATGAAAGGATCTTTGTGATTTGCTGGGGGGGAGGGTGATGAAAGGGTCTTTGGGATTTCCTGGGGGTGAGGGTGATGAAAGGGTCTTTGTGATTTTCTGCGGGGGAGGGTGATGAGTGGGTCTTTGGGATTTCCTGGGCGGGGGAGGGTGATGAAAGGCTCTTTAGGATTTCCTGGGGGGGAGGATGATGAAAGTTTCTATCGCATTTCCTTGCGGGGTGAGGGTGATGAAAGGGTCTTTGGGATTTCCAGGCTGGGGGGGGAGGGTGATGAAAGGGTCTTCGGGAATTCATGATGGGGGAGGGTGATGAAAGGGTCTTTGGTATTTCCTGGGGGGGAGGCTGATGAGAGGATCTTTGGGATTTCATGCCGGGGGGAGCGAGATGAAAGGGTCTTTGGGATTTCCTGGCGAGGGGAGTGTGATGAAAGGGTGTTTGGTATTTCCTGGGGGGGGGAGGGTGATGACAATTCTTTGGGATTTCCTGGGGGCGAGGGTAATGAAAGATTCTGTGGGATTTCCTGAGGGCGAGGGTAATGAAAGATTCTGTGGGATTTCCTGGGGTGGGGAGGGTGATGAAAGGTTCCTTGGGATTTCCTCGGGGGGGAGGGTGACAAAAGGGTCTTTGGGATTTCCTGGGGGGGAGGGTGATGAAAGGGTCTTTGGGATTTAATGTGGGGGAGGGTGATGAAAGTGCCTTTGGGATTTCCTTGGGGGTGATGGTGATGAAAGGGTCTTTGGGATCTCGTGGCAGGGAGGCTGATGAGTGGATATTTGGGATTTCCTTGCGGGGGGGAGGGTCATGAAAGGGTCTTTGGGATTACCTGGCGGCGGGGAGTGTGATGAGAGAGTCTTTGGCATTTCCTGCGACGGAGGGTGATGACAATGTCTTTGGGATTTCCTGCGGGGGAGGGTGATGAAAATTCTTTGGTATTTCCTGGGGGGGAGGGTGATGAAAGGGTCTTTGGCATTTCCTTGTCGTGGAGGGTGATGAAAGGGTCTTTGGGATTTCCTGGGGGGAGGGTGATGAATGTGTCTTTGGAATTTCCTTGGGAGGGAGGGTGTTGAAAGGTTCTTTGGAATTTCCTCGGGGGGAGGGTGAAGAAAGGGTCTCTTGGATTTCCTGGGGGGGAGGATGATGAATGTGTCTTTGGGATTTCCTTGTGGGGGGAGGGTGATGAAAGGGACTTTGGAATTTCCTGGAAAGGGAGGCTGATGAGTGGATATTTGGGATTTCCTGCGGGAGAGGGTGATAAAAGGGTCTTTGGGATTTCCTGGGGGGAGGGTGATGAATGGTTCCATGGGATTTCCTGGGGGGGAGGGTGATGAAAGGATCTTTGTGATTTGCTGGGGGGGAGGGTGATGAAAGGGTCTTTGGGATTTCCTGGGAGTGAGGGTGATGAAAGGGTCATTGTGATTTTCTGGGGGGGAAGGTGATGAGTGGGTCTTTGGGATTTCCTGGGCGGGGGAGGGTGATGAAAGGCTCTTTGGGATTTCCTGGCGGGGAGGATGATGAAAGTTTCTATCGCATTTCCTTGCGGGGTGAGGGTGATGAAAGGGTCTTTGGGATTTCCTGGCTGGGGGGGGAGGGTGATGAAAGGGTCTTCGGGAATTCATGATGGGGGAGGGTGATGAAAGGGTCTTTGGTATTTCCTGGGGGGGAGGCTGATGAGAGGATCTTTGGGATTTCATGCCGGGGGGGAGCGTGATGAAAGGGTCTTTGGGATTTCCTGGCGTGGGGAGTGTGATGAAAGGGTGTTTGGTATTTCCTGGGGGGGGAGGGTGATGACAATTCTTTGGGATTTCCTGGGGGCGAGGGTAATGAAAGATTCTGTGAGATTTCCTGGGGTGGGGAGGGTGATGAAAGGTTCCTTGGGATTTCCTGGGGGGAGGGTGATGAATGTGTCTTTGGAATTTCCTTGGGAGGGAGGGTGTTGAAAGGTTCTTTGGAATTTCCTCGGGGGGAGGGTGAAGAAAGGATCTCTTGGATTTCCTGGTGGGGAGGATGATGAATGTGTCTTTGGGATTTCCTTGTGGGGGGAGGGTGATGAAAGGGTCTTTGGAATTTCCTGGAAAGGGAGGCTGATGAGTGGATATTTGGGATTTCCTGCGGGAGAGGGTGATAAAAGGGTCTTTGGGATTTCCTGGGGGGAGGGTGATGAATGGTTCCATGGGATTTCCTGGGGGGGAGGGTGATGAAAGGATCTTTGTGATTTGCTGGGGAGGGGGGAGGGTGATGAAAGGGTCATTGGGATTTCCTGGGGGTGAGGGTGATGAAAGGGTCTTTGTGGTTTGCTGGCCGGGGGGGGGGGAGGGTGATGAAAGGGTCTTCGGGATTTCATGAGGGGGGAGGGTGATTAAAGGGTCTTTGGGATTTCCTGAAGGGGGGGAGGGTGATGAAAGGGTCTTTGGGATTTCCTGGCCGGGGGCGGGAGGGTGATGAAAGGGTCTTTGGGATTTCCTGAAGGTGGGGGAGGGTGATGAAAGGGTCTTTGGGATTTCCTGTGGGAGAGGTTGATGAAAGGGTGTTTGGGATTTCCTTGGTGGGGTGGGTGATGACAGGGTCTTTGGGATTTCCTGTAGGGGAGGGTGATGAAAGGGTCTTTGGGATTTTCTGTGGGGGAGTGTGATGAAAGGGTCTTTGGGATTTCCAGGCGGGGGGAGTGTGATGAAAGGGTCTTTGGGATTTCCTGTGGGGGAGGCTGATGAAAGGGTCTTTGGAATTTCCTTGGTGGGGAGGTTGATGAAAGGGTCTTTGGGATTTTCTGTGGGGGAGGGTGATGAAAGGGTCTTTGGGATTTCCTGGGTGGGGGAGGGTGATGAAAGGCTATTTGGGATTTCCTGCGGGGGAGGATGATGAAAGTTTCTATTGCATTTCCTGGTGGGGTGAGGGTGATGAAAGGGTCTTTGGGATTTCCTGTCCGGGGGGGGGGAGGGTGTTGAAAGGGTCTTCGTGATTTCATGAGGGGGGAGGGTGATGAAAGGGTCTTTGGGATTTCCTGAGGAGGGGTGGGTGATGAAAGGTTCCTTGGGATTTCCTCGGGGGGAGGGTGATGAAAGGTTCTTTGGAATTTCCTTGGGGGGAGGGTGATGAAAGGGTCTTTGGGATTTCCTTGGGGGGGAGCATGATGAAAGGGTCTTTGGGATTTCCTGTGGGAGAGGTTGATGAAAGGGTGTTTGGGATTTCCTTGGTGGGGTGGGTGATGACAGGGTCTTTGGGATTTCCTGTAGGGGAGGGTGATGAAAGGGTCTTTGGGATTTCCTGTCCGGGGGGGTGGGGGGAGGGTGATGAAAGGGTCTTCGGGATTTCATGAGGGGGGAGGGTGATGTAAGGGTCTTTGGGATTTCCTGAAGGGGGGGAGGGTGATGAAAGGGTCTTTGGGATTTCCTGAAGAGGGGGAGGGTGATGAAAGGGTCTTTGTGATTTTCTGGGGGGGAGGGTGATGAGTGGGTCTTTGGGATTTCCTGGGCGGGGGAGGGTGATGAAAGGCTCTTTAGGATTACCTGGGGGGGAGGATGATGAAAGTTTCTATCGCATTTCCTTGCGGGGTGAGGGTGATGAAAGGGTCTTTGGGATTTCCTCGCTGGGGGGGGAGGGTGATGAAAGGGTCTTCGGGAATTCATGATGGGGGAGGGTGATGAAAGGGTCTTTGGTATTTCCTGGGGGGGAGGCTGATGAGAGGATCTTTGGGATTTCATGCCGGGGGGGAGCGTGATGAAAGGGTCTTTGGGATTTCCTGGCGTGGGGAGTGTGATGAAAGGGAGTTTGGTATTTCCTGGGGGGGGAGGGTGATGACAATTCTATGGGATTTCCTGGGGGCGAGGGTAATGAAAGATTCTGTGGGATTTCCTGAGGGCGAGTGTAATGAAAGATTCTGTGGGATTTCCTGGGGTGGGGAGGGTGATGAAAGGTTCCTTGGGATTTCCTCGTGGGGGAGGGTGACAAAAGGGTCTTTGGGATTTCCTGGGGGGGAGGGTGATGAAAGGGTCTTTGGGATTTCCTGTGGGGGAGGGTGATGAAAGTGCCTTTGGGATTTCCTTGGGGGTGATGGTGATGAAAGGGTCTTTGGGATCTCATGGCGGGGAGGCTGATGAGTGGATATTTGGGATTTCCTGTGGGGGAGGGTGAAGAAAGAGTCTTTGGGATTTCCTGGGGAGGGGGCAGGGTGATGAGAGGGTCTTTGGGATTTCCTGGGCGGGGGGGGGAAGGGTGATGAAAGGGTCTTTGGGATTACCTGGGGGGCGAGGGGGATGAAAGGGTCTTTGGGATTTCCTGGGAGGGAGGGTGAAGAAAGGGTCTTTGGGATTTCCTGGGTGGGGGAGGGTGATGAAAGGGTCTTTGGGATTTCCTGCGGGGGAGGATGATGAAAGTTTCTATAGCATTTCGTGGTGGGGTGAGGGTGATGAAAGGGTCTTTGGGATTTCCTGGCTGTGGGGGGAGGGTGATGAAAGGGTCTTTGGGATTTCGTGGCGGGGAGGCTGATGAGTGGATATTTGGGATTTCCTTGCGGGGGGGAGGATGATGAAAGGGTCTTTGGGATTACCTGGCGGGGGTAGTGTGATGAGAGGGTCTTTGGCATTTCCTGCGACGGAGGGTGATGACAGTGTCTTTGGGATTTCCTGCGGGGGAGGGTGATGAAAATTGTTTGGTATTTCCTGGGGGGGAGGGTGATGAAAGGGTCTTTGGGATTTCCTGTGTTAAAGGGTGATGAAAGGGTCTTTGGAATTTCCTGGGAGGGAGGGTGATGAAAGGGTCTTTGGGATTTCCTGGTGGGAGGGTGATGAATGTGTCTTTGGAATTTCCTTGGGAGGGAGGGTGTTGAAAGGTTCTTTGGAATTTCCTGGGGGGGAGGGTGAAGAAAGGGTCTCTTGGATTTCCTGGGTGGGAGGGTGATGAAAGGGTCTTTGCAATTTCCTGGAGAGGGAGGCTGATGAGTGGATATTTGGGATTTCCTGCGGGAGAGGGTGAGAAAAGGGTCTTTGGGATTTCCTGGGGGGAGGGTGATGAATGGTTCTATGGGATTTCCTGGGGGGGATGGTGATGAAAGGGTCTTTGGGATTTCCTGGGGGGGAGGGTGATGAAAGGGTCTTTGTGATTTGCTGGGGGGGAGGGTGATGAAAGGGTCTTTGGGATTTCCTGGGGGTGAGGGTGATGAAAGGGTCTTTGTGGTTTGCTGGCCGGAGGGGGGGAGGGTGATGAAAGGGTCTTCGGGATTTCATGAGGGGGGAGGGTGATTAAAGGGTCTTTGGGATTTCCTGAAGGGGGGGAGGGTGATGAAAGGGTCTTTGGGATTTCCTGGCCGGGGGCGGGAGGGAGATGAAAGGGTCTTCGGGATTTCATGAGGGGGGAGGATGATGAAAGGGTCTTTGGGATTTCCTGATGGGGGGGAGGGTGATGAAAGGGTCTTTGGGATTTCCTGAAGGTGGGGGAGGGTGATGAAAGGGTCTTTGGGATTTCCTGTGGGAGAGGTTGATGAAAGGGTGTTTGGGATTTCCTTGGTGGGGTGGGTGATGACAGGGTCTTTGGGATTTCCTGTAGGGGAGGGTGATGAAAGGGTCTTTGGGATTTTCTGTGGGGGAGTGTGATGAAAGGGTCTTTGGGATTTCCAGGCGGGGGGAGCATGATGAAAGGGTCTTTGGGATTTCCTGTGGGGGAGGCTGATGAAAGGGTCTTTGGAATTTCCTTGGTGGGGAGGTTGATGAAAGGGTCTTTGGGATGTTCTGTGGGGGAGGGTGATGAAAGGGTCTTTGGGATTTCCTGGGTGGGGGAGGGTGATGAAAGGCTCTTTGGGATTTCCTGCGGGGGAGGATGATGAAAGTTTCTATTGCATTTCCTGGTGGGGTGAGGGTGATGAAAGGGTCTTTGGGATTTCCTGGCTGGGGGGGAGGGTGATGAAAGGGTCTTCGTGATTTCATGAGGGGGGAGGGTGATGAAAGGGTCTTTGGGATTTCCTGAAGAGTGGGAGGGTGATGAAAGGGTCTTTGGTATTTCCTGGGGGGGAGGGTGATGAAAGTGCCTTTGGGATTTCCTTGGGGGTGATGGTGATGAAAGGTTCCTTGGGATTTCCTCGGGGGGAGGGTGATGAAAGGTTCTTTGGAATTTCCTTGGGGGGAGGGTGATGAAAGGGTCTTTGGGATTTCCTTGGGGGGGAGCATGATGAAAGGGTCTTTGGGATTTCCTGTGGGAGAGGTTGATGAAAGGGTGTTTGGGATTTCCTTGGTGGGGTGGGTGATGACAGGGTCTTTGGGATTTCCTGTAGGGGAGGGTGATGAAAGGGTCTTTGGGATTTTCTGTGGGGGAGTGTGATGAAAGGGTCTTTGGGATTTCCAGGCGGGGGGAGTGTGATGAAAGGGTCTTTGGGATTTCCTGTGGGGGAGGCTGATGAAAGGGTCTTTGGAATTTCCTTGGTGGGGAGGTTGATGAAAGGGTCTTTGGGATTTTCTGTGGGGGAAGGTGATGAAAGGGTCTTTGGGATTTCCTAGGTGGGGGAGGGTGATGAAAGGCTCTTTGGGATTTCCTGCGGGGGAGGATGATGAAAGTTTATATTGCATTTCCTGGTGGGGTGAGGGTGATGAAAGGGTCTTTGGGATTTCCTGTCCGGTGGGGGGGGAGGGTGATGAAAGGGTCTTCGTGATTTCATGAGGGGGGAGGGTGATGAAAGGGTCTTTGGGATTTCCTGATGGGGGGGAGGGTGATGAAAGGGTCTTTGGGATTTCCTGAAGAGTGGGAGGGTGATGAAAGTGCCTTTGGGATTTCCTTGGGGTTGATGGTGATGAAAGGTTCCTTGGGATTTCCTCGGGGGGAGGGTGATGAAAGGTTCTTTGGAATTTCCTTGGGGGGAGGGTGATGAAAGGGTCTTTGGGATTTCCTTGGGGGGGAGCATGATGAAAGGGTCTTTGGGATTTCCTGTGGGAGAGGTTGATGAAAGGGTGTTTGGGATTTCCTTGGTGGGGTGGGTGATGACAGGGTCTTTGGGATTTCCTGTAGGGGAGGGTGATGAAAGGGTCTTTGGGATTTCCTGTCCGGGGGGGGGGAGGGTGATGAAAGGGTCTTCGGGATTTCATGAGGGGGGAGGGTGATGTAAGGGTCTTTGGGATTTCCTGAAGGGGGGGAGGGTGATGAAAGGGTCTTTGGGATTTCCTGGCTGGGGGGGAGGGTGATGAAAGGGTCTTCGTGATTTCATGAGGGGGGAGGGTGATGAAAGGGTCTTTGGGATTTCCTGAAGAGTGGGAGGGTGATGAAAGGGTCTTTGGTATTTCCTGGGGGGGAGGGTGATGAAAGTGCCTTTGGGATTTCCTTGGGGGTGATGGTGATGAAAGGTTCCTTGGGATTTCCTCGGGGGGAGGGTGATGAAAGGTTCTTTGGAATTTCCTTGGGGGGAGGGTGATGAAAGGGTCTTTGGGATTTCCTTGGGGGGGAGCATGATGAAAGGGTCTTTGGGATTTCCTGTGGGAGAGGTTGATGAAAGGGTGTTTGGGATTTCCTTGGTGGGGTGGGTGATGACAGGGTCTTTGGGATTTCCTGTAGGGGAGGGTGATGAAAGGGTCTTTGGGATTTTCTGTGGGGGAGTGTGATGAAAGGGTCTTTGGGATTTCCAGGCGGGGGGAGTGTGATGAAAGGGTCTTTGGGATTTCCTGTGGGGGAGGCTGATGAAAGGGTCTTTGGAATTTCCTTGTTGGGGAGGTTGATGAAAGGGTATTTGGGATTTTCTGTGGGGGAGGGTGATGAAAGGGTCTTTGGGATTTCCTGGGTGGGGGAGGGTGATGAAAGGCTCTTTGGGATTTCCTGCGGGGGAGGATGATGAAAGTTTCTATTGCATTTCCTGGTGGGGTGAGGGTGATGAAAGGGTCTTTGGGATTTCCTGTCCGGGGGGGGGAGGGTGATGAAAGGGTCTTCGTGATTTCATGAGAGGGGAGGGTGATGAAAGGGTCTTTGGGATTTCCTGATGGGGGGGAGGGTGATGAAAGGGTCTTTGGGATTTCCTGAAGAGTGGGAGGGTGATGAAAGTGCCTTTGGGATTTCCTTGGGGGTGATGGTGATGAAAGGTTCCTTGGGATTTCCTCGGGGGGAGGGTGATGAAAGGTTCTTTGGAATTTCCTTGGGGGGAGGGTGATGAAAGGGTCTTTGGGATTTCCTTGGGGGGGAGCATGATGAAAGGGTCTTTGGGATTTCCTGTGGGAGAGGTTGATGAAAGGGTGTTTGGGATTTCCTTGGTGGGGTGGGTGATGACAGGGTCTTTGGGATTTCCTGTCCGGGGTGGGGGGGAGGGTGATGAAAGGGTCTTCGGGATTTCATGAGGGGGGAGGGTGATGTAAGGGTCTTTGGGATTTCCTGAAGGGGGGGAGGGTGATGAAAGGGTCTTTGGGATTTCCTGAAGAGGGGGAGGGTGATGAAAGGGTCTTTGGTATATCCTGGGGGGGAGGGTGATGAAAGTGCCTTTGGGATTTCCTTGGGGGTGATGGTGATGAAAGGTTCCTTGGGATTTCCTCGGGGGGAGGGTGATGAAAGGTTCTTTGGAATTTCCTTGGGGGGAGGGTGATGAAAGGGTCTTTGGGATTTCCTTGGTGGGGAGCATGATGAAAGGGTCTTTGGGATTTCCTGTGGGAGAGGTTGATGAAAGGGTGTTTGGGATTTCCTTGGTGGGGTGGGTGATGACAGGGTCTTTGGGATTTCCTGTAGGGGAGGGTGATGAAAGGGTCTTTGGGATTTTCTGTGGGGGAGTGTGATGAAAGGGTCTTTGGGATTTCCAGGCGGGGGGAGTGTGATGAAAGGGTCTTTGGGATTTCCTGTGGGGGAGGCTGATGAAAGGGTCTTAGGAATTTCCTTGGTGGGGAGGTTGATGAAAGGGTCTTTGGTATTTCATGGGGGGGGAGGTTGATGAAAGGGTCTTTGGGATTTTCTGTGGGGGAGGGTGATGAAAGGGTCTTTGGGATTTCCTGTTTGAGAGGTTGATGAAAGGGTGTTTGGGATTTCCTTGGTGAGGTGGGTGATGACAGGGTCTTTGGGATTTCCTGTAGGGGAGGGTGTTGAAAGGGTCTTTGGGATTTTCTGTGGGGGAGCGTGATGAAAGGGTCTTTGGGATTTCCAGGCGGGGGGAGTGTGATGAAAGGGTCTTTGGGATTTCCTGTGGGGGAGGCTGATGAAAGGGTCTTTGGAATTTCCTTGGTGGGGAGGTTGATGAAAGGCTCTTTGGTATTTCATGGCGGGGGAGGTTGATGAAAGGGTCATTGGGATTTTCTGTGGGGGAGGGTGATGAAAGGGTCTTTGGGATTTCCTGGGGTGGAGGATGATGAAAGGGTCATTGGGATTTCCTTGGGGGGGGTTGGTGATGAAAGGGTCTTTGGGATTTCCTGTGGGGGAGGGTGGTGAAAGTGTCTTTGGGATTTCCTGCGGGGTGGAGGGTGATGAGTGGGTCTTTGGGATTTCCTGTGCAGGAGGGTGATGAAAGGGGCTTTGCGATTTCCTTCGTGGGTGGGTGATGAAAGGGTCTTTGGGATTTTCTGGGCGGGAGGGTGATGAGACGGTCTTTGGGATTTCCTGGGGGATGGTTGAGGGTGATGAAATGGTCTTTGGGATTTCCTGGCGGGGAGGTTGATGAAAGGGTCTTTGGGATTTCCTGGGGGGGAGGGTGATAAAATGGTCTTTGGGATTTCCTGCGGGGGAGGGTGATGTAAGGGTCTTTGGGATTTCCTGGGTTGGGGGAGGGTGATGAAAGGGTCTTTGGGATTTTCTGAAGGGTGGCAGGGCGAAGAAAGGGTCTTTGGGATTTCCTGGAGTTGGGGAGGGTGATGAAAGGGTCTTTGGGATTTCCAGATGGGGGGTGTGTGATGAAAGGGTCTTTGGGATTTCCTGCGGGAAGGGTGATGAAAATTCTTTGGGATTTCCTGGGGGCGAGGGTAATCAAAGATTCTTTGGGATTTCCTGGGGTTGGAGGTTGATGAAAGGTTCTTTGGGATTTCCTGGAGGCGGAGGCTGATGAGTGATGGCTGATGGCTGGTCTTTGGTATTTTGTGGGGTGGGGAGGGTGAAGAAAGGGTCTCCTGGATTTCCTGGGGGGGAGGGTGATGAATGTGTCTTTGGGATTTCCTTGGGCGGGGAGGGTGATGAAAGGGTCTTTGGAATTTCCTGGAGGGGGAGGCTGATGAGTGGATGTTTGTGATTTCCTTCGGGGGAGGGTGATAAAAGGGTCTTTGGGATTTCTTGTGGGGAGGGTGATGAAAGGGTCTTTGGGATTACCTGGGGGGCGAGGGGGATGAATGGGTCTTTGGGATTTCCTGGGGGGGAGGGTGAAGAAAGGGTCTTTGTGATTTCCTGCAGGGGAGGATGATGAAAGTTTCTATAGCATTTCCTGGCGGGGTGAGGGTGATGAAAGGGTCTTTGGGATTTCCTGGCTGGGGGGGAGGGTGATGAAAGGGTCTTCGGGATTTCATGAGGGGGGAGGGTGATGAAAGGGTCTTTGGGATTTCCTGAAGGGGTGGAGGGTGATGAAAGGGTCTTTGGTATTTCCTGGGGGGGAGGCTGATGAGAGGATCTTTGGGATTTCCTGCCGGGGGGGGAGCGTGATGAAAGGGTCTTTGGTATTTTGTGGGGTGTGGAGTGTGATGAGAGGGTCTTTGGGATTTCCTGCGGGGGAGGGTGATGAAAATTCTTTTTGATTTCCTGGGGGCGAGGGTAATGAAAGATTCTGTGGGATTTCCTGGGGTGGGGAGGGTGATGAAAGATTCCTTGGGATTTCCTCGGGGGGAGGGTGACAAAAGGGTCTTTGGGATTTCCTGGGGGGGAGGGTGATGAAAGGGTCTTTGGGATTTCCTTGGGGGGAGGGTGATGAAAGTGCCTTTGGGATTTCCTTGGGGGTGATGGTGATGAAAGGGTCTTTGGGATTACCTGGCGGGGGGGAGTGTGATGAGAGGGTCTTTGGCATTTCCTGCAACGGAGGGTGATGACAGTGTCTTTGGGATTTCCTGCGGGGGAGGGTGATGAAAATTCTTTGGTATTTCCTGGGGGGGAGGGTGATGAAAGGGTCTTTGGGATTTCCTGTGGGGGAGGCTGATGAAAGGGTCTTTGGAATTTCCTTGGTGGGGAGGTTGATGAAAGGCTCTTTGGTATTTCATGGCGGGGGAGGTTGATGAAAGGGTCATTGGGATTTTCTGTGGGGGAGGGTGATGAAAGGGTCTTTGGGATTTCCTGGGGTAGAGGATGATGAAAGGGTCATTGGGATTTCCTGTGGGGGAGGGTGGTGAAAGTGTCTTTGGGATTTCCTGCGGGGTGGAGGGTGATGAGTGGGTCTTTGCGATTTCCTGTGCAGGAGGCTGATGAAAGGGTCTTTGGGATTTTCTGAAGGGTGGCAGGGCGAAGAAAGGATCTTTGGGATTTCCTGGAGTTGGGGAGGGTGATGAAAGGGTCTTTGGGATTTCCAGGCGGGGGGTGTGTGATGAAAGGGTCTTTGGGATTTCCTGCGGGAAGGGTGATGAAAGTTCTTTGGGATTTCCTGGGGGCGAGGGTAATCAAAGATTCTTTGGGATTTCCTGGGGTTGGAGGTTGATGAAAGGTTCTTTGGGATTTCCTGGAGGGGGAGGCTGATGAGTGATGGCTGATGGCTGGTCTTTGGTATTTTGTGGGGTGGGGAGGGTGAAGAAAGGGTCTCTTGGATTTCCTGGGGGGGAGGGTGATGAATGTGTCTTTGGGATTTCCTTGGGCGGGGAGGGTGATGAAAGGGTCTTTGGAATTTCCTGGAGGGGGAGGCTGATGAGTGGATATTTGGGATTTCCTTCGGGAGAGGGTGATAAAAGGGTCTTTGGGATTTCCTGGGGGGAGGATGATGAAAGGGTCTTTGGGATTACCTGGGGGGCGAGGGGGATGAAAGGGTCTTTGTGATTTCCTGGAGTTTGGGAGGGTGATGAGAGGGTCTTTGGGATTTCCAGATGGGGGGTGTGTGATGAAAGGGTCTTTGGGATTTCCTGCGGGGGAGGGTGATGAAAATTCTTTGGGATTTCCTGGGGGCGAGGGTAATCAAAGATTCTTTGGGATTTCTTGGGGTTGGAGGTTGATGAAAGGTTCTTTGGGATTTCCTGGAGGGGGAGGCTGATGAGTGATGGCTGATGGCTGGTCTTTGGTATTTTGTGGGGTGGGGAGGGTGAAGAAAGGGTCTCTTGGATTTCCTGGGGGGGAGGGTGATGAATGTGTCTTTGGGATTTCCTTGGGCGGGGAGGGTGATAAAAGGGTCTTTGGGATTTCCTGGGGGGAGGGTGATGAAAGGGTCTTTGGGATTACCTGGGGGGCGAGGGGGATGAAAGGGTCTTTGGGATTTCCTGGGGGGGAGGGTGAAGAAAGGGTCTTTGTGATTTCCTTGGGGGGGAGGGTGATGAAAGGGTCTTTGTGATTTCCTGGGGTGGGGAGCGTGATGAAAGGTTCCTTGGGATTTCCTCGGAGGGAGGGTGACGAAAGGGTCTTTGGGATTTCCTGGGGGTGAGGGTGATGAAAGTGCCTTTGGGATTTCCTTGGGGGTGATGGTGATGAAAGGTTCCTTGGGATTTCCTCGGGGGGAGGGTGATGAAAGTGTCTTTGGAATTTCCTTGGGGGGAGGGTGATGAAAGGGTGTTTGGGATTTCCTTGGGGGGGGGAGCATGATGAAAGGGTCTTTGGGATTTCCTGAATTGGGGGAGGGTGATGACAGGGGCTTTGGTATTTCCTGGGGGGGAGGCTGATAAAAGGGTCTTTGGGATTTCATGCCGGAGGGGAGCGTGATGAAAGGGTCTTTGGGATTTCCTTGCGTGGGGAGTGTGATGAAAGGGTCTTTGGTATTTCCTGCGGGGGGAGGGTGATGAGAGGGTCTTTGGGATTTCCTGCGGGTGAGGGTGATGAAAATTCTTTGGGATTTCCTGGGGGCGAGGGTAATGAAAGATTCTGTGGGATTTCCTGGGGTGGGGAGGGTGATGAAAGGTTCCTTGGCATTTCCTCGGGGGGAGTGTGACGAAAGGGTCTTTGGGATTTCCTGGGGGGGAGGGTGATGAAAGGGTCTTTGGGGTTTCCTGGGGGGGAGGGTGATGAAAGTGCCTTTGGGATTTCCTTGGGGGTGATGGTGATGAAAGGTTCCTTGGGATTTCCTCGGGGGGGAGGGTGATGAAAGGTTCTTTGGAATTTCCTTGGGGGGGAGCATGATGAAAGGGTCTTTGGGATTTCCTGTGGGAGAGGTTGATGAAAGGGTGTTTGGGATTTCCTTGGTGGGGTGGTTGATGACAGGGTCTTTGGGATTTCCTGTAGGGGAGCATGATGAAAGGGTCTTTGGGATTTCCTGTGGGAGAGGTTGATGGAAGGGTGTTTGGGATTTCCTTGGTGGGGTGGGTGATGACAGGGTCTTTGGGATTTCCTGTCGGGGAGTGTGATGAAAGGGTCTTTGGCATTTCTTGGGTGGAAGGATGATGAAAGGGTCTTTGGGACTTCCTGGGGTTGGAGGTTGATGAAAGGTTCTTTGGGATTTCCTGGAGGGGGAGGCTGATGAGTGATGGCTGATGGCTGGTCTTTGGTATTTTGTGGGGTGGGGAGGGTGAAGAAAGGGTCTCTTGGATTTCCTGGCGGGGAGGGTGATGAATGTGTCTTTGGGATTTCCTTGGGCGGGGAGGGTGATGAAAGGGTCTTTGGAATTTCCTGGAGGGGGAGGCTGATGAGTGGATGTTTGGGATTTCCTTCGGGAGAGGGTGATAAAAGGGTCTTTGGGATTTCCTGGGGGGAGGGTGATGAAAGGGTCTTTGGGATTACCTGGGGGGCGAGGGGGATGAAAGGGTCTTTGGGATTTCCTGGGGGGGATGGTGAAGAAAGGGTCTTTGTGATTTCCTGGGTGGGGAAGGGTGATGAAAGGCTCTTTGGGATTTCCTGGGTGGGGGAGGGTGAGGAAAGGCTCTTTGGGATTTCCTGCAGGGGAGGATGATGAAAGTTTCTATCGCATTTCCTGGCGGGGTGAGGGTGATGAAAGGGTCTTTGGGATTTCCTGGCTGGGGGGGAGGGTGATGAAAGGGTCTTTGGGATTTCCTTGCGTGGGGAGTGTGATGAAAGGGTCTTTGGTATTTCCTGCGGGGGGAGGGTGATGAGAGGGTCTTTGGGATTTCCTGAAGGGGTGGAGGGTGATGAAAGGGTCTTTGGGATTTCCAGGGAGGGAGGGTGATGCAAGGGTCTTTGGGATTTCCTGGGGGGAGGGTGATGAATGTGTCTTTGGAATTTCCTTGGGAGGGAGGGTGTTGAAAGGTTCTTTGGAATTTCCTGGGGGGGAGGGTGAAGAAAGGGTCTCTTGGATTTCCTGGGGGGGTGGGTGATGAATGTGTCTTTGGGATTTCCTTGGTGGGGAGGGTGATGAAAGGGTCTTTGTGATTTTCTGGGGTGGGGAGGGTGATGAAAGGTTCCTTGGGATTTCCTCGGAGTGAGGGTGACGAAAGGGTCTTTGGGATTTCCTGGGGGTGAGGGTGATGAAAGGGCCTTTGGGATTTCCTTGGGGGGAGGGTGATGAAAGGGTCTTTGGGATTTCCTTGGGGGGGGAGCATGATGAAAGGGTCTTTGGGATTTCCTGAATTGGGGGAGGGTGATGACAGGGTCTTTGGTATTTCCTGGGGTGGAGGCTGATGAAAGGGTCTTTGGGATTTCATGCCGGGGGGGAGCGTGATGAAAGGGTCTTTGGGATTTCCTTGCGTGGGGAGTGTGATGAAAGGGTCTTTGGTATTTCCTGCGGGGGGAGGGTGATGAGAGGGTCTTTGGGATTTCCTGCGGGGGAGGGTGATGAAAATTCTTTGGGATTTCCTGGGGGCGAGGGTAATGAAAGATTCTGTGGGATTTCCTGGGGTGGGGAGGGTGATGAAAGGTTCCTTGGGATTTCCTGGGGGGGAGTGTGACGAAAGGGTCTTTGGGATTTCCTGGGGGGGAGGGTGATGAAAGGGTCTTTGGGATTTCCTGGGGGGGAGGGTGATGAAAGTGCCTTTGGGATTTCCTTGGGGGTGATGGTGATGAAAGGTTCCTTGGGATTTCCTCGTAGGGGAGGGTGATGAAAGGTTCTTTGGAATTTCCTTGGGGGGGAGCATGATGAAAGGGTCTTTGGGATTTCCTGTGGGAGAGGTTGATGAAAGGGTGTTTGGGATTTCCTTGGTGGGGTGGGTGATGACAGGGTCTTTGGGATTTCATATAGGGGAGCATGATGAAAGGGTCTTTGGGATTTCCTGTGGGAGAGGTTGATGAAAGGGTGTTTGGGATTTCCTTGGTGGGGTGGGTGATGACAGGGTCTTTGGGATTTCCTGTAGGGGATTGTGATGAAAGGGTCTTTGGGATTTCTTGGGTGGAAGGATGATGAAAGGGTCTTTGGGATTTCCTGGGGGGAGGGTGATGAAAGGGTCTTTGTGATTTTCTGGGGGGGAGGGTGATGAGTGGGTCTTTGGGATTTCCTGGGGGGGAGGGTGATGAAAGGTTCTCTGGGATTTCCTGGGGAGGATGGTGATGAAAGTGTCTTTGGGATTTCCAGGGGGGGAGGGTGATGAAAGGGTCTTTGTGATTTTCTGGGGGGGAGGGTGATGAGTGGATCTTTGGGATTTCCTGGGCGGGGGAGGGTGATGAAAGGCTGTTTGGGATTTCCTGGGGGGGAGGATGATGAAAGTTTCTATAGCATTTCCTGGCAGGGTGAGGGTGATGAAAGGGTCTTTGGGATTTCCTGGCAGGGGGTGGGGGTGAGGGTGATGAAAGGGTCTTCGGGATTTCATGAGGGGGAAGGGTAATGAAAGGCTCTTTGGGATTTCCTGAAGGGGGGAAGGGTGATGAAAGGGTCTTTGGTATTTCCTGGGGCGGAGGCTGATGAGAGGATCTTTGGGATTTCATGCCGGGGGGGAGCGTGATGAAAGGGTCTTTGGGAATTACTGGCGTGGGGAGTGTGATGAAAGGGTCTTTGGGATTTCCTGAAGGGCGGAGGGTGATGAGACAGGGGCTTGCCCCGTCCACTCCATGCATCCACCTGGTATTGCAGTGCTTCCAGGAGCGGTGCAGCTTCTCCCCTCCATGGGGGCGAGACCCCTGCTGAAAAATAGAATTCGCAATAGTGACGGCGCTGCTGCTCGGCTGACTTTGCTGCAGTTTTCCGTGGGCGCTACGCTGCCCCCTGTTGGATTGCCCCGCAGTTGCAGGCCGCCCTTTGCTGCCCAGCGCGCGCGGTTGTCTTTATTCCTGCGCAACGCCTCGCGCAGAAGCGCAAGGAATGGCTGCGCGTGGCATGCACGCGTGCTTTCCTTTCTGCTTGCAAGGCCCGGCAACAAAAGGAGCTCTGGCTCAAAGACCGCCCGCCGTCGCCTCTTTCGCCCGAGGCTCGCCCACCCGGCGGCTACTTTGACGTAGAGGCCGCACGCCGGGCCTGACGCGCGCAGCAAACGCAGTTTTACAGCCATCGCTTCTCGGCCTTTTGGCTAAGATCAAGTGTAGTATCTGTTCTTATCTGATACGTCCCCTATCTGGGGACCAAATATTAAATTGATTTTTGGGACAGGGAGATGGAGCAGGGGCTTGCCCCGTCCACTCCATGCATCCACCTGGTATTGCAGTGTTTCCAGGAGCGGTGCAGCTTCCCCCCTCCATGGGGGCGAGACCCCTGCTGAAAAATAGAATTCGCAATAGTGACGGCGCTGCTGCTCGGCTGACTTTGCTGCAGTTTTCCGTGGGTGCTACGCTGTTCCCTGTTGGATTGCCCCGCAGTTGCAGGCCGCCCCTTGCTGCCCAGCGTGCGCGGTTGTCTTTATTCCTGCGCAATGCCTCGCGCAGAAGCGCAAGGAATGGCTGCGCGTGGCATGCACGCGTGCTTTCCTTTCTGCTTGCAAGGCCCGGCAACAAAAGGTGCTCTGGCTCAAAGACCGCCCGCCGTCGCCTCTTTCGCCCGAGGCTCGCCCACCCGGCGGCTACTTTGACGTAGAGGCCGCACGCCGGGCCTGACGCGCGCAGCAAACGCAGTTTTACGGCCATCGCTTCTCGGCCTTTTGGCTAAGATCAAGTGTAGTATCTGTTCTTATCAGTTTAATATCTGATACGTCCCCTATCTGGGGACCAAATATTAAATTGATTTTTGGGACAGGGAGATGGAGCAGGGGCTTGCCCCGTCCACTCCATGCATCCACCTGGTATTGCAGTGTTTCCAGGAGCGGTGCAGCTTCCCCCCTCCACGGGAGCGAGACCCCTGCTGAAAAATAGAATTCGCAATAGTGACGGCGCTGCTGCTCGGCTGACTTTGCTGCAGTTTTCCGTGGGCGCTACGCTGCCCCCTGTTGGATTGCCCCGCAGTTGCAGGCCGCCCTTTGCTGCCCAGCGCGCGCGCGTCTTTTTTCCTGCGCAACGCCTCGCGCAGAAGCGCGAGGAATGGCTGCGCGTGGCATGCACGCGTGCTTTCCTTTCTGCTTGCAAGGCCCGGCAACAAAAGGAGCTCTGGCTCAAAGACCGCCCGCCGTCGCCTCTTTCGCCCGAGGCTCGCCCACCCGGCGGCTACTTTGACGTAGAGGCCGCACGCCGGGCCTGACGCGCGCAGCAAACGCAGTTTTACGGCCATCGCTTCTCGGCCTTTTGGCTAAGATCAAGTGTAGTATCTGTTCTTACCAGAACTTTCAAACAAGCACCAAGACGTAGCTTGGCTGGTGGTGAGAAGGGCCCTCCCCGTCAGGTCCTTCATGCACACCCGAAGTCTCGCCCCCTCCGCACAGTGCCCCCGCGTTGGCTGTGGTGGGGAAGAGACGGTCGCCCACCTCCTCCTGGAATGTGCCTTTGCAAAGCAGGTGTGGAAAGAGATGCAGTGGTTTTTGTCAAGGTTCATCCCAAGCAGCTCTGTAACACAGGAGTCTGTGCTCTACGGGCTGTTCCCAGGGACGCACACCGAGACAAACATCAACTGCTGCTGGAGGACTATCAATTCGGTGAAAGACGCCCTTTGGTCTGCCCGAAACTTGCTGGTCTTCCAGCGCAAAGAGTTGTCCACCACCGAATGTTGCAGACTGGCACATTCCAAGGTCCAGGACTACGTGCTGAGGGACGCACTAAAGCTTGGGGCAGCCGCAGCAAAGGCTCAATGGGGAAAGACCACAGTGTAAGGTTCCCCCACCAAGCTGGACTGAGGGGCTGGAACCATGGGAAGCCCCTCGAACTGTATCGTTAATATTCTCAATTGCTGTAAATGTAAAACTGTAATTGACATGACAATTGTGAAACGGAAGGGTTGGGAAGAAACTCATGACATTATTGAAAGAAACTGATCTCTTTTGCAATGTTTGTATTTTTTCGTGCTGTTTGGAAACTGTTTGGCAATGTAATTTTTACAGATTTTTATGAATAAAGTATATTTTGGAAATAAAAAAAAAAAAAAAAAAAAATCTGTTCTTATCAGTTTAATATCTGATACGTCCCCTATCTGGGGACCAAATATTAAATTGATTTTTGGGACAGGGAGATGGAGCAGGGGCTTGCCCCGTCCACTCCATGCATCCACCTGGTATTGCAGTGTTTCCAGGAGCGGTGCAGCTTCCCCCCTCCACGGGAGCGAGACCCCTGCTGAAAAATAGAATTCGCAATAGTGACGGCGCTGCTGCTCGGCTGACTTTGCTGCAGTTTTCCGTGGGCGCTACGCTGCCCCCTGTTGGATTGCCCCGCAGTTGCAGGCCGCCCTTTGCTGCCCAGCGCGCGCGCGTCTTTTTTCCTGCGCAACGCCTCGCGCAGAAGCGCGAGGAATGGCTGCGCGTGGCATGCACGCGTGCTTTCCTTTCTGCTTGCAAGGCCCGGCAACAAAAGGAGCTCTGGCTCAAAGACCGCCCGCCGTCGCCTCTTTCGCCCGAGGCTCGCCCACCCGGCGGCTACTTTGACGTAGAGGCCGCACGCCGGGCCTGACGCGCGCAGCAAACGCAGTTTTACGGCCATCGCTTCTCGGCCTTTTGGCTAAGATCAAGTGTAGTATCTGTTCTTATCAGTTTAATATCTGATACGTCCCCTATCTGGGGACCAAATATTAAATTGATTTTTGGGACAGGGAGATGGAGCAGGGGCTTGCCCCGTCCACTCCATGCACCCACTTGGTATTGCAGTGTTTCCAGGAGCGGTGCAGCTTCCCCCCTCCACGGGGGCGAGACCCCTGCTGAAAAATAGAATTCGCAATAGTGACGGCGCTGCTGCTCGGCTGACTTTGCTGCAGTTTTCCGTGGGTGCTACGCTGTCCCCTGTTGGATTGCCCCGCAGTTGCAGGCCGCCCCTTGCTGCCCAGCGTGCGCGGTTGTCTTTATTCCTGCGCAATGCCTCGCGCAGAAGCGCAAGGAATGGCTGCGCGTGGCATGCACGCGTGCTTTCCTTTCTGCTTGCAAGGCCCGGCAACAAAAGGTGCTCTGGCTCAAAGACCGCCCGCCGTCGCCTCTTTCGCCCGAGGCTCGCCCACCCGGCGGCTACTTTGACGTAGAGGCCGCACGCCGGGCCTGACGCGCGCAGCAAACGCAGTTTTACGGCCATCGCTTCTCGGCCTTTTGGCTAAGATCAAGTGTAGTATCTGTTCTTATCAGTTTAATATCTGATACGTCCCCTATCTGGGGACCAAATATTAAATTGATTTTTGGGACAGGGAGATGGAGCAGGGGCTTGCCCCGTCCACTCCATGCACCCACTTGGTATTGCAGTGTTTCCAGGAGCGGTGCAGCTTCCCCCCTCCACGGGGGCGAGACCCCTGCTGAAAAATAGAATTCGCAATAGTGACGGCGCTGCTGCTCGGCTGACTTTGCTGCAGTTTTCCGTGGGTGCTACGCTGTCCCCTGTTGGATTGCCCCGCAGTTGCAGGCCGCCCTTTGCTGCCCAGCGCGCGCGGTTGTCTTTATTCCTGCGCAATGCCTCGCGCAGAAGCGCAAGGAATGGCTGCGCGTGGCATGCACGCGTGCTTTCCTTTCTGCTTGCAAGGCCCGGCAACAAAAGGAGCTCTGGCTCAAAGACCGCCCGCCGTCGCCTCTTTCGCCCGAGGCTCGCCCACCCGGAGGCTACTTTGACGTAGAGGCCGCACGCCGGGCCTGACGCGCGCAGCAAACGCAGTTTTACGGCCATCGCTTCTCGGCCTTTTGGCTAAGATCAAGTGTAGTATCTGTTCTTATCAGTTTAATATCTGATACGTCCCCTATCTGGGGACCAAATATTAAATTGATTTTTGGGACAGGGAGATGGAGCAGGGGCTTGCCCCGTCCACTCCATGCATCCACCTGGTATTGCAGTGTTTCCAGGAGCGGTGCAGCTTCCCCCCTCCATGGGGGCGAGACCCCTGCTGAAAAATAGAATTCGCAATAGTGACGGCGCTGCTGCTCGGCTGACTTTGCTGCAGTTTTCCGTGGGTGCTACGCTGTTCCCTGTTGGATTGCCCCGCAGTTGCAGGCCGCCCCTTGCTGCCCAGCGTGCGCGGTTGTCTTTATTCCTGCGCAATGCCTCGCGCAGAAGCGCAAGGAATGGCTGCGCGTGGCATGCACGCGTGCTTTCCTTTCTGCTTGCAAGGCCCGGCAACAAAAGGTGCTCTGGCTCAAAGACCGCCCGCCGTCGCCTCTTTCGCCCGAGGCTCGCCCACCCGGCGGCTACTTTGACGTAGAGGCCGCACGCCGGGCCTGACGCGCGCAGCAAACGCAGTTTTACGGCCATCGCTTCTCGGCCTTTTGGCTAAGATCAAGTGTAGTATCTGTTCTTATCAGTTTAATATCTGATACGTCCCCTATCTGGGGACCAAATATTAAATTGATTTTTGGGACAGGGAGATGGAGCAGGGGCTTGCCCCGTCCACTCCATGCATCCACCTGGTATTGCAGTGTTTCCAGGAGCGGTGCAGCTTCCCCCCTCCACGGGAGCGAGACCCCTGCTGAAAAATAGAATTCGCAATAGTGACGGCGCTGCTGCTCGGCTGACTTTGCTGCAGTTTTCCGTGGGCGCTACGCTGCCCCCTGTTGGATTGCCCCGCAGTTGCAGGCCGCCCTTTGCTGCCCAGCGCGCGCGCGTCTTTTTTCCTGCGCAACGCCTCGCGCAGAAGCGCGAGGAATGGCTGCGCGTGGCATGCACGCGTGCTTTCCTTTCTGCTTGCAAGGCCCGGCAACAAAAGGAGCTCTGGCTCAAAGACCGCCCGCCGTCGCCTCTTTCGCCCGAGGCTCGCCCACCCGGCGGCTACTTTGACGTAGAGGCCGCACGCCGGGCCTGACGCGCGCAGCAAACGCAGTTTTACGGCCATCGCTTCTCGGCCTTTTGGCTAAGATCAAGTGTAGTATCTGTTCTTACCAGAACTTTCAAACAAGCACCAAGACGTAGCTTGGCTGGTGGTGAGAAGGGCCCTCCCCGTCAGGTCCTTCATGCACACCCGAAGTCTCGCCCCCTCCGCACAGTGCCCCCGCGTTGGCTGTGGTGGGGAAGAGACGGTCGCCCACCTCCTCCTGGAATGTGCCTTTGCAAAGCAGGTGTGGAAAGAGATGCAGTGGTTTTTGTCAAGGTTCATCCCAAGCAGCTCTGTAACACAGGAGTCTGTGCTCTACGGGCTGTTCCCAGGGACGCACACCGAGACAAACATCAACTGCTGCTGGAGGACTATCAATTCGGTGAAAGACGCCCTTTGGTCTGCCCGAAACTTGCTGGTCTTCCAGCGCAAAGAGTTGTCCACCACCGAATGTTGCAGACTGGCACATTCCAAGGTCCAGGACTACGTGCTGAGGGACGCACTAAAGCTTGGGGCAGCCGCAGCAAAGGCTCAATGGGGAAAGACCACAGTGTAAGGTTCCCCCACCAAGCTGGACTGAGGGGCTGGAACCATGGGAAGCCCCTCGAACTGTATCGTTAATATTCTCAATTGCTGTAAATGTAAAACTGTAATTGACATGACAATTGTGAAACGGAAGGGTTGGGAAGAAACTCATGACATTATTGAAAGAAACTGATCTCTTTTGCAATGTTTGTATTTTTTCGTGCTGTTTGGAAACTGTTTGGCAATGTAATTTTTACAGATTTTTATGAATAAAGTATATTTTGGAAATAAAAAAAAAAAAAAAAAAAATCTGTTCTTATCAGTTTAATATCTGATACGTCCCCTATCTGGGGACCAAATATTAAATTGATTTTTGGGACAGGGAGATGGAGCAGGGGCTTGCCCCGTCCACTCCATGCATCCACCTGGTATTGCAGTGTTTCCAGGAGCGGTGCAGCTTCCCCCCTCCACGGGAGCGAGACCCCTGCTGAAAAATAGAATTCGCAATAGTGACGGCGCTGCTGCTCGGCTGACTTTGCTGCAGTTTTCCGTGGGCGCTACGCTGCCCCCTGTTGGATTGCCCCGCAGTTGCAGGCCGCCCTTTGCTGCCCAGCGCGCGCGCGTCTTTTTTCCTGCGCAACGCCTCGCGCAGAAGCGCGAGGAATGGCTGCGCGTGGCATGCACGCGTGCTTTCCTTTCTGCTTGCAAGGCCCGGCAACAAAAGGAGCTCTGGCTCAAAGACCGCCCGCCGTCGCCTCTTTCGCCCGAGGCTCGCCCACCCGGCGGCTACTTTGACGTAGAGGCCGCACGCCGGGCCTGACGCGCGCAGCAAACGCAGTTTTACGGCCATCGCTTCTCGGCCTTTTGGCTAAGATCAAGTGTAGTATCTGTTCTTATCAGTTTAATATCTGATACGTCCCCTATCTGGGGACCAAATATTAAATTGATTTTTGGGACAGGGAGATGGAGCAGGGGCTTGCCCCGTCCACTCCATGCACCCACTTGGTATTGCAGTGTTTCCAGGAGCGGTGCAGCTTCCCCCCTCCACGGGGGCGAGACCCCTGCTGAAAAATAGAATTCGCAATAGTGACGGCGCTGCTGCTCGGCTGACTTTGCTGCAGTTTTCCGTGGGTGCTACGCTGTCCCCTGTTGGATTGCCCCGCAGTTGCAGGCCGCCCCTTGCTGCCCAGCGTGCGCGGTTGTCTTTATTCCTGCGCAATGCCTCGCGCAGAAGCGCAAGGAATGGCTGCGCGTGGCATGCACGCGTGCTTTCCTTTCTGCTTGCAAGGCCCGGCAACAAAAGGTGCTCTGGCTCAAAGACCGCCCGCCGTCGCCTCTTTCGCCCGAGGCTCGCCCACCCGGCGGCTACTTTGACGTAGAGGCCGCACGCCGGGCCTGACGCGCGCAGCAAACGCAGTTTTACGGCCATCGCTTCTCGGCCTTTTGGCTAAGATCAAGTGTAGTATCTGTTCTTATCAATGCTTATTTGATTGAGAAGAGACCATGATCATTGCCTTTTGATCCTGGGGAAGCTTTGAGTAAAATGGCTATAACCAATTTTCGAGCTTCGGGCCAGGGAGTGCGCAACACCGTTCGGGTGGTCGTGAAGGACAAGGAAGGAGATGCACCGGTCGATCGCACCTTTTTCATCAAGAAAATTCTCTTCGATTGCTGCGGATTTCAAGCGACGGACGTCTTCTGCCTGCAGGATTTCCCCAGCAGTGGATACTTCGACGTGACGTTCCGGAACGTGGCGGGATGCATCAAGTTCCTGAAGGCGTTCAAGGAGAAAGGGGACCGGGCGCCACTGTCGATCCTCACAGCGGAGCCGCTCTTCACGCTTCCGTCACAACGGGACCGGGTGGTGACGATTCACCTCTACAACCCCCATGTTCCGGTGGTGGATGTACTCACCTTTCTCGCCAGGTACGTCGAGGTGGCCGGCAGCAGCACTGATGTCAAGGACCCCTTTGGGATCTGGACCAGCAAGCGGCAGGTCAAGGTGACCTTGAAGGTAGATCCCAGTGGAGCCATCATCCACCCTCCCTCCAGCTTCGCTATCGGGGGAAGTCGAGGCTTCTTGGTCTACGCTGGGCAGCCCAGAGTTTGCCGCACCTGTGGCAAATCTGGTCACATGGCAGCCAACTGCAGCACGGTTGTTTGCAAGAACTGCAAGGAGGAAGGCCATCAGACCAAGGACTGTAAGCAGACTAAGTGTTGCAACTTGTGCGGTGCGGCAGGCCATCTCTACAAGACCTGCCCCAAACGTTGTCTCAGCTATGCTCAGGCGGCAAGGTCCAAGGAATGGCAGGGCGAAGGTTCGACGAAGGCGTCCGCTGTTCGAAAGGAGACCAGCAACCTTCTCCGCAGTGAGGAACTTCAACCTGAGAAGGAAGGGGAGGCGGCTGAAACCAACGACCCAGCACCTACCCAGCGCCCGGAAACCCCTCCTCCACAGACAGAATCAATGGAGGAGGAGGCAGCAGATGGACAAACAGGTCAGTGGCAAGTGGTCCAGAGGAAAACCACAAAGAAAAAACATCCCAAAGCCACCACCCAAACCAGTGGCAAGAGGAGGCTCTCTTCTGAATCAGACTGCAACAACTCCTCTTCACTGGACGGGGAAATGCTGGAACGACAGCCCCTTCAAAAGAGGCGGCAGAACTCCGAGATGGATGATCAAGCATCCCAGCCCCCGGGCACTGGAAGCTGTGATGGGCCCGGCGTGCCCCAACCCCAATTCCCCACACGTAACGACGTGGCCAACGCATCTCAGCTCCGGGACACCGGGAGCAAAGACACGTCTGGCGCACCTGAGCTCCGGGAGACCGGGAGCTGTGATGTTTTCGAGGAGGAACAGATGGAAGCAGCTGAGGACAACCCAATCCTCTCTGCCTACAAGACCCCCCCGATGTCACCCGAGCGGCACAAACCCTGCAGGAAAAATCAGGAGGGGTTTCTGAGCCCAACCAACGTGAAACTGCTTGCGCATACGATGGGTATGCAGGAACATCCCGAAGGGGAAGGACTGGGACTAGCGAGGACAAATGGTATGGGAAGCAACAACTAATTTTTAGTAAAAAATGGGTGTAAGAATTGCTTCCATTAATGTGCGTAGCATTAAATCTACTACGCGATGTGTTTCAACCTTGGATTACCTTGCCAAGGTCAAAGCTGACCTACTGTTTCTGCAGGAGTGTGGAATACCACACCTCAGCACCTACAGGCAGTGGTCGCGATGGTGGTCCCACGGGCCATCGATCTGGTCGGGGGGTAATGACTGCCGTTCCTCCGGCCTGGGTATTCTGCTGCAGGGAGGTAACTTCACCATCTCCGAAGTTAAGGAGGTGGTGGGCGGCCGCCTCCTCGTAGCAGACGTGATGTACAACAACGCTCCGCTCCGGTTGATCAACGTGTACGCCCCGGTACAACGCAGCGAGCGGCTGACCGTCTTCCAGCAGCTCCCACTGCTGCTGGCGACGTCCAGGCCGGTCATCCTAGGCGGTGACTTCAACTGCATCATCGATGCGGCTGGACGATCCGGCAGTGACGACAGAAAACTGGACGCTACGTCCAGATTCCTCATAGAAACAGTTAAGGATGCCAAACTGCACGACGTCTTCAGCAAACCTGCAGACGGAGCGCAGCGCAGATACACATGGTCAAGATCGGACGGGTCTGCCCGTTCCAGGATTGACTTCCTGTTTGTTTCCCGTGCTGTCACGGTCGGATCCACCGACGTCAAGCCGGTGTTCTTCTCCGACCACTGCCTCTTACTGGCCGACTGTCACTTACAGGACGACCAGCGGGTTGGCAGAGGGACGTGGAAGCTCAATGCGACACTGCTGACCCCAGAGAACGTTGAGGAACTCAAAAGGGATTACAATGGTTGGAGGACCGTGAAACCCCTCTTTGAGTCTCCAGTTCACTGGTGGGAAGCGATTAAGGAGAACATCAAGAGGTTCTTCATCCGCAAAGGTGTTCAGAAGGCGAGAGAGAGACAGAGGGAACTGTCCCGACTCCAGAAAATTATGCAAAATCTACTCCGGTTGCAGTCAATGGGGGTCGAGGTCAAGGAGGACCTCCAAGAGGTGAAGAGCCAGCAGGCCTCGCTCTTTGCCAAGGAGGCCTCCAAGATCATCTTCCGGTCCAGAGTCCGCTCCATCGAGCAGGATGAGACGTGCTCGCGTTACTTCTTCCAAAAGGTACACAGAGAGAGCTCTGTTATCAGCAGCCTGAAGGAAGAAGATGGCTCGGTAACGTCTTCGCAGTCCGACATACTAAGGATCAGCAAATCCTTTTATGCTGGGCTGTATGACGCGAAGCCCACAGACAGCAGAGCCTCCCAGTCCTTCCTGTCATCTATCACAGAGGTCTTAGATGACAGCAGGAGGGAGGGACTGGACAAGCCGCTAACTCTGGACGAGCTGACAAAGGCCGTCGAGTCTTTCGAGGCGAGTAAAACTCCCGGGAGCGACGGCTTACCGGTCGAGTTGTACTCGGCCCTGTGGGACTGGGTCGGCCCGGACCTGCTGGAAGTATACGAGAGTATGCTCCTGGCCGGTAGCATGTCAGAATCCATGAGAAAAGGCATCATCACCCTCATTTACAAGCAGAAGGGGGAGAGGGTAGAAATCAGAAATTGGCGGCCCATCTCACTGCTTAATGTTGATTACAAGATTCTGTCCAAAGTCATAGCCAGTCGAGTCAAGTCTGCTCTGGAGCTGGTGATTCACCCCGATCAGACCTGTACTGTACCCGGCAGGAAGATCTCTGATAGCCTCGCGCTACTCAGGGATACGATCGCCTACGTACGGGACAGGAGGGTGGACACCTGCCTCATCAGCCTGGACCAGGAGAAGGCTTTTGACAGGATATCGCACACCTACATGATGGACGTGCTTTCCAAAATGGGGTTTGGGGAGGGAATCTGCAATTGGATCCAACTGCTCTACACAAACATCAGTAGCGCAGTGTCAATCAACGGGTGGGAATCTGAAAGTTTCCCGATCAAATCTGGAGTCAGACAGGGCTGTCCTCTTTCCCCGGTCTTGTTTGTTTGCTGTATTGAACCCTTTGCTGAGTCTATTAGGAAGGATGCGAGCATAAGAGGGGTGACAATCCCAGGCAGCGGAGGCACTCAGGTCAAAACCTCCCTGTACATGGATGACGTCGCCGTCTTCTGCTCGGATCCGCTGTCCGTGCGCAGACTGATGAGCATCTGCGACCAGTTCGAACTGGCCTCGGGAGCCAAAGTTAACCACGGCAAGAGCGAGGCCATGTTCTTTGGGAACTGGGCTGACCGATCCTTTGTCCCCTTCACCGTCAGGTCAGATTACCTGAAGGTGCTGGGGATATGGTTCGGAAGGGCCGGGGCGTGCACCAAAACATGGGAGGAGCGAGTAGCCAAGGTACGACAAAAGTTGGGCATGTGGGGGCAGCGGTCTCTCTCCATTGTGGGTAAGAACCTGGTCATCAGGTGCGAGGCGCTCACGTTGTTGCTCTACGTGGCGCAGGTCTGGCCCATACCCCACTCCTGCGCCGTGGCAGTCACCCGAGCCATTTTCCGCTTCGTCTGGGGATCTAAAATGGACCGGGTCCGGAGGGACACGATGTTCAAATCTCTGGACAAGGGCGGGAAAAATGTACCCAACGTGGCCCTCATCCTGATGACCACCTTCGTGTGCGGCTGCATCAAGCTATGTGTAGATCCCCAGTACGCAAACTCCAAGTGTCACTACGTGCTGAGGTTCTATCTGTCCCCGGTGTTGCGAAGGATGGGCCTGGTCACATTGCCGCGGAACGCTCCGTGCAGTTGGGCGGCGCCGTACCACCTATCCTTCGTGGAGCAGTTTCTGCGGAAAAACACATTTGACCACCGGTCCATCAGGCAGTGGTCTGCACGGAATGTCCTCAAGGCCCTACGGGAAAAGGAAACGGTGGATCCTGTCGGATGGTTCCCCGAGCAGACCGTCAAAGTCATTTGGCGGAATGCCTCATCACCAGAACTTTCAAACAAGCACCAAGACGTAGCTTGGCTGGTGGTGAGAAGGGCCCTCCCCGTCAGATCCTTCATGCACACCCGAAGTCTCGCCCCCTCCGCACAGTGCCCCCGCGTTGGCTGTGGTGGGGAAGAGACGGTCGCCCACCTCCTCCTGGAATGTGCCTTTGCAAAGCAGGTGTGGAAAGAGATGCAGTGGTTTTTGTCAAGGTTCATCCCAAGCAGCTCTGTAACACAGGAGTCTGTGCTCTACGGGCTGTTCCCAGGGACGCACACCGAGACAAACATCAACTGCTGCTGGAGGGCTATCAATTCGGTGAAAGACGCCCTTTGGTCTGCCCGAAACTTGCTGGTCTTCCAGCGCAAAGAGTTGTCCACCACCGAATGTTGCAGACTGGCACATTCCAAGGTCCAGGACTACGTGCTGAGGGACGCACTAAAGCTTGGGGCAGCCGCAGCAAAGGCTCAATGGGGAAAGACCACAGTGTAAGGTTCCCCCACCAAGCTGGACTGAGGGGCTGGAACCATGGGAAGCCCCTCGAACTGTATCGTTAATATTCTCAATTGCTGTAAATGTAAAACTGTAATTGACATGACAATTGTGAAACGGAAGGGTTGGGAAGAAACTCATGACATTATTGAAAGAAACTGATCTCTTTTGCAATGTTTGTATTTTTTCGTGCTGTTTGGAAACTGTTTGGCAATGTAATTTTTACAGATTTTTATGAATAAAGTATATTTTGGAAAAAAAAAAAAAAAAAAAATCTGTTCTTATCAGTTTAATATCTGATACGTCCCCTATCTGGGGACCAAATATTAAATTGATTTTTGGGACAGGGAGATGGAGCAGGGGCTTGCCCCGTCCACTCCATGCACCCACTTGGTATTGCAGTGTTTCCAGGAGCGGTGCAGCTTCCCCCCTCCACGGGGGCGAGACCCCTGCTGAAAAATAGAATTCGCAATAGTGACGGCGCTGCTGCTCGGCTGACTTTGCTGCAGTTTTCCGTGGGTGCTACGCTGTCCCCTGTTGGATTGCCCCGCAGTTGCAGGCCGCCCTTTGCTGCCCAGCGCGCGCGGTTGTCTTTATTCCTGCGCAATGCCTCGCGCAGAAGCGCAAGGAATGGCTGCGCGTGGCATGCACGCGTGCTTTCCTTTCTGCTTGCAAGGCCCGGCAACAAAAGGAGCTCTGGCTCAAAGACCGCCCGCCGTCGCCTCTTTCGCCCGAGGCTCGCCCACCCGGAGGCTACTTTGACGTAGAGGCCGCACGCCGGGCCTGACGCGCGCAGCAAACGCAGTTTTACGGCCATCGCTTCTCGGCCTTTTGGCTAAGATCAAGTGTAGTATCTGTTCTTATCAGTTTAATATCTGATACGTCCCCTATCTGGGGACCAAATATTAAATTGATTTTTGGGACAGGGAGATGGAGCAGGGGCTTGCCCCGTCCACTCCATGCATCCACCTGGTATTGCAGTGTTTCCAGGAGCGGTGCAGCTTCCCCCCTCCACGGGAGCGAGACCCCTGCTGAAAAATAGAATTCGCAATAGTGACGGCGCTGCTGCTCGGCTGACTTTGCTGCAGTTTTCCGTGGGCGCTACGCTGCCCCCTGTTGGATTGCCCCGCAGTTGCAGGCCGCCCTTTGCTGCCCAGCGCGCGCGCGTCTTTTTTCCTGCGCAACGCCTCGCGCAGAAGCGCGAGGAATGGCTGCGCGTGGCATGCACGCGTGCTTTCCTTTCTGCTTGCAAGGCCCGGCAACAAAAGAAGCTCTGGCTCAAAGACCGCCCGCCGTCGCCTCTTTCGCCCGAGGCTCGCCCATCCGGCGGCTACTTTGACGTAGAGGCCGCACGCCGGGCCTGACGCGCGCAGCAAACGCAGTTTTACGGCCATCGCTTCTCGGCCTTTTGGCTAAGATCAAGTGTAGTATCTGTTCTTATCAGTTTAATATCTGATACGTCCCCTATCTGGGGACCAAATATTAAATTGATTTTTGGGACAGGGAGATGGAGCAGGGGCTTGCCCCGTCCACTCCATGCATCCACCTGGTATTGCAGTGTTTCCAGGAGCGGTGCAGCTTCCCCCCTCCACGGGGGCGAGACCCCTGCTGAAAAATAGAATTCGCAATAGTGACGGCGCTGCTGCTCGGCTGACTTTGCTGCAGTTTTCTGTGGGTGCTACGCTGTCCCCTGTTGGATTGCCCCGCAGTTGCAGGCCGCCCTTTGCTGCCCAGCGCGCGCGGTTGTCTTTTTTCCTGCGCAACGCCTCGCGCAGAAGCGCGAGGAATGGCTGCGCGTGGCATGCACGCGTGCTTTCCTTTCTGCTTGCAAGGCCCGGCAACAAAAGGAGCTCTGGCTCAAAGACCGCCCGCCGTCGCCTCTTTCGCCCGAGGCTCGCCCACCCGGCGGCTACTTTGACGTAGAGGCCGCACGCCGGGCCTGACGCGCGCAGCAAACGCAGTTTTACGGCCATCGCTTCTCGGCCTTTTGGCTAAGATCAAGTGTAGTATCTGTTCTTATCAGTTTAATATCTGATACGTCCCCTATCTGGGGACCAAATATTAAATTGATTTTTGGGACAGGGAGATGGAGCAGGGGCTTGCCCCGTCCACTCCATGCATCCACCTGGTATTGCAGTGTTTCCAGGAGCGGTGCAGCTTCCCCCCTCCCCGGGGGCGAGACCCCTGCTGAAAAATAGAATTCGCAATAGTGACCGCGCTGCTGCTCGGTTGACTTTGCTGCAGTTTTCTGTGGGCGCTGCGCTGCCCCCTGTTGGATTGCCCCGCAGTTGCAGGCCGCCCTTTGCTGCCCAGCGCGCGCGCGTCTTTTTTCCTGCGCAACGCCTCGCGCGGAAGCGCGAGGAATGGCTGCGCGTGGCATGCACGCGTGCTTTCCTTTCTGCTTGCAAGGCCCGGCAACAAAAGGAGCTCTGGCTCAAAGACCGCCCGCCGTCGCCTCTTTCGCCCGAGGCTCGCCCACCCGGCGGCTACTTTGACGTAGAGGCCGCACGCCGGGCCTGACGCGCGCAGCAAACGCAGTTTTACGGCCATCGCTTCTCGGCCTTTTGGCTAAGATCAAGTGTAGTATCTGTTCTTATCAGTGCTTATTTGATTGAGAAGAGACCATGATCATTGCCTTTTGATCCTGGAGAAGCTTTGAGTAAAATGGCTATAACCAATTTTCGAGCTTCGGGCCAGGGAGTGCGCAACACTGTTCGGGTGGTCGTGAAGGACAAGGAAGGAGATGCACCGGTCGATCGCACCTTTTTCATCAAGAAAATTCTCTTCGATTGCTGCGGATTTCAAGCGACGGACGTCTTCTGCCTGCAGGATTTCCCCAGCAGTGGATACTTCGACGTGACGTTCCGGAACGTGGCGGGATGCATCAAGTTCCTGAAGGCGTTCAAGGAGAAAGGGGACCGGGCTCCACTGTCAATCCTCACAGCGGAGCCGCTCTTCACACTTCCGTCACAACGGGACCGGGTGGTGACGATTCACCTCTACAACCCCCATGTTCCGGTGGTGGATGTACTCACCTTTCTCGCCAGGTACGTCGAGGTGGCCGGCAGCAGCACTGATGTCAAGGACCCCTTTGGGATCTGGACCAGCAAGCGGCAGGTCAAGGTGACCTTGAAGGTAGATCCCAGTGGAGCCATCATCCACCCTCCCTCCAGCTTCGCTATCGGTGGAAGTCGAGGCTTCTTGGTCTACGCTGGGCAGCCCAGAGTTTGCCGCACCTGTGGCAAATCTGGTCACATGGCAGCCAACTGCAGCACGGTTGTTTGCAAGAACTGCAAGGAGGAAGGCCATCAGACCAAGGACTGTAAGCAGACTAAGTGTTGCAACTTGTGCGGTGCGGCAGGCCATCTCTACAAGACCTGCCCCAAACGTTGCCTCAGCTATGCTCAGGCGGCAAGGTCCAAGGAAAGGCCGGGAGAAGGTTCGACGAAGGCGTCCGCTGTTCGAAAGGAGACCAGCAACCTTCTTCGCAGTGAGGAACTTCAACCTGAGAAGGAAGGGGAGGCGGCTGAAACCAACGACCCAGCACCTACCCAGCGCCCGGAAACCCCTCCTCCACAGACAGAATCAATGGAGGAGGAGGCAGCAGATGGACAAACAGGACAGTGGCAAGTGGTCCAGAGGAAAACCACAAAGAAAAAACATCCCAAAGCCACCACCCAAACCAGTGGCAAGAGGAGGCTCTCTTCTGAATCAGACTGCAACAACTCCTCTTCACTGGACGGGGAAATGCTGGAACGACAGCCCCTTCAAAAGAGGCGGCAGAACTCCGAGATGGATGATCAAGCATCCCAGCCCCCGGGCACTGGAAGCTGTGATGGGCCCGGCGTGCCCCAACCCCAATTCCCCACACGTAACGACGTGGCCAACGCATCTCAGCTCCGGGACACCGGGAGCAAAGACACGTCTGGCGCACCTGAGCTCCGGGAGACCGGGAGCTGTGATGTTTTCGAGGAGGAACAGATGGAAGCAGCTGAGGACAACCCAATCCTCTCTGCCTACAAGACCCCCCCGATGTCACCCGAGCGGCACAAACCCTGCATGAAAAATCAGGAGGGGTTTCTGAGCCCAACCAACGTGAAACTGCTTGCGCATACGATGGGTATGCAGGAACATCCCGAAGGGGAAGGACTGGGACTAGCGAGGACAAATGGTATGGGAAGCAACAACTAATTTTTAGTAAAAAATGGGTGTAAGAATTGCTTCCATTAATGTGCGTAGCATTAAATCGACTACGCGATGTGTTTCAACCTTGGATTACCTTGCCAAGGTCAAAGCTGACCTACTGTTTCTGCAGGAGTGTGGAATACCACACCTCAGCACCTACAGGCAGTGGTCGCGATGGTGGTCCCACGGGCCATCGATCTGGTCGGGGGGTAATGACTGCCGTTCCTCCGGCCTGGGTATTCTGCTGCGGGGAGGTAACTTCACCATCTCCGAAGTTAAGGAGGTGGTGGGCGGCCGCCTCCTCGTAGCAGACGTGATGTACAACAACGCTCCGCTCCGGTTGATCAACGTGTACGCCCCGGTACAACGCAGCGAGCGGCTGACCGTCTTCCAGCAGCTCCCACTGCTGCTGGCGACGTCCAGGCCGGTCATCCTAGGCGGTGACTTCAACTGCATCATCGATGCGGCTGGACGATCCGGCAGTGTCGACAGCAAACTGGACGCTACGTCCAGATTCCTCATAGAAACAGTTAAGGATGCCAAACTGCACGACGTCTTCAGCAAACCTGCAGACGGAGCGCAGCGCAGATACACATGGTCAAGATCGGACGGGTCTGCCCGTTCCAGGATTGACTTCCTGTTTGTGTCCCGTGCTGTCACGGTCGGATCCACCGACGTCAAGCCGGTGTTCTTCTCCGACCACTGCCTCTTACTGGCCGACTGTCACTTACAGGACGACCAGCGGGTTGGCAGAGGGACGTGGAAGCTCAATGCGACACTGCTGACCCCAGAGAACGTTGAGGAACTCAAAAGGGATTACAATGGTTGGAGGACCGTGAAACCCCTCTTTGAGTCTCCAGTTCACTGGTGGGAAGCGATTAAGGAGAACATCAAGAGGTTCTTCATCCACAAAGGTGTTCAGAAGGCGAGAGAGAGACAGAGGGAACTGTCCCGACTCCAGAAAATTATGCAAAATCTACTCCGGTTGCAGTCAATGGGGGTCGAGGTCAAGGAGGACCTCCAAGAGGTGAAGAGCCAGCAGGCCTCGCTCTTTGCCAAGGAGGCCTCCAAGATCATCTTCCGGTCCAGAGTCCGCTCCATCGAGCAGGATGAGACGTGCTCGCGTTACTTCTTCCAAAAGGTACACAGAGAGAGCTCTGTTATCAGCAGCCTGAAGGAAGAAGATGGCTCGGTAACGTCTTCGCAGTCCGACATACTAAGGATCAGCAAATCCTTTTATGCTGGGCTGTATGACGCGAAGCCCACAGACAGCAGAGCCTCCCAGTCCTTCCTGTCATCTATCACAGAGGTCTTAGATGACAGCAGGAGGGAGGGACTGGACAAGCCGCTAACTCTGGACGAGCTGACAAAGGCCGTCGAGTCTTTCGAGGCGAGTAAAACTCCCGGGAGCGACGGCTTACCGGTCGAGTTGTACTCGGCCCTGTGGGACTGGGTCGGCCCGGACCTGCTGGAAGTATACGAGAGTATGCTCCTGGCCGGTAGCATGTCAGAATCCATGAGAAAAGGCATCATCACCCTCATTTACAAGCAGAAGGGGGAGAGGGTAGAAATCAGAAATTGGCGGCCCATCTCACTGCTTAATGTTGATTACAAGATTCTGTCCAAAGTCATAGCCAGTCGAGTCAAGTCTGCTCTGGAGCTGGTGATTCACCCCGATCAGACCTGTACTGTACCCGGCAGGAAGATCTCTGATAGCCTCGCGCTACTCAGGGATACGATCGCCTACGTACGGGACAGGAGGGTGGACACCTGCCTCATCAGCCTGGACCAGGAGAAGGCTTTTGACAGGATATCGCACACCTACATGATGGACGTGCTTTCCAAAATGGGGTTTGGGGAGGGAATCTGCAATTGGATCCAACTGCTCTACACAAACATCAGTAGCGCAGTCTCAATCAACGGGTGGGAATCTGAAAGTTTCCCGATCAAATCTGGAGTCAGACAGGGCTGTCCTCTTTCCCCGGTCTTGTTTGTTTGCTGTATTGAACCCTTTGCTGAGTCTATTAGGAAGGATGTGAGATTAAGAGGGGTGACAATCCCAGGCAGCGGAGGCACTCAGGTCAAAACCTCCCTGTACATGGATGACGTCGCCGTCTTCTGCTCGGATCCGCTGTCCGTGCGCAGACTGATGAGCATCTGCGACCAGTTCGAACTGGCCTCGGGAGCCAAAGTTAACCACGGCAAGAGCGAGGCCATGTTCTTTGGGAACTGGGCTGACCGATCCTTTGTCCCCTTCACCGTCAGGTCAGATTACCTGAAGGTGCTGGGGATATGGTTCGGAAGTGCCGGGGCGTGCACCAAAACATGGGAGGAGCGAGTAGCCAAGGTACGACAAAAGTTGGGCATGTGGGGGCAGCGATCTCTCTCCATTGTGGGTAAGAACCTGGTCATCAGGTGCGAGGCGCTCACGTTGTTGCTCTACGTGGCGCAGGTCTGGCCCATACCCCACTCCTGCGCCGTGGCAGTCACCCGAGCCATTTTCCGCTTCGTCTGGGGATCTAAAATGGACCGGGTCCGGAGGGACACGATGTTCAAATCTCTGGACATGGGCGGGAAAAATGTACCCAACGTGGCCCTCATCCTGATGACCACCTTCGTGTGCGGCTGCATCAAGCTATGTGTAGATCCCCAGTACGCAAACTCCAAGTGTCACTACGTGCTGAGGTTCTATCTGTCCCCGGTGTTGCGAAGGATGGGCCTGGTCACATTGCCGCGGAACGCTCCGTGCAGTTGGGACGTGCCGTACCACCTATCCTTCGTGGAGCAGTTTCTGCGGAAAAACACCTTTGACCACCGGTCCATCAGGCAGTGGTCTGCACGGAATGTCCTCAAGGCCCTACGGGAAAAGGAAACGGTGGATCCTGTCGGATGGTTCCCCGAGCAGACCGTCAAAGTCATTTGGCGGAATGCCTCATCACCAGAACTTTCAAACAAGCACCAAGACGTAGCTTGGCTGGTGGTGAGAAGGGCCCTCCCCGTCAGATCCTTCATGCACACCCGAAGTCTCGCCCCCTCCGCACAGTGCCCCCGCGTTGGCTGTGGTGGGGAAGAGACGGTCGCCCACCTCCTCCTGGAATGTGCCTTTGCAAAGCAGGTGTGGAAAGAGATGCAGTGGTTTTTGTCAAGGTTCATCCCAAGCAGCTCTGTAACACAGGAGTCTGTGCTCTACGGGCTGTTCCCAGGGACGCACACCGAGACAAACATCAACTGCTGCTGGAGGACTATCAATTCGGTGAAAGACGCCCTTTGGTCTGCCCGAAACTTGCTGGTCTTCCAGCGCAAAGAGTTGTCCACCACCGAATGTTGCAGACTGGCACATTCCAAGGTCCAGGACTACGTGCTGAGGGACGCACTAAAGCTTGGGGCAGCCGCAGCAAAGGCTCAATGGGGAAAGACCACAGTGTAAGGTTCCCCCACCAAGCTAGACTGAGGGGCTGGATCCATGGGAAACCCCTCGAACTGTATCGTTAATATTCTGAATTGCTGTAAATGTAAAACTGTAATTGACATGACAATTGAGAAACGGAAGGGTTGGGAAGAAACTCATGACAGTATTGAAGGAAACTGATCTCCCTTGCAATGTTTGTATTTTTTGGTGCTGTTTGGAAACTGTTTGGCAATGTAATTTTTACAGATTTTTACGAATAAAGTATATTTTGGAAATAAAAAAAAAAAAATCAGTTTAATATCTGATACGTCCCCTATCTGGGGACCAAATATTAAATTGATTTTTGGGACAGGGAGATGGAGCAGGGGCTTGCCCCGTCCACTCCATGCATCCACCTGGTATTGCAGTGTTTCCAGGAGCGGTGCAGCTTCCCCCCTCCACGGGGGCGAGACCCCTGCTGAAAAATAGAATTCGCAATAGTGACGGCGCTGCTGCTCGGCTGACTTTGCTGCAGTTTTCCGTGGGCGCTACGCTGCCCCCTGTTGGATTGCCCCGCAGTTGCAGGCCGCCCTTTGCTGCCCAGCGCGCGCGCGTCTTTTTTCCTGCGCAACGCCTCGCGCAGAAGCGCGAGGAATGGCTGCGCGTGGCATGCACGCGTGCTTTCCTTTCTGCTTGCAAGGCCCGGCAACAAAAGGAGCTCTGGCTCAAAGACCGCCCGCCGTCGCCTCTTTCGCCCGAGGCTCGCCCACCCGGCGGCTACTTTGACGTAGAGGCCGCACGCCGGGCCTGACGCGCGCAGCAAACGCAGTTTTACGGCCATCGCTTCTCGGCCTTTTGGCTAAGATCAAGTGTAGTATCTGTTCTTATCAGTTTAATATCTGATACGTCCCCTATCTGGGGACCAAATATTAAATTGATTTTTGGGACAGGGAGATGGAGCAGGGGCTTGCCCCGTCCACTCCATGCATCCACCTGGTATTGCAGTGTTTCCAGGAGCGGTGCAGCTTCCCCCCTCCACGGGAGCGAGACCCCTGCTGAAAAATAGAATTCGCAATAGTGACGGCGCTGCTGCTCGGCTGACTTTGCTGCAGTTTTCCGTGGGCGCTGCGCTGCCCCCTGTTGGATTGCCCCGCAGTTGCAGGCCGCCCTTTGCTGCCCAGCGCGCGCGCGTCTTTTTTCCTGCGCAACGCCTCGCGCAGAAGCGCGAGGAATGGCTGCGCGTGGCATGCACGCGTGCTTTCCTTTCTGCTTGCAAGGCCCGGCAACAAAAGGAGCTCTGGCTCAAAGACCGCCCGCCGTCGCCTCTTTCGCCCGAGGCTTGCCCACCCGGCGGCTACTTTGACGTAGAGGCCGCACGCCGGGCCTGACGCGCGCAGCAAACGCAGTTTTACGGCCATCGCTTCTCGGCCTTTTGGCTAAGATCAAGTGTAGTATCTGTTCTTATCAGTGCTTATTTGATTGAGAAGAGACCATGATCATTGCTTTTTGATCCTGGGGAAGCTTTGAGTAAAATGGCTATAACCAATTTTCGAGCTTTGGGCCAGGGAGTGCGCAACACCGTTCGGGTGGTCGTGAAGGACAAGGAAGGAGATGCACCGGTCGATCGCACCTTCTTCATCAAGAAAATTCTCTTCGATTGCTGCGGATTTCAAGCGACGGACGTCTTCTGCCTGCAGGATTTCCCCAGCAGTGGATACTTCGACGTGACGTTCCGGAACGTGGCGGGATGCATCAAGTTCCTGAAGGCGTTCAAGGAGAAAGGGGACCGGGCGCCACTGTCGATCCTCACAGCGGAGCCGCTCTTCACGCTTCCGTCACAACGGGACCGGGTGGTGACGATTCACCTCTACAACCCCCATGTTCCGGTGGTGGATGTACTCACCTTTCTCGCCAGGTACGTCGAGGTGGCCGGCAGCAGCACTGATGTCAAGGACCCCTTTGGGATCTGGACCAGCAAGCGGCAGGTCAAGGTGACCTTGAAGGTAGATCCCAGTGGAGCCATCATCCACCCTCCCTCCAGCTTCGCTATCGGGGGAAGTCGAGGCTTCTTGGTCTACGCTGGGCAGCCCAGAGTTTGTCGCACCTGTGGCAAATCTGGTCACATGGCAGCCAACTGCAACACGGTTGTTTGCAAGAACTGCAAGGAGGAAGGCCATCAGACCAAGGACTGTAAGCAGACTAAGTGTTGCAACTTGTGCGGTGCGGCAGGCCATCTCTACAAGACCTGTCCCAAACGTTGTCAAAGCTATGCTCAGGCGGCAAGGTCCAAGGAATGGCCGGGCGAAGGTTCGACGAAGGCGTCCGCTGTTCGAAAGGAGACCAGCAACCTTCTCCGCAGTGAGGAACTTCAACCTGAGAAGGAAGGGGAGGCGGCTGAAACCAACGACCCAGCACCTACCCAGCGCCCGGAAACCCCTCCCCCACAGACAGAATCAATGGAGGAGGAGGCAGCAGATGGACAAACAGGTCAGTGGCAAGTGGTCCAGAGGAGAACCACAAAGAAAAAACATCCCAAAGCCACCACCCAAACCAGTGGCAAGAGGAGGCTCTCTTCTGAATCAGACTGCAACAACTCCTCTTCACTGGACGGGGAAATGCTGGAACGACAGCCCCTTCAAAAGAGGCGGCAGAACTCCGAGATGGATGATAAAGCATCCCAGCCCCCGGGCACTGGAAGCTGTGATGGGCCCAGCGTGCCCCAACCCCAATGCCCCACACGTAACGACGTGGCCAACGCATCTCAGCTCCAGGACACCGGGAGCAAAGACACGTCTGGCGCACCTGAGCTCCGGGAGACCGGGAGCTGTGATGTTTTCGAGGAGGAACAGATGGAAGCAGCTGAGGACAACCCAATCCTCTCTGCCTACAAGACCCCCCCGATGTCACCCGAGCGGCACAAACCCTGCAGGAAAAATCAGGAGGGGTTTCTGAGCCCAACCAACGTGAAACTGCTTGCGCATACGATGGGTATGCAGGAACATCCCGAAGGGGAAGGACTGGGACTAGCGAGGACAAATGGTATGGGAAGCAACAACTAATTTTTAGTAAAAAATGGGTGTAAGAATTGCTTCCATTAATGTGCGTAGCATTAAATCGACTACGCGATGTGTTTCAACCTTGGATTACCTTGCCAAGGTCAAAGCTGACCTACTGTTTCTGCAGGAGTGTGGAATACCACACCTCAGCACCTACAGGCAGTGGTCGCGATGGTGGTCCCACGGGCCATCGATCTGGTCGGGGGGTAATGACTGCCGTTCCTCCGGCCTGGGTATTCTGCTGCGGGGAGGTAACTTCACCATCTCCGAAGTTAAGGAGGTGGTGGGCGGCCGCCTCCTCGTAGCAGACGTGATGTACAACAACGCTCCGCTCCGGTTGATCAACGTGTACGCCCCGGTACAACGCAGCGAGCGGCTGACCGTCTTCCAGCAGCTCCCACTGCTGCTGGCGACGTCCAGGCCGGTCATCCTAGGCGGTGACTTCAACTGCATCATCGATGCGGCTGGACGATCCGGCAGTGACGACAGCAAACTGGACGCTACGTCCAGATTCCTAGTAGAAACAGTTAAGGATGCCAAACTGCACGACGTCTTCAGCAAACCTGCAGACGGAGCGCAGCGCAGATACACATGGTCAAGATCGGACGGGTCTGCCCGTTCCAGGATTGACTTCCTGTTTGTTTCCCGTGCTGTCACGGTCGGATCCACCGACGTCAAGCCGGTGTTCTTCTCCGACCACTGCCTCTTACTGGCCGACTGTCACTTACAGGACGACCAGCGGGTTGGCAGAGGGACGTGGAAGCTCAATGCGACACTGCTGACCCCAGAGAACGTTGAGGAACTCAAAAGGGATTACAATGGTTGGAGGACCGTGAAACCCCTCTTTGAGTCTCCAGTTCACTGGTGGGAAGCGATTAAGGAGAACATCAAGAGGTTCTTCATCCACAAAGGTGTTCAGAAGGCGAGAGAGAGACAGAGGGAACTGTCCCGACTCCAGAAAATTATGCAAAATCTACTCCGGTTGCAGTCAATGGGGGTCGAGGTCAAGGAGGACCTCCAAGAGGTGAAGAGCCAGCAGGCCTCGCTCTTTGCCAAGGAGGCCTCCAAGATCATCTTCCGGTCCAGAGTCCGCTCCATCGAGCAGGATGAGACGTGCTCGCGTTACTTCTTCCAAAAGGTACACAGAGAGAGCTCTGTTATCAGCAGCCTGAAGGAAGAAGATGGCTCGGTAACGTCTTCGCAGTCCGACATACTAAGGATCAGCAAATCCTTTTATGCTGGGCTGTATGACGCGAAGCCCACAGACAGCAGAGCCTCCCAGTCCTTCCTGTCATCTATCACAGAGGTCTTAGATGACAGCAGGAGGGAGGGACTGGACAAGCCGCTAACTCTGGACGAGCTGACAAAGGCCGTCGAGTCTTTCGAGGCGAGTAAAACTCCCGGGAGCGATGGCTTACCGGTCGAGTTGTACTCGGCCCTGTGGGACTGGGTCGGCCCGGACCTGCTGGAAGTATACGAGAGTATGCTCCTGGCCGGTAGCATGTCAGAATCCATGAGAAAAGGCATCATCACCCTCATTTACAAGCAGAAGGGGGAGAGGGTAGAAATCAGAAATTGGCGGCCCATCTCACTGCTTAATGTTGATTACAAGATTCTGTCCAAAGTCATAGCCAGTCGAGTCAAGTCTGCTCTGGAGCTGGTGATTCACCCCGATCAGACCTGTACTGTACCCGGCAGGAAGATCTCTGATAGCCTCGCGCTACTCAGGGATACGATCGCCTACGTACGGGACAGGAGGGTGGACACCTGCCTCATCAGCCTGGACCAGGAGAAGGCTTTTGACAGGATATCGCACACCTACATGATGGACGTGCTTTCCAAAATGGGGTTTGGGGAGGGAATCTGCAATTGGATCCAACTGCTCTACACAAACATCAGTAGCGCAGTGTCAATCAACGGGTGGGAATCTGAAAGTTTCCCGATCAAATCTGGAGTCAGACAGGGCTGTCCTCTGTCCCCGGTCTTGTTTGTTTGCTGTATTGAACCCTTTGCTGAGTCTATTAGGAAGGATGCGAGCATAAGAGGGGTGACAATCCCAGGCAGCGGAGGCACTCAGGTCAAAACCTCCCTGTACATGGATGACGTCGCCGTCTTCTGCTCGGATCCGCTGTCCGTGCGCAGACTGATGAGCATCTGCGACCAGTTCGAACTGGCCTCGGGAGCCAAAGTTAACCACGGCAAGAGCGAGGCCATGTTCTTTGGGAACTGGGCTGACCGATCCTTTGTCCCCTTCACCGTCAGGTCAGATTACCTGAAGGTGCTGGGGATATGGTTCGGAAGGGCCGGGGCGTGCACCAAAACATGGGAGGAGCGAGTAGCCAAGGTACGACAAAAGTTGGGCATGTGGGGGCAGCGATCTCTCTCCATTGTGGGTAAGAACCTGGTCATCAGGTGCGAAGCGCTCACGTTGTTGCTCTACGTGGCGCAGGTCTGGCCCATACCCCACTCCTGCGCCGTGGCAGTCACCCGAGCCATTTTCCGCTTCGTCTGGGGATCTAAAATGGACCGGGTCCGGAGGGACACGATGTTCAAATCTCTGGACATGGGCGGGAAAAATGTACCCAACGTGGCCCTCATCCTGATGACCACCTTCGTGTGCGGCTGCATCAAGCTATGTGTAGATCCCCAGTACGCAAACTCCAAGTGTCACTACGTGCTGAGGTTCTATCTGTCCCCGGTGTTGCGAAGAATGGGCCTGGTCACATTGCCGCGGAACGCACCATGCAGTTGGGCGGCGCCGTACCACCTATCCTTCGTGGAGCAGTTTCTGTGGAAAAACACCTTTGACCACCGGTCCATCAGGCAGTGGTCTGCACGGAATGTCCTCAAGGCCCTACGGGAAAAGGAAACGGTGGATCCTGTCGGATGGTTCCCCGAGCAGACCGTCAAAGTCATTTGGCGGAATGCCTCATCACCAGAACTTTCAAACAAGCACCAAGACGTAGCTTGGCTGGTGGTGAGAAGGGCCCTCCCCGTCAGATCCTTCATGCACACCCGAAGTCTCGCCCCCTCCGCACAGTGCCCCCGCGTTGGCTGTGGTGGGGAAGAGACGGTCGCCCACCTCCTCCTGGAATGTGCCTTTGCAAAGCAGGTGTGGAAAGAGATGCAGTGGTTTTTGTCAAGGTTCATCCCAAGCAGCTCTGTAACACAGGAGTCTGTGCTCTACGGGCTGTTCCCAGGGACGCACACCGAGACAAACATCAACTGCTGCTGGAGGACTATCAATTCGGTGAAAGACGCCCTTTGGTCTGCCCGAAACTTGCTGGTCTTCCAGCGCAAAGAGTTGTCCACCACCGAATGTTGCAGACTGGCACATTCCAAGGTCCAGGACTACGTGCTGAGGGACGCACTAAAGCTTGGGGCAGCCGCAGCAAAGGCTCAATGGGGAAAGACCACAGTGTAAGGTTCCCCCACCAAGCTGGACTGAGGGGCTGGAACCATGGGAAGCCCCTCGAACTGTATCGTTAATATTCTCAATTGCTGTAAATGTAAAACTGTAATTGACATGACAATTGTGAAACGGAAGGGTTGGGAAGAAACTCATGACAGTATTGAAAGAAACTGATCTCTTTTGCAATGTTTGTATTTTTTCGTGCTGTTTGGAAACTGTTTGGCAATGTAATTTTTACAGATTTTTATGAATAAAGTATATTTTGGAAATTAAAAAAAAAAAAAAAAAAAAGTATCTGTTCTTATCAGTTTAATATCTGATACGTCCCCTATCTGGGGACCAAATATTAAATTGATTTTTGGGACAGGGAGATGGAGCAGGGGCTTGCCCCGTCCACTCCATGCATCCACCTGGTATTGCAGTGTTTCCAGGAGCGGTGCAGCTTCCCCCCTCCACGGGGGCGAGACCCCTGCTGAAAAATAGAATTCGCAATAGTGACGGCGCTGCTGCTCGGTTGACTTTGCTGCAGTTTTCTGTGGGCGCTGCGCTGCCCCCTGTTGGATTGCCCCGCAGTTGCAGGCCGCCCTTTGCTGCCCAGCGCGCGCGCGTCTTTTTTCCTGCGCAACGCCTCGCGCGGAAGCGCGAGGAATGGCTGCGCGTGGCATGCACGCGTGCTTTCCTTTCTGCTTGCAAGGCCCGGCAACAAAAGGAGCTCTGGCTCAAAGACCGCCCGCCGTCGCCTCTTTCGCCCGAGGCTCGCCCACCCGGCGGCTACTTTGACGTAGAGGCCGCACGCCGGGCCTGACGCGCGCAGCAAACGCAGTTTTACGGCCATCGCTTCTCGGCCTTTTGGCTAAGATCAAGTGTAGTATCTGTTCTTATCAGTGCTTATTTGATTGAGAAGAGACCATGATCATTGCCTTTTGATCCTGGAGAAGCTTTGAGTAAAATGGCTATAACCAATTTTCGAGCTTCGGGCCAGGGAGTGCGCAACACTGTTCGGGTGGTCGTGAAGGACAAGGAAGGAGATGCACCGGTCGATCGCACCTTTTTCATCAAGAAAATTCTCTTCGATTGCTGCGGATTTCAAGCGACGGACGTCTTCTGCCTGCAGGATTTCCCCAGCAGTGGATACTTCGACGTGACGTTCCGGAACGTGGCGGGATGCATCAAGTTCCTGAAGGCGTTCAAGGAGAAAGGGGACCGGGCTCCACTGTCAATCCTCACAGCGGAGCCGCTCTTCACACTTCCGTCACAACGGGACCGGGTGGTGACGATTCACCTCTACAACCCCCATGTTCCGGTGGTGGATGTACTCACCTTTCTCGCCAGGTACGTCGAGGTGGCCGGCAGCAGCACTGATGTCAAGGACCCCTTTGGGATCTGGACCAGCAAGCGGCAGGTCAAGGTGACCTTGAAGGTAGATCCCAGTGGAGCCATCATCCACCCTCCCTCCAGCTTCGCTATCGGTGGAAGTCGAGGCTTCTTGGTCTACGCTGGGCAGCCCAGAGTTTGCCGCACCTGTGGCAAATCTGGTCACATGGCAGCCAACTGCAGCACGGTTGTTTGCAAGAACTGCAAGGAGGAAGGCCATCAGACCAAGGACTGTAAGCAGACTAAGTGTTGCAACTTGTGCGGTGCGGCAGGCCATCTCTACAAGACCTGCCCCAAACGTTGCCTCAGCTATGCTCAGGCGGCAAGGTCCAAGGAAAGGCCGGGAGAAGGTTCGACGAAGGCGTCCGCTGTTCGAAAGGAGACCAGCAACCTTCTTCGCAGTGAGGAACTTCAACCTGAGAAGGAAGGGGAGGCGGCTGAAACCAACGACCCAGCACCTACCCAGCGCCCGGAAACCCCTCCTCCACAGACAGAATCAATGGAGGAGGAGGCAGCAGATGGACAAACAGGACAGTGGCAAGTGGTCCAGAGGAAAACCACAAAGAAAAAACATCCCAAAGCCACCACCCAAACCAGTGGCAAGAGGAGGCTCTCTTCTGAATCAGACTGCAACAACTCCTCTTCACTGGACGGGGAAATGCTGGAACGACAGCCCCTTCAAAAGAGGCGGCAGAACTCCGAGATGGATGATCAAGCATCCCAGCCCCCGGGCACTGGAAGCTGTGATGGGCCCGGCGTGCCCCAACCCCAATTCCCCACACGTAACGACGTGGCCAACGCATCTCAGCTCCGGGACACCGGGAGCAAAGACACGTCTGGCGCACCTGAGCTCCGGGAGACCGGGAGCTGTGATGTTTTCGAGGAGGAACAGATGGAAGCAGCTGAGGACAACCCAATCCTCTCTGCCTACAAGACCCCCCCGATGTCACCCGAGCGGCACAAACCCTGCATGAAAAATCAGGAGGGGTTTCTGAGCCCAACCAACGTGAAACTGCTTGCGCATACGATGGGTATGCAGGAACATCCCGAAGGGGAAGGACTGGGACTAGCGAGGACAAATGGTATGGGAAGCAACAACTAATTTTTAGTAAAAAATGGGTGTAAGAATTGCTTCCATTAATGTGCGTAGCATTAAATCGACTACGCGATGTGTTTCAACCTTGGATTACCTTGCCAAGGTCAAAGCTGACCTACTGTTTCTGCAGGAGTGTGGAATACCACACCTCAGCACCTACAGGCAGTGGTCGCGATGGTGGTCCCACGGGCCATCGATCTGGTCGGGGGGTAATGACTGCCGTTCCTCCGGCCTGGGTATTCTGCTGCGGGGAGGTAACTTCACCATCTCCGAAGTTAAGGAGGTGGTGGGCGGCCGCCTCCTCGTAGCAGACGTGATGTACAACAACGCTCCGCTCCGGTTGATCAACGTGTACGCCCCGGTACAACGCAGCGAGCGGCTGACCGTCTTCCAGCAGCTCCCACTGCTGCTGGCGACGTCCAGGCCGGTCATCCTAGGCGGTGACTTCAACTGCATCATCGATGCGGCTGGACGATCCGGCAGTGTCGACAGCAAACTGGACGCTACGTCCAGATTCCTCATAGAAACAGTTAAGGATGCCAAACTGCACGACGTCTTCAGCAAACCTGCAGACGGAGCGCAGCGCAGATACACATGGTCAAGATCGGACGGGTCTGCCCGTTCCAGGATTGACTTCCTGTTTGTGTCCCGTGCTGTCACGGTCGGATCCACCGACGTCAAGCCGGTGTTCTTCTCCGACCACTGCCTCTTACTGGCCGACTGTCACTTACAGGACGACCAGCGGGTTGGCAGAGGGACGTGGAAGCTCAATGCGACACTGCTGACCCCAGAGAACGTTGAGGAACTCAAAAGGGATTACAATGGTTGGAGGACCGTGAAACCCCTCTTTGAGTCTCCAGTTCACTGGTGGGAAGCGATTAAGGAGAACATCAAGAGGTTCTTCATCCACAAAGGTGTTCAGAAGGCGAGAGAGAGACAGAGGGAACTGTCCCGACTCCAGAAAATTATGCAAAATCTACTCCGGTTGCAGTCAATGGGGGTCGAGGTCAAGGAGGACCTCCAAGAGGTGAAGAGCCAGCAGGCCTCGCTCTTTGCCAAGGAGGCCTCCAAGATCATCTTCCGGTCCAGAGTCCGCTCCATCGAGCAGGATGAGACGTGCTCGCGTTACTTCTTCCAAAAGGTACACAGAGAGAGCTCTGTTATCAGCAGCCTGAAGGAAGAAGATGGCTCGGTAACGTCTTCGCAGTCCGACATACTAAGGATCAGCAAATCCTTTTATGCTGGGCTGTATGACGCGAAGCCCACAGACAGCAGAGCCTCCCAGTCCTTCCTGTCATCTATCACAGAGGTCTTAGATGACAGCAGGAGGGAGGGACTGGACAAGCCGCTAACTCTGGACGAGCTGACAAAGGCCGTCGAGTCTTTCGAGGCGAGTAAAACTCCCGGGAGCGACGGCTTACCGGTCGAGTTGTACTCGGCCCTGTGGGACTGGGTCGGCCCGGACCTGCTGGAAGTATACGAGAGTATGCTCCTGGCCGGTAGCATGTCAGAATCCATGAGAAAAGGCATCATCACCCTCATTTACAAGCAGAAGGGGGAGAGGGTAGAAATCAGAAATTGGCGGCCCATCTCACTGCTTAATGTTGATTACAAGATTCTGTCCAAAGTCATAGCCAGTCGAGTCAAGTCTGCTCTGGAGCTGGTGATTCACCCCGATCAGACCTGTACTGTACCCGGCAGGAAGATCTCTGATAGCCTCGCGCTACTCAGGGATACGATCGCCTACGTACGGGACAGGAGGGTGGACACCTGCCTCATCAGCCTGGACCAGGAGAAGGCTTTTGACAGGATATCGCACACCTACATGATGGACGTGCTTTCCAAAATGGGGTTTGGGGAGGGAATCTGCAATTGGATCCAACTGCTCTACACAAACATCAGTAGCGCAGTCTCAATCAACGGGTGGGAATCTGAAAGTTTCCCGATCAAATCTGGAGTCAGACAGGGCTGTCCTCTTTCCCCGGTCTTGTTTGTTTGCTGTATTGAACCCTTTGCTGAGTCTATTAGGAAGGATGCGAGCATAAGAGGGGTGACAATCCCAGGCAGCGGAGGCACTCAGGTCAAAACCTCCCTGTACATGGATGACGTCGCCGTCTTCTGCTCGGATCCGCTGTCCGTGCGCAGACTGATGAGCATCTGCGACCAGTTCGAACTGGCCTCGGGAGCCAAAGTTAACCACGGCAAGAGCGAGGCCATGTTCTTTGGGAACTGGGCTGACCGATCCTTTGTCCCCTTCACCGTCAGGTCAGATTACCTGAAGGTGCTGGGGATATGGTTCGGAAGTGCCGGGGCGTGCACCAAAACATGGGAGGAGCGAGTAGCCAAGGTACGACAAAAGTTGGGCATGTGGGGGCAGCGATCTCTCTCCATTGTGGGTAAGAACCTGGTCATCAGGTGCGAGGCGCTCACGTTGTTGCTCTACGTGGCGCAGGTCTGGCCCATACCCCACTCCTGCGCCGTGGCAGTCACCCGAGCCATTTTCCGCTTCGTCTGGGGATCTAAAATGGACCGGGTCCGGAGGGACACGATGTTCAAATCTCTGGACATGGGCGGGAAAAATGTACCCAACGTGGCCCTCATCCTGATGACCACCTTCGTGTGCGGCTGCATCAAGCTATGTGTAGATCCCCAGTACGCAAACTCCAAGTGTCACTACGTGCTGAGGTTCTATCTGTCCCCGGTGTTGCGAAGGATGGGCCTGGTCACATTGCCGCGGAACGCTCCGTGCAGTTGGGACGTGCCGTACCACCTATCCTTCGTGGAGCAGTTTCTGCGGAAAAACACCTTTGACCACCGGTCCATCAGGCAGTGGTCTGCACGGAATGTCCTCAAGGCCCTACGGGAAAAGGAAACGGTGGATCCTGTCGGATGGTTCCCCGAGCAGACCGTCAAAGTCATTTGGCGGAATGCCTCATCACCAGAACTTTCAAACAAGCACCAAGACGTAGCTTGGCTGGTGGTGAGAAGGGCCCTCCCCGTCAGATCCTTCATGCACACCCGAAGTCTCGCCCCCTCCGCACAGTGCCCCCGCGTTGGCTGTGGTGGGGAAGAGACGGTCGCCCACCTCCTCCTGGAATGTGCCTTTGCAAAGCAGGTGTGGAAAGAGATGCAGTGGTTTTTGTCAAGGTTCATCCCAAGCAGCTCTGTAACACAGGAGTCTGTGCTCTACGGGCTGTTCCCAGGGACGCACACCGAGACAAACATCAACTGCTGCTGGAGGACTATCAATTCGGTGAAAGACGCCCTTTGGTCTGCCCGAAACTTGCTGGTCTTCCAGCGCAAAGAGTTGTCCACCACCGAATGTTGCAGACTGGCACATTCCAAGGTCCAGGACTACGTGCTGAGGGACGCACTAAAGCTTGGGGCAGCCGCAGCAAAGGCTCAATGGGGAAAGACCACAGTGTAAGGTTCCCCCACCAAGCTAGACTGAGGGGCTGGATCCATGGGAAACCCCTCGAACTGTATCGTTAATATTCTGAATTGCTGTAAATGTAAAACTGTAATTGACATGACAATTGAGAAACGGAAGGGTTGGGAAGAAACTCATGACAGTATTGAAGGAAACTGATCTCCCTTGCAATGTTTGTATTTTTTGGTGCTGTTTGGAAACTGTTTGGCAATGTAATTTTTACAGATTTTTATGAATAAAGTATATTTTGGAAATAAAAAAATAAAAAAAGTAGTATCTGTTCTTATCAGTTTAATATCTGATACGTCCCCTATCTGGGGACCAAATATTAAATTGATTTTTGGGACAGGGAGATGGAGCAGGGGCTTGCCCCGTCCACTCCATGCATCCACCTGGTATTGCAGTGTTTCCAGGAGCGGTGCAGCTTCCCCCCTCCATGGGGGCGAGACCCCTGCTGAAAAATTGAATTCGCAATAGTGACGGCGCTGCTGCTCGGCTGACTTTGCTGCAGTTTTCCGTGGGTGCTACGCTGTTCCCTGTTGGGTTGCCCCGCAGTTGCAGGCCGCCCCTTGCTGCCCAGCGCGCGCGGTTGTCTTTATTCCTGCGCAATGCCTCGCGCAGAAGCGCTAGGAATGGCTGCGCGTGGCATGCACGCGTGCTTTCCTTTCTGCTTGCAAGGCCCGGCAACAAAAGGAGCTCTGGCTCAAAGACCGCCCGCCGTCGCCTCTTTCGCCCGAGGCTCGCCCACCCGGCGGCTACTTTGACGTAGAGGCCGCACGCCGGGCCTGACGCGCGCAGCAAACGCAGTTTTACGGCCATCGCTTCTCGGCCTTTTGGCTAAGATCAAGTGTAGTATCTGTTCTTATCAGTGCTTATTTGATTGAGAAGAGACCATGATCATTGCCTTTTGATCCTGGGGAAGCTTTGAGTAAAATGGCTATAACCAATTTTCGAGCTTCGGGCCAGGGAGTGCGCAACACCGTTCGGGTGGTCGTGAAGGACAAGGAAGGAGATGCACCGGTCGATCGCACCTTCTTCATCAAGAAAATTCTCTTCGATTGCTGCGGATTTCAAGCGACGGACGTCTTCTGCCTGCAGGATTTCCCCAGCAGTGGATACTTCGACGTGACGTTCCGGAACGTGGCGGGATGCATCAAGTTCCTGAAGGCGTTCAAGGAGAAAGGGGACCGGGCGCCACTGTCGATCCTCACAGCGGAGCCGCTCTTCACGCTTCCGTCACAACGGGACCGGGTGGTGACGATTCACCTCTACAACCCCCATGTTCCGGTGGTGGATGTACTCACCTTTCTCGCCAGGTACGTCGAGGTGGCCGGCAGCAGCACTGATGTCAAGGACCCCTTTGGGATCTGGACCAGCAAGCGGCAGGTCAAGGTGACCTTGAAGGTAGATCCCAGTGGAGCCATCATCCACCCTCCCTCCAGCTTCGCTATCGGGGGAAGTCGAGGCTTCTTGGTCTATGCTGGGCAGCCCAGAGTTTGTCGCACCTGTGGCAAATCTGGTCACATGGCAGCCAACTGCAGCACGGTTGTTTGCAAGAACTGCAAGGAGGAAGGCCATCAGACCAAGGACTGTAAGCAGACTAAGTGTTGCAACTTGTGCGGTGCGGCAGGCCATCTCTACAAGACCTGTCCCAAACGTTGTCAAAGCTATGCTCAGGCGGCAAGGTCCAAGGAATGGCCGGGCGAAGGTTCGACGAAGGCGTCCGCTGTTCGAAAGGAGACCAGCAACCTTCTCCGCAGTGAGGAACTTCAACCTGAGAAGGAAGGGGAGGCGGCTGAAACCAACGACCCAGCACCTACCCAGCGCCCGGAAACCCCTCCCCCACAGACAGAATCAATGGAGGAGGAGGCAGCAGATGGACAAACAGGTCAGTGGCAAGTGGTCCAGAGGAGAACCACAAAGAAAAAACATCCCAAAGCCACCACCCAAACCAGTGGCAAGAGGAGGCTCTCTTCTGAATCAGACTGCAACAACTCCTCTTCAGTGGACGGGGAAATGCTGGAACGACAGCCCCTTCAAAAGAGGCGGCAGAACTCCGAGATGGATGATAAAGCATCCCAGCCCCCGGGCACTGGAAGCTGTGATGGGCCCAGCGTGCCCCAACCCCAATGCCCCACACGTAACGACGTGGCCAACGCATCTCAGCTCCAGGACACCGGGAGCAAAGACACGTCTGGCGCACCTGAGCTCCGGGAGACCGGGAGCTGTGATGTTTTCGAGGAGGAACAGATGGAAGCAGCTGAGGACAACCCAATCCTCTCTGCCTACAAGACCCCCCCGATGTCACCCGAGCGGCACAAACCCTGCATGAAAAATCAGGAGGGGTTTCTGAGCCCAACCAACGTGAAACTGCTTGCGCATACGATGGGTATGCAGGAACATCCCGAAGGGGAAGGACTGGGACTAGCGAGGACAAATGGTATGGGAAGCAACAACTAATTTTTAGTAAAAAATGGGTGTAAGAATTGCTTCCATTAATGTGCGTAGCATTAAATCGACTACGCGATGTGTTTCAACCTTGGATTACCTTGCCAAGGTCAAAGCTGACCTACTGTTTCTGCAGGAGTGTGGAATACCACACCTCAGCACCTACAGGCAGTGGTCGCGATGGTGGTCCCACGGGCCATCGATCTGGTCGGGGGGTAATGACTGCCGTTCCTCCGGCCTGGGTATTCTGCTGCGGGGAGGTAACTTCACCATCTCCGAAGTTAAGGAGGTGGTGGGCGGCCGCCTCCTCGTAGCAGACGTGATGTACAACAACGCTCCGCTCCGGTTGATCAACGTGTACGCCCCGGTACAACGCAGCGAGCGGCTGACCGTCTTCCAGCAGCTCCCACTGCTGCTGGCGACGTCCAGGCCGGTCATCCTAGGCGGTGACTTCAACTGCATCATCGATGCGGCTGGACGATCCGGCAGTGACGACAGCAAACTGGACGGTACGTCCAGATTCCTAAGAGAAACAGTTAAGGATGCCAAACTGCACGACGTCTTCAGCAAACCTGCAGACGGAGCGCAGCGCAGATACACATGGTCAAGATCGGACGGGTCTGCCCGTTCCAGGATTGACTTCCTGTTTGTGTCCCGTGCTGTCACGGTCGGATCCACCGACGTCAAGCCGGTGTTCTTCTCCGACCACTGCCTCTTACTGGCCGACTGTCACTTACAGGACGACCAGCGGGTTGGCAGAGGGACGTGGAAGCTCAATGCGACACTGCTGACCCCAGAGAACGTTGAGGAACTCAAAAGGGATTACAAAGGTTGGAGGACCGTGAAACCCCTCTTTGAGTCTCCAGTTCACTGGTGGGAAGCGATTAAGGAGAACATCAAGAGGTTCTTCATCCACAAAGGTGTTCAGAAGGCGAGAGAGAGACAGAGGGAACTGTCCCGACTCCAGAAAATTATGCAAAATCTACTCCGGTTGCAGTCAATGGGGGTCGAGGTCAAGGAGGACCTCCAAGAGGTGAAGAGCCAGCAGGCCTCGCTCTTTGCCAAGGAGGCCTCCAAGATCATCTTCCGGTCCAGAGTCCGCTCCATCGAGCAGGATGAGACGTGCTCGCGTTACTTCTTCCAAAAGGTACACAGAGAGAGCTCTGTTATCAGCAGCCTGAAGGAAGAAGATGGCTCGGTAACGTCTTCGCAGTCCGACATACTAAGGATCAGCAAATCCTTTTATGCTGGGCTGTATGACGCGAAGCCCACAGACAGCAGAGCCTCCCAGTCCTTCCTGTCATCTATCACAGAGGTCCTAGATGACAGCAGGAGGGAGGGACTGGACAAGCCGCTAACTCTGGACGAGCTGACAAAGGCCGTCGAGTCTTTCGAGGCGAGTAAAACTCCCGGGAGCGACGGCTTACCGGTCGAGTTGTACTCGGCCCTGTGGGACTGGGTCGGCCCGGACCTGCTGGAAGTATACGAGAGTATGCTCCTGGCCGGTAGCATGTCAGAATCCATGAGAAAAGGCATCATCACCCTCATTTACAAGCAGAAGGGGGAGAGGGTAGAAATCAGAAATTGGCGGCCCATCTCACTGCTTAATGTTGATTACAAGATTCTGTCCAAAGTCATAGCCAGTCGAGTCAAGTCTGCTCTGGAGCTGGTGATTCACCCCGATCAGACCTGTACTGTACCCGGCAGGAAGATCTCTGATAGCCTCGCGCTACTCAGGGATACGATCGCCTACGTACGGGACAGGAGGGTGGACACCTGCCTCATCAGCCTGGACCAGGAGAAGGCTTTTGACAGGATATCGCACACCTACATGATGGACGTGCTTTCCAAAATGGGGTTTGGGGAGGGAATCTGCAATTGGATCCAACTGCTCTACACAAACATCAGTAGCGCAGTGTCAATCAACGGGTGGGAATCTGAAAGTTTCCCGATCAAATCTGGAGTCAGACAGGGCTGTCCTCTGTCCCCGGTCTTGTTTGTTTGCTGTATTGAACCCTTTGCTGAGTCTATTAGGAAGGATGCGAGCATAAGAGGGGTGACAATCCCAGGCAGCGGAGGCACTCAGGTCAAAACCTCCCTGTACATGGATGACGTCGCCGTCTTCTGCTCGGATCCGCTGTCCGTGCGCAGACTGATGAGCATCTGCGACCAGTTCGAACTGGCCTCGGGAGCCAAAGTTAACCACGGCAAGAGCGAGGCCATGTTCTTTGGGAACTGGGCTGACCGATCCTTTGTCCCCTTCACCGTCAGGTCAGATTACCTGAAGGTGCTGGGGATATGGTTCGGAAGGGCCGGGGCGTGCACCAAAACATGGGAGGAGCGAGTAGCCAAGGTACGACAAAAGTTGGGCATGTGGGGGCAGCGATCTCTCTCCATTGTGGGTAAGAACCTGGTCATCAGGTGTGAGGCGCTCACGTTGTTGCTCTACGTGGCGCAGGTCTGGCCCATACCCCACTCCTGCGCCGTGGCAGTCACCCGAGCCATTTTCCGCTTCGTCTGGGGATCTAAAATGGACCGGGTCCGGAGGGACACGATGTTCAAATCTCTGGACATGGGCGGGAAAAATGTACCCAACGTGGCCCTCATCCTGATGACCACCTTCGTGTGCGGCTGCATCAAGCTATGTGTAGATCCCCAGTACGCAAACTCCAAGTGTCACTACGTGCTGAGGTTCTATCTGTCCCCGGTGTTGCGAAGGATGGGCCTGGTCACATTGCCGCGGAACGCTCCGTGCAGTTGGGACGTGCCGTACCACCTATCCTTCGTGGAGCAGTTTCTGCGGAAAAACACCTTTGACCACCGGTCCATCAGGCAGTGGTCTGCACGGAATGTCCTCAAGGCCCTACGGGAAAAGGAAACGGTGGATCCTGTCGGATGGTTCCCCGAGCAGACCGTCAAAGTCATTTGGCGGAATGCCTCATCACCAGAACTTTCAAACAAGCACCAAGACGTAGCTTGGCTGGTGGTGAGAAGGGCCCTCCCCGTCAGATCCTTCATGCACACCCGAAGTCTCGCCCCCTCCGCACAGTGCCCCCGCGTTGGCTGTGGTGGGGAAGAGACGGTCGCCCACCTCCTCCTGGAATGTGCCTTTGCAAAGCAGGTGTGGAAAGAGATGCAGTGGTTTTTGTCAAGGTTCATCCCAAGCAGCTCTGTAACACAGGAGTCTGTGCTCTACGGGCTGTTCCCAGGGACGCACACCGAGACAAACATCAACTGCTGCTGGAGGACTATCAATTCGGTGAAAGACGCCCTTTGGTCTGCCCGAAACTTGCTGGTCTTCCAGCGCAAAGAGTTGTCCACCACCGAATGTTGCAGACTGGCACATTCCAAGGTCCAGGACTACGTGCTGAGGGACGCACTAAAGCTTGGGGCAGCCGCAGCAAAGGCTCAATGGGGAAAGACCACAGTGTAAGGTTCCCCCACCAAGCTAGACTGAGGGGCTGGATCCATGGGAAACCCCTCGAACTGTATCGTTAATATTCTGAATTGCTGTAAATGTAAAACTGTAATTGACATGACAATTGAGAAACGGAAGGGTTGGGAAGAAACTCATGACAGTATTGAAGGAAACTGATCTCCCTTGCAATGTTTGTATTTTTTGGTGCTGTTTGGAAACTGTTTGGCAATGTAATTTTTACAGATTTTTATGAATAAAGTATATTTTGGAAATAAAAAAAAAAAAAAAAAATCTGTTCTTATCAGTTTAATATCTGATACGTCCCCTATCTGGGGACCAAATATTAAATTGATTTTTGGGACAGGGAGATGGAGCAGGGGCTTGCCCCGTCCACTCCATGCATCCACCTGGTATTGCAGTGTTTCCAGGAGCGGTGCAGCTTCCCCCCTCCACGGGAGCGAGACCCCTGCTGAAAAATAGAATTCGCAATAGTGACGGCGCTGCTGCTCGGCTGACTTTGCTGCAGTTTTCCGTGGGCGCTACGCTGCCCCCTGTTGGATTGCCCCGCAGTTGCAGGCCGCCCTTTGCTGCCCAGCGCGCGCGCGTCTTTTTTCCTGCGCAACGCCTCGCGCAGAAGCGCGAGGAATGGCTGCGCGTGGCATGCACGCGTGCTTTCCTTTCTGCTTGCAAGGCCCGGCAACAAAAGGAGCTCTGGCTCAAAGACCGCCCGCCGTCGCCTCTTTCGCCCGAGGCTCGCCCACCCGGCGGCTACTTTGACGTAGAGGCCGCACGCCGGGCCTGACGCGCGCAGCAAACGCAGTTTTACGGCCATCGCTTCTCGGCCTTTTGGCTAAGATCAAGTGTAGTATCTGTTCTTATCAGTTTAATATCTGATACGTCCCCTATCTGGGGACCAAATATTAAATTGATTTTTGGGACAGGGAGATGGAGCAGGGGCTTGCCCCATCCACTCCATGCATCCACCTGGTATTGCAGTGTTTCCAGGAGCGGTGCAGCTTCCCCCCTCCACGGGAGCGAGACCCCTGCTGAAAAATAGAATTCGCAATAGTGACGGCGCTGCTGCTCGGCTGACTTTGCTGCAGTTTTCCGTGGGCGCTACGCTGCCCCCTGTTGGATTGCCCCGCAGTTGCAGGCCGCCCTTTGCTGCCCAGCGCGCGCGCGTCTTTTTTCCTGCGCAACGCCTCGCGCAGAAGCGCGAGGAATGGCTGCGCGTGGCATGCACGCGTGCTTTCCTTTCTGCTTGCAAGGCCCGGCAACAAAAGGAGCTCTGGCTCAAAGACCGCCCGCCGTCGCCTCTTTCGCCCAAGGCTCGCCCACCCGGAGGCTACTTTGACGTAGAGGCCGCACGCCGGGCCTGACGCGCGCAGCAAACGCAGTTTTACGGCCATCGCTTCTCGGCCTTTTGGCTAAGATCAAGTGTAGTATCTGTTCTTATCAGTTTAATATCTGATACGTCCCCTATCTGGGGACCAAATATTAAATTGATTTTTGGGACAGGGAGATGGAGCAGGGGCTTGCCCCGTCCACTCCATGCATCCACCTGGTATTGCAGTGTTTCCAGGAGCGGTGCAGCTTCCCCCCTCCACGGGAGCGAGACCCCTGCTGAAAAATAGAATTCGCAATACTGACGGCGCTGCTGCTCGGCTGACTTTGCTGCAGTTTTCCGTGGGCGCTACGCTGCCCCCTGTTGGATTGCCCCGCAGTTGCAGGCCGCCCTTTGCTGCCCAGCGCGCGCGTGTCTTTTTTCCTGCGCAATGCCTCGCGCAGAAGCGCAAGGAATGGCTGCGCGTGGCATGCACGCGTGCTTTCCTTTCTGCTTGCAAGGCCCGGCAACAAAAGGAGCTCTGGCTCAAAGACCGCCCGCTGTCGCCTCTTTCGCCCTAGGCTCGCCCACCCGGCGGCTACTTTGAGGTAGAGGCCGCACGCCGTGCCTGACGCGCGCAGCAAACGCAGTTTTACGGCCATCGCTTCTCGGCCTTTTGGCTAAGATCAAGTGTAGTATCTGTTCTTTTCAGTTTAATATCTGATACGTCCCCTATCTGGGGACCAAATATTAAATTGATTTTTGGGACAGGGAGATGGAACAGGGGCTTGCCCCGTCCACTCCATGCATCCACCTGGTATTGCAGTGTTTCCAGGAGCGGTGCAGCTTCCCCCCTCCATGGGGGCGAGACTCCTGCTGAAAAATAGAATTCGCAATAGTGACGGCGCTGCTGCTCGGCTGACTTTGCTGCAGTTTTCCTTGGGCGCTACGCTGCCCCCTGTTGGATTGCCCCGCAGTTGCAGGCCGCCCTTTGCTGCCCAGCGCGCGCGTGTCTTTTTTCCTGCGCAATGCCTCGCGCAGAAGCGCAAGGAATGGCTGCGCGTGGCATGCACGCATGCTTTCCTTTCTGCTTGCAAGGCCCGGCAACAAAAGGAGCTCTGGCTCAAAGACCGCCCGCCGTCGCCTCTTTCGCCCTAGGCTCGCCCACCCGGCGGCTACTTTGAGGTAGAGGCCGCACGCCGGCCCTGACGCGCGCAGCAAACGCAGTTTTACGGCCATCGCTTCTCAGCCTTTTGGCTAAGATCAAGTGTAGTATCTGTTCTTATCAGTTTAATATATGATACGTCCCCTATCTGGGGACCAAATATTAAATTGATTTTTGGGGCAGGGAGATGGAACAGGGGCTTGCACCGTCCACTCCATGCATCCACCTGGTATTGCAGTGTTTCCAGGAGCGGTGCAGCTTCCCCCCTCCATGGGGGCGAGACCCCTGCTCAAAAATAGAATTCGCAATAGTGACGGCGCTGCTGCTCGGCTGACTTTGCTGCAGTTTTCCGTGGGCGCTACGCTGCCCCCTGTTGGATTGCCCCGCAGTTGCAGGCCGCCCTTTGCTGCCCGGCGCGCGCGTGTCTTTTTTCCTGCGCAATGCCTCGCGCAGAAGCGCAAGGAATGGCTGCGCGTGGCATGCACGCGTGCTTTCCTTTCTGCTTGCAAGGCCCGGCAACAAAAGGAGCTCTGGCTCAAAGACCGCCCGCCGTCGCCTCTTTCGCCCTAGGCTCGCCCACCCGGCGGCTACTTTGAGGTAGAGGCCGCACGCCGGGCCTGACGCGCGCAGCAAACGCAGTTTTACGGCCATCGCTTCTCGGCCTTTTGGCTAAGATCAAGTGTAGTATCTGTTCTTATCAGTTTAATATCTGATACGTCCCCTATCTGGGGACCAAATATTAAATTGATTTTTGGGACAGGGAGATGGAGCAGGGGCTTGCCCCGTCCACTCCATGCATCCACCTGGTATTGCAGTGTTTCCAGGAGCGGTGCAGCTTCCCCCCTCCACGGGAGCGAGACCCCTGCTGAAAAATAGAATTCGCAATAGTGACGGCGCTGCTGCTCGGCTGACTTTGCTGCAGTTTTCCGTGGGCGCTACGCTGCCCCCTGTTGGATTGCCCCGCAGTTGCAGGCCGCCCTTTGCTGCCCAGCGCGCGCGCGTCTTTTTTCCTGCGCAACGCCTCGCGCAGAAGCGCGAGGAATGGCTGCGCGTGGCATGCACGCGTGCTTTCCTTTCTGCTTGCAAGGCCCGGCAACAAAAGGAGCTCTGGCTCAAAGACCGCCCGCCGTCGCCTCTTTCGCCCGAGGCTCGCCCACCCGGCGGCTACTTTGACGTAGAGGCCGCACGCCGGGCCTGACGCGCGCAGCAAACGCAGTTTTACGGCCATCGCTTCTCGGCCTTTTGGCTAAGATCAAGTGTAGTATCTGTTCTTATCAGTGCTTATTTGATTGAGAAGAGACCATGATCATTGCTTTTTGATCCTGGGGAAGCTTTGAGTAAAATGGCTATAACCAATTTTCGAGCTTCGGGCCAGGGAGTGCGCAACACCGTTCGGGTGGTCGTGAAGGACAAGGAAGGAGATGCACCGGTCGATCGCACCTTCTTCATCAAGAAAATTCTCTTCGATTGCTGCGGATTTCAAGCGACGGACGTCTTCTGCCTGCAGGATTTCCCCAGCAGTGGATACTTCGACGTGACGTTCCGGAACGTGGCGGGATGCATCAAGTTCCTGAAGGCGTTCAAGGAGAAAGGGGACCGGGCGCCACTGTCGATCCTCACAGCGGAGCCGCTCTTCACGCTTCCGTCACAACGGGACCGGGTGGTGACGATTCACCTCTACAACCCCCATGTTCCGGTGGTGGATGTACTCACCTTTCTCGCCAGGTACGTCGAGGTGGCCGGCAGCAGCACTGATGTCAAGGACCCCTTTGGGATCTGGACCAGCAAGCGGCAGGTCAAGGTGACCTTGAAGGTAGATCCCAGTGGAGCCATCATCCACCCTCCCTCCAGCTTCGCTATCGGGGGAAGTCGAGGCTTCTTGGTCTACGCTGGGCAGCCCAGAGTTTGTCGCACCTGTGGCAAATCTGGTCACATGGCAGCCAACTGCAGCACGGTTGTTTGCAAGAACTGCAAGGAGGAAGGCCATCAGACCAAGGACTGTAAGCAGACTAAGTGTTGCAACTTGTGCGGTGCGGCAGGCCATCTCTACAAGACCTGTCCCAAACGTTGTCAAAGCTATGCTCAGGCGGCAAGGTCCAAGGAATGGCCGGGCGAAGGTTCGACGAAGGCGTCCGCTGTTCGAAAGGAGACCAGCAACCTTCTCCGCAGTGAGGAACTTCAACCTGAGAAGGAAGGGGAGGCGGCTGAAACCAACGACCCAGCACCTACCCAGCGCCCGGAAACCCCTCCCCCACAGACAGAATCAATGGAGGAGGAGGCAGCAGATGGACAAACAGGTCAGTGGCAAGTGGTCCAGAGGAGAACCACAAAGAAAAAACATCCCAAAGCCACCACCCAAACCAGTGGCAAGAGGAGGCTCTCTTCTGAATCAGACTGCAACAACTCCTCTTCACTGGACGGGGAAATGCTGGAACGACAGCCCCTTCAAAAGAGGCGGCAGAACTCCGAGATGGATGATAAAGCATCCCAGCCCCCGGGCACTGGAAGCTGTGATGGGCCCAGCGTGCCCCAACCCCAATGCCCCACACGTAACGACGTGGCCAACGCATCTCAGCTCCGGGACACCGGGAGCAAAGACACGTCTGGCGCACCTGAGCTCCGGGAGACCGGGAGCTGTGATGTTTTCGAGGAGGAACAGATGGAAGCAGCTGAGGACAACCCAATCCTCTCTGCCTACAAGACCCCCCCGATGTCACCCGAGCGGCACAAACCCTGCAGGAAAAATCAGGAGGGGTTTCTGAGCCCAACCAACGTGAAACTGCTTGCGCATACGATGGGTATGCAGGAACATCCCGAAGGGGAAGGACTGGGACTAGCGAGGACAAATGGTATGGGAAGCAACAACTAATGTTTAGTAAAAAATGGGTGTAAGAATTGCTTCCATTAATGTGCGTAGCATTAAATCGACTACGCGATGTGTTTCAACCTTGGATTACCTTGCCAAGGTCAAAGCTGACCTACTGTTTCTGCAGGAGTGTGGAATACCACACCTCAGCACCTACAGGCAGTGGTCGCGATGGTGGTCCCACGGGCCATCGATCTGGTCGGGGGGTAATGACTGCCGTTCCTCTGGCCTGGGTATTCTGCTGCGGGGAGGTAACTTCACCATCTCCGAAGTTAAGGAGGTGGTGGGCGGCCGCCTCCTCGTAGCAGACGTGATGTACAACAACGCTCCGCTCCGGTTGATCAACGTGTACGCCCCGGTACAACGCAGCGAGCGGCTGACCGTCTTCCAGCAGCTCCCACTGCTGCTGGCGACGTCCAGGCCGGTCATCCTCGGCGGTGACTTCAACTGCATCATCGATGCGGCTGGACGATCCGGCAGTGACGACAGCAAACTGGACGCTACGTCCAGATTCCTAGTAGAAACAGTTAAGGATGCCAAACTGCACGACGTCTTCAGCAAACCTGCAGACGGAGCGCAGCGCAGATACACATGGTCAAGATCGGACGGGTCTGCCCGTTCCAGGATTGACTTCCTGTTTGTGTCCCGTGCTGTCACGGTCGGATCCACCGACGTCAAGCCGGTGTTCTTCTCCGACCACTGCCTCTTACTGGCCGACTGTCACTTACAGGACGACCAGCGGGTTGGCAGAGGGACGTGGAAGCTCAATGCGACACTGCTGACCCCAGAGAACGTTGAGGAACTCAAAAGGGATTACAAAGGTTGGAGGACCGTGAAACCCCTCTTTGAGTCTCCAGTTCACTGGTGGGAAGCGATTAAGGAGAACATCAAGAGGTTCTTCATCCACAAAGGTGTTCAGAAGGCGAGAGAGAGACAGAGGGAACTGTCCCGACTCCAGAAAATTATGCAAAATCTACTCCGGTTGCAGTCAATGGGGGTCGAGGTCAAGGAGGACCTCCAAGAGGTGAAGAGCCAGCAGGCCTCGCTCTTTGCCAAGGAGGCCTCCAAGATCATCTTCCGGTCCAGAGTCCGCTCCATCGAGCAGGATGAGACGTGCTCGCGTTACTTCTTCCAAAGGTACACAGAGAGAGCTCTGTTATCAGCAGCCTGAAGGAAGAAGATGGCTCGGTAACGTCTTCGCAGTCCGACATACTAAGGATCAGCAAATCCTTTTATGCTGGGCTGTATGACGCGAAGCCCACAGACAGCAGAGCCTCCCAGTCCTTCCTGTCATCTATCACGGAGGTCTTAGATGACAGCAGGAGGGAGGGACTGGACAAGCCGCTAACTCTGGACGAGCTGACAAAGGCCGTCGAGTCTTTCGAGGCGAGTAAAACTCCCGGGAGCGACGGCTTACCGGTCGAGTTGTACTCGGCCCTGTGGGACTGGGTCGGCCCGGACCTGCTGGAAGTATACGAGAGTATGCTCCTGGCCGGTAGCATGTCAGAATCCATGAGAAAAGGCATCATCACCCTCATTTACAAGCAGAAGGGGGAGAGGGTAGAAATCAGAAATTGGCGGCCCATCTCACTGCTTAATGTTGATTACAAGATTCTGTCCAAAGTCATAGCCAGTCGAGTCAAGTCTGCTCTGGAGCTGGTGATTCACCCCGATCAGACCTGTACTGTACCCGGCAGGAAGATCTCTGATAGCCTCGCGCTACTCAGGGATACGATCGCCTACGTACGGGACAGGAGGGTGGACACCTGCCTCATCAGCCTGGACCAGGAGAAGGCTTTTGACAGGATATCGCACACCTACATGATGGACGTGCTTTCCAAAATGGGGTTTGGGGAGGGAATCTGCAATTGGATCCAACTGCTCTACACAAACATCAGTAGCGCAGTGTCAATCAACGGGTGGGAATCTGAAAGTTTCCCGATCAAATCTGGAGTCAGACAGGGCTGTCCTCTGTCCCCGGTCTTGTTTGTTTGCTGTATTGAACCCTTTGCTGAGTCTATTAGGAAGGATGCGAGCATAAGAGGGGTGACAATCCCAGGCAGCGGAGGCACTCAGGTCAAAACCTCCCTGTACATGGATGACGTCGCCGTCTTCTGCTCGGATCCGCTGTCCGTGCGCAGACTGATGAGCATCTGCGACCAGTTCGAACTGGCCTCGGGAGCCAAAGTTAACCACGGCAAGAGCGAGGCCATGTTCTTTGGGAACTGGGCTGACCGATCCTTTGTCCCCTTCACCGTCAGGTCAGATTACCTGAAGGTGCTGGGGATATGGTTCGGAAGGGCCGGGGCGTGCACCAAAACATGGGAGGAGCGAGTAGCCAAGGTACGACAAAAGTTGGGCATGTGGGGGCAGCGATCTCTCTCCATTGTGGGTAAGAACCTGGTCATCAGGTGCGAGGCGCTCACGTTGTTGCTCTACGTGGCGCAGGTCTGGCCCATACCCCACTCCTGCGCCGTGGCAGTCACCCGAGCCATTTTCCGCTTCGTCTGGGGATCTAAAATGGACCGGGTCCGGAGGGACACGATGTTCAAATCTCTGGACATGGGCGGGAAAAATGTACCCAACGTGGCCCTCATCCTGATGACCACCTTCGTGTGCGGCTGCATCAAGCTATGTGTAGATCCCCAGTACGCAAACTCCAAGTGTCACTACGTGCTGAGGTTCTATCTGTCCCCGGTGTTGCGAAGGATGGGCCTGGTCACATTGCCGCGGAACGCTCCGTGCAGTTGGGACGTGCCGTACCACCTATCCTTCGTGGAGCAGTTTCTGCGGAAAAACACCTTTGACCACCGGTCCATCAGGCAGTGGTCTGCACGGAATGTCCTCAAGGCCCTACGGGAAAAGGAAACGGTGGATCCTGTCGGATGGTTCCCCGAGCAGACCGTCAAAGTCATTTGGCGGAATGCCTCATCACCAGAACTTTCAAACAAGCACCAAGACGTAGCTTGGCTGGTGGTGAGAAGGGCCCTCCCCGTCAGATCCTTCATGCACACCCGAAGTCTCGCCCCCTCCGCACAGTGCCCCCGCGTTGGCTGTGGTGGGGAAGAGACGGTCGCCCACCTCCTCCTGGAATGTGGCTTTGCAAAGCAGGTGTGGAAAGAGATGCAGTGGTTTTTGTCAAGGTTCGTCCCAAGCAGCTCTGTAACACAGGAGTCTGTGCTCTACGGGCTGTTCCCAGGGACGCACACCGAGACAAACATCAACTGCTGCTGGAGGACTATCAATTCGGTGAAAGACGCCCTTTGGTCTGCCCGAAACTTGCTGGTCTTCCAGCGCAAAGAGTTGTCCACCACCGAATGTTGCAGACTGGCACATTCCAAGGTCCAGGACTACGTGCTGAGGGACGCACTAAAGCTTGGGGCAGCCGCAGCAAAGGCTCAATGGGGAAAGACCACAGTGTAAGGTTCCCCCACCAAGCTAGACTGAGGGGCTGGATCCATGGGAAACCCCTCGAACTGTATCATTAATATTCTGAATTGCTGTAAATGTAAAACTGTAATTGACATGACAATTGAGAAACGGAAGGGTTGGGAAGAAACTCATGACAGTATTGAAGGAAACTGATCTCCCTTGCAATGTTTGTATTTTTTGGTGCTGTTTGGAAACTGTTTGGCAATGTAATTTTTACAGATTTTTATGAATAAAGTATATTTTGGAAATAAAAAAAAAAAAAAAAAATCTGTTCTTAGGGAAGAGACGGTCGCCCACCTCCTCCTGGAATGTGCCTTTGCAAAGCAGGTGTGGAAAGAGATGCAGTGGTTTTTGTCAAGGTTCATCCCAAGCAGCTCTGTAACACAGGAGTCTGTGCTCTACGGGCTGTTCCCAGGGACGCACACCGAGACAAACATCAACTGCTGCTGGAGGGCTATCAATTCGGTGAAAGACGCCCTTTGGTCTGCCCGAAACATGCTGGTCTTCCAGCGCAAAGAGTTGTCCACCACCGAATGTTGCAGACTGGCACATTCCAAGGTCCAGGACTACGTGCTGAGGGACGCACTAAAGCTTGGGGCAGCCGCAGCAAAGGCTCAATGGGGAAAGACCACAGTGTAAGGTTCCCCCACCAAGCTGGACTGAGGGGCTGGAACCATGGGAAGCCCCTCGAACTGTATCGTTAATATTCTCAATTGCTGTAAATGTAAAACTGTAATTGACATGACAATTGTGAAACGGAAGGGTTGGGAAGAAACTCATGACATTATTGAAAGAAACTGATCTCTTTTGCAATGTTTGTATTTTTTCGTGCTGTTTGGAAACTGTTTGGCAATGTAATTTTTACAGATTTTTATGAATAAAGTATATTTTGGAAATAAAAAAAAAAAAAAAAATCTGTTCTTATCAGTTTAATATCTGATACGTCCCCTATCTGGGGACCAAATATTAAATTGATTTTTGGGACAGGGAGATGGAGCAGGGGCTTGCCCCGTCCACTCCATGCATCCACCTGGTATTGCAGTGTTTCCAGGAGCGGTGCAGCTTCCCCCCTCCACGGGAGCGAGACCCCTGCTGAAAAATAGAATTCGCAATAGTGACGGCGCTGCTGCTCGGCTGACTTTGCTGCAGTTTTCCGTGGGCGCTACGCTGCCCCCTGTTGGATTGCCCCGCAGTTGCAGGCCGCCCTTTGCTGCCCAGCGCGCGCGCGTCTTTTTTCCTGCGCAACGCCTCGCGCAGAAGCGCGAGGAATGGCTGCGCGTGGCATGCACGCGTGCTTTCCTTTCTGCTTGCAAGGCCCGGCAACAAAAGGAGCTCTGGCTCAAAGACCGCCCGCCGTCGCCTCTTTCGCCCAAGGCTCGCCCACCCGGAGGCTACTTTGACGTAGAGGCCGCACGCCGGGCCTGACGCGCGCAGCAAACGCAGTTTTACGGCCATCGCTTCTCGGCCTTTTGGCTAAGATCAAGTGTAGTATCTGTTCTTATCAGTTTAATATCTGATACGTCCCCTATCTGGGGACCAAATATTAAATTGATTTTTGGGACAGGGAGATGGAGCAGGGGCTTGCCCCGTCCACTCCATGCATCCACCTGGTATTGCAGTGTTTCCAGGAGCGGTGCAGCTTCCCCCCTCCACGGGAGCGAGACCCCTGCTGAAAAATAGAATTCGCAATACTGACGGCGCTGCTGCTCGGCTGACTTTGCTGCAGTTTTCCGTGGGCGCTACGCTGCCCCCTGTTGGATTGCCCCGCAGTTGCAGGCCGCCCTTTGCTGCCCAGCGCGCGCGTGTCTTTTTTCCTGCGCAATGCCTCGCGCAGAAGCGCAAGGAATGGCTGCGCGTGGCATGCACGCATGCTTTCCTTTCTGCTTGCAAGGCCCGGCAACAAAAGGAGCTCTGGCTCAAAGACCGCCCGCCGTCGCCTCTTTCGCCCTAGGCTCGCCCACCCGGCGGCTACTTTGAGGTAGAGGCCGCACGCCGGCCCTGACGCGCGCAGCAAACGCAGTTTTACGGCCATCGCTTCTCAGCCTTTTGGCTAAGATCAAGTGTAGTATCTGTTCTTATCAGTTTAATATATGATACGTCCCCTATCTGGGGACCAAATATTAAATTGATTTTTGGGGCAGGGAGATGGAACAGGGGCTTGCACCGTCCACTCCATGCATCCACCTGGTATTGCAGTGTTTCCAGGAGCGGTGCAGCTTCCCCCCTCCATGGGGGCGAGACCCCTGCTCAAAAATAGAATTCGCAATAGTGACGGCGCTGCTGCTCGGCTGACTTTGCTGCAGTTTTCCGTGGGCGCTACGCTGCCCCCTGTTGGATTGCCCCGCAGTTGCAGGCCGCCCTTTGCTGCCCGGCGCGCGCGTGTCTTTTTTCCTGCGCAATGCCTCGCGCAGAAGCGCAAGGAATGGCTGCGCGTGGCATGCACGCGTGCTTTCCTTTCTGCTTGCAAGGCCCGGCAACAAAAGGAGCTCTGGCTCAAAGACCGCCCGCCGTCGCCTCTTTCGCCCTAGGCTCGCCCACCCGGCGGCTACTTTGAGGTAGAGGCCGCACGCCGGGCCTGACGCGCGCAGCAAACGCAGTTTTACGGCCATCGCTTCTCGGCCTTTTGGCTAAGATCAAGTGTAGTATCTGTTCCTATCAGTTTAATATCTGATACGTCCCCTATCTGGGGACCAAATATTAAATTGATTTTTGGGACAGGGAGATGGAACAGGGGCTTGCCCCGTCCACTCCATGCATCCACCTGGTATTGCAGTGTTTCCAGGAGCAGTGCAGCTTCCCCCCTCCATGGGGGCGAGACACCTGCTGAAAAATAGAATTCGCAATACTGACGGCGCTGCTGCTCGGCTGACTTTGCTGCAGTTTTCCGTGGGCGCTACGCTGCCCCCTGTTGGATCGCCCTGCAGTTGCAGGCCGCCCTTTGCTGCCCAGCGCGCGCGTGTCTATTTTCCTGCGCAATGCCTCGCGCAGAAGCGCAAGGAATGGCTGCGCGTGGCATGCACGCGTGCTTTCCTTTCTGCTTGCAAGGCCCGGCAACAAAAGGAGCTCTGGCTCAAAGACCGCCCGCCGTCGCCTCTTTCGCCCTAGGCTCGCCCACCCGGCGGCTACTTTGAGGTAGAGGCCGCACGCCGGGCCTGACGCGCGCAGCAAACGCAGTTTTACGGCCATCGCTTCTCGGCCTTTTGGTTAAGATCAAGTGTAGTATCTGTTCTTATCAGTTTAATATCTGATACGTCCCCTATCTGGGGACCAAATATTAAATTGATTTTTGGGACAGGGAGATGGAACAGGGGCTTGCCCCGTCCACTCCATGCATCCACCTGGTATTGCAGTGTTTCCAGGAGCGGTGCAGCTTCCCCCCTCCATGGGGGCGAGACCCCTGCTGAAAAATAGAATTCGCAATACTGACGGCGCTGCTGCTCGGCTGACTTTGCTGCAGTTTTCCGTGGGCGCTACGCTGCCCCCTGTTGGATTGCCCCGCAGTTGCAGGCCGCCCTTTGCTGCCCAGCGCGCGCGTGTCTTTTTTCCTGCGCAATGCCTCGCGCAGAAGCGCAAGGAATGGCTGCGCGTGGCATGCACGCGTGCTTTCCTTTCTGCTTGCAAGGCCCGGCAACAAAAGGAGCTCTGGCTCAAAGACCGCCCGCCGTCGCCTTTTTCGCCCTAGGCTCGCCCACCCGGCGGCTACTTTGAGGTAGAGGCCGCACGCCGGGCCTGACGCGCGCAGCAAACGCAGTTTTACGGCCATCGCTTCTCGGCCTTTTGGCTAAGATCAAGTGTAGTATCTGTTCTTATCAGTGCTTATTTGATTGAGAAGAGACCATGATCATTGCCTTTTGATCCTGGGGAAGCTTTGAGTAAAATGGCTATAACCAATTTTCGAGCTTCGGGCCAGGGAGTGCGCAACACCGTTCGGGTGGTCGTGAAGGACAAGGAAGGAGATGCACCGGTCGATCGCACCTTCTTCATCAAGAAAATTCTCTTCGATTGCTGCGGATTTCAAGCGACGGATGTCTTCTGCCTGCAGGATTTCCCCAGCAGTGGATACTTCGACGTGACGTTCCGGAACGTGGCGGGATGCATCAAGTTCCTGAAGGCGTTCAAGGAGAAAGGGGACCGGGCTCCACTGTCGATCCTCACAGCGGAGCCGCTCTTCACGCTTCCGTCACAACGGGACCGGGTGGTGACGATTCACCTCTACAACCCCCATGTTCCGGTGGTGGATGTACTCACCTTTCTCGCCAGGTACGTCGAGGTGGCCGGCAGCAGCACTGATGTCAAGGACCCCTTTGGGATCTGGACCAGCAAGCGGCAGGTCAAGGTGACCTTGAAGGTAGATCCCAGTGGAGCCATCATCCACCCTCCCTCCAGCTTCGCTATCGGGGGAAGTCGAGGCTTCTTGGTCTACGCTGGGCAGCCCAGAGTTTGTCGCACCTGTGGCAAATCTGGTCACATGGCAGCCAACTGCAGCACGGTTGTTTGCAAGAACTGCAAGGAGGAAGGCCATCAGACCAAGGACTGTAAGCAGACTAAGTGTTGCAACTTGTGCGGTGCGGCAGGCCATCTCTACAAGACCTGCCCCAAACGTTGTCTCAGCTATGCTCAGGCGGCAAGGTCCAAGGAATGGCAGGGCGAAGGTTCGACGAAGGCGTCCGCTGTTCGAAAGGAGACCAGCAACCTTCTCCGCAGTGAGGAACTTCAACCTGAGAAGGAAGGGGAGGCGGCTGAAACCAACAACCCAGCACCTACCCAGCGCCCGGAAACCCCTCCTCCACAGACAGAATCAATGGAGGAGGAGGCAGCAGATGGACAAACAGGTCAGTGGCAAGTGGTCCAGAGGAAAACCACAAAGAAAAAACATCCCAAAGCCACCACCCAAACCAGTGGCAAGAGGAGGCTTTCTTCTGAATCAGACTGCAACAACTCCTCTTCACTGGACGGGGAAATGCTGGAACGACAGCCCCTTCAAAAGAGGCGGCAGAACTCCGAGATGGATGATCAAGCATCCCAGCCCCCGGGCACTGGAAGCTGTGATGGGCCCGGCGTGCCCCAACCCCAATGCCCCACACGTAACGACGTGGCCAACGCATCTCAGCTCCGGGACACCGGGAGCAAAGACACGTCTGGCGCACCTGAGCTCCGGGAGACCGGGAGCTGTGATGTTTTCGAGGAGGAACAGATGGAAGCAGCTGAGGACAACCCAATCCTCTCTGCCTACAAGACCCCCCCGATGTCACCCGAGCGGCACAAACCCTGCAGGAAAAATCAGGAGGGGTTTCTGAGCCCAACCAACGTGAAACTGCTTGCGCATACGATGGGTATGCAGGAACATCCCGAAGGGGAAGGACTGGGACTAGCGAGGACAAATGGTATGGGAAGCAACAACTAATTTTTAGTAAAAAATGGGTGTAAGAATTGCTTCCATTAATGTGCGTAGCATTAAATCGACTACGCGATGTGTTTCAACCTTGGATTACCTTGCCAAGGTCAAAGCTGACCTATTGTTTCTGCAGGAGTGTGGAATACCACACCTCAGCACCTACAGGCAGTGGTCGCGATGGTGGTCCCACGGGCCATCGATCTGGTCGGGGGGTAATGACTGCCGTTCCTCCGGCCTGGGTATTCTGCTGCGGGGAGGTAACTTCACCATCTCCGAAGTTAAGGAGGTGGTGGGCGGCCGCCTCCTCGTAGCAGACGTGATGTACAACAACGCTCCGCTCCGGTTGATCAACGTGTACGCCCCGGTACAATGCAGCGAGCGGCTGACCGTCTTCCAGCAGCTCCCACTGCTGCTGGCGACGTCCAGGCCGGTCATCCTAGGCGGTGACTTCAACTGCATCATCGATGCGGCTGGACGATCCGGCAGTGACGACAGAAAACTGGACGCTACGTCCAGATTCCTCATAGAAACAGTTAAGGATGCCAAACTGCACGACGTCTTCAGCAAACCTGCAGACGGAGCGCAGCGCAGATACACATGGTCAAGATCGGACGGGTCTGCCCGTTCCAGGATTGACTTCCTGTTTGTTTCCCGTGCTGTCACGGTCGGATCCACCGACGTCAAGCCGGTGTTCTTCTCCGACCACTGCCTCTTACTGGCCGACTGTCACTTACAGGACGACCAGCGGGTTGGCAGAGGGACGTGGAAGCTCAATGCGACACTGCTGACCCCAGAGAACGTTGAGGAACTCAAAAGGGATTACAATGGTTGGAGGACCGTGAAACCCCTCTTTGAGTCTCCAGTTCACTGGTGGGAAGCGATTAAGGAGAACATCAAGAGGTTCTTCATCCACAAAGGTGTTCAGAAGGCGAGAGAGAGACAGAGGGAACTGTCCCGACTCCAGAAAATTATGCAAAATCTACTCCGGTTGCAGTCAATGGGGGTCGAGGTCAAGGAGGACCTCCAAGAGGTGAAGAGCCAGCAGGCCTCGCTCTTTGCCAAGGAGGCCTCCAAGATCATCTTCCGGTCCAGAGTCCGCTCCATCGAGCAGGATGAGACGTGCTCGCGTTACTTCTTCCAAAAGGTACACAGAGAGAGCTCTGTTATCAGCAGCCTGAAGGAAGAAGATGGCTCGGTAACGTCTTCGCAGTCCGACATACTAAGGATCAGCAAATCCTTTTATGCTGGGCTGTATGACGCGAAGCCCACAGACAGCAGAGCCTCCCAGTCCTTCCTGTCATCTATCACAGAGGTCTTAGATGACAGCAGGAGGGAGGGACTGGACAAGCCGCTAACTCTGGACGAGCTGACAAAGGCCGTCGAGTCTTTCGAGGCGAGTAAAACTCCCGGGAGCGACGGCTTACCGGTCGAGTTGTACTCGGCCCTGTGGGACTGGGTCGGCCCGGACCTGCTGGAAGTATACGAGAGTATGCTCCTGGCCGGTAGCATGTCAGAATCCATGAGAAAAGGCATCATCACCCTCATTTACAAGCAGAAGGGGGAGAGGGTAGAAATCATAAATTGGCGGCCCATCTCACTGCTTAATGTTGATTACAAGATTCTGTCCAAAGTCATAGCCAGTCGAGTCAAGTCTGCTCTGGAGCTGGTGATTCACCCCGATCAGACCTGTACTGTACCCGGCAGGAAGATCTCTGATAGCCTCGCGCTACTCAGGGATACGATCGCCTACGTACGGGACAGGAGGGTGGACACCTGCCTCATCAGCCTGGACCAGGAGAAGGCTTTTGACAGGATATCGCACACCTACATGATGGACGTGCTTTCCAAAATGGGGTTTGTGGAGGGAATCTGCAATTGGATCCAACTGCTCTACACAAACATCAGTAGCGCAGTCTCAATCAACGGGTGGGAATCTGAAAGTTTCCCGATCAAATCTGGAGTCAGACAGGGCTGTCCTCTTTCCCCGGTCTTGTTTGTTTGCTGTATTGAACCCTTTGCTGAGTCTATTAGGAAGGATGCGAGCATAAGAGGGGTGACAATCCCAGGCAGCGGAGGCACTCAGGTCAAAACCTCCCTGTACATGGATGACGTCGCCGTCTTCTGCTCGGATCCGCTGTCCGTGCGCAGACTGATGAGCATCTGCGACCAGTTCGAACTGGCCTCGGGAGCCAAAGTTAACCACGGCAAGAGCGAGGCCATGTTCTTTGGGAACTGGGCTGACCGATCCTTTGTCCCCTTCACCGTCAGGTCAGATTACCTGAAGGTGCTGGGGATATGGTTCGGAAGGGCCGGGGCGTGCACCAAAACATGGGAGGAGCGAGTAGCCAAGGTACGACAAAAGTTGGGCATGTGGGGGCAGCGGTCTCTCTCCATTGTGGGTAAGAACCTGGTCATCAGGTGCGAGGCGCTCACGTTGTTGCTCTACGTGGCGCAGGTCTGGCCCATACCCCACTCCTGCGCCGTGGCAGTCACCCGAGCCATTTTCTGCTTCGTCTGGGGATCTAAAATGGACCGGGTCCGGAGGGACACGATGTTCAAATCTCTGGACAAGGGCGGGAAAAATGTACCCAACGTGGCCCTCATCCTGATGACCACCTTCGTGTGCGGCTGCATCAAGCTATGTGTCGATCCCCAGTACGCAAACTCCAAGTGTCACTACGTGCTGAGGTTCTATCTGTCCCCGGTGTTGCGAAGGATGGGCCTGGTCACATTGCCGCGGAACGCTCCGTGCAGTTGGGCGGCGCCGTACCACCTATCCTTCGTGGAGCAGTTTCTGCGGAAAAACACATTTGACCACCGGTCCATCAGGCAGTGGTCTGCACGGAATGTCCTCAAGGCCCTACGGGAAAAGGAAACGGTGGATCCTGTCGGATGGTTCCCCGAGCAGACCGTCAAAGTCATTTGGCGGAATGCCTCATCACCAGAACTTTCAAACAAGCACCAAGACGTAGCTTGGCTGGTGGTGAGAAGGGCCCTCCCCGTCAGATCCTTCATGCACACCCGAAGTCTCGCCCCCTCCGCACAGTGCCCCCGCGTTGGCTGTGGTGGGGAAGAGACGGTCGCCCACCTCCTCCTGGAATGTGCCTTTGCAAAGCAGGTGTGGAAAGAGATGCAGTGGTTTTTGTCAAGGTTCATCCCAAGCAGCTCTGTAACACAGGAGTCTGTGCTCTACGGGCTGTTCCCAGGGACGCACACCGAGACAAACATCAACTGCTGCTGGAGGGCTATCAATTCGGTGAAAGACGCCCTTTGGTCTGCCCGAAACTTGCTGGTCTTCCAGCGCAAAGAGTTGTCCACCACCGAATGTTGCAGACTGGCACATTCCAAGGTCCAGGACTACGTGCTGAGGGACGCACTAAAGCTTGGGGCAGCCGCAGCAAAGGCTCAATGGGGAAAGACCACAGTGTAAGGTTCCCCCACCAAGCTGGACTGAGGGGCTGGAACCATGGGAAGCCCCTCGAACTGTATCGTTAATATTCTCAATTGCTGTAAATGTAAAACTGTAATTGACATGACAATTGTGAAACGGAAGGGTTGGGAAGAAACTCATGACATTATTGAAAGAAACTGATCTCTTTTGCAATGTTTGTATTTTTTCGTGCTGTTTGGAAACTGTTTGGCAATGTAATTTTTACAGATTTTTATGAATAAAGTATATTTTGGAAATAAAAAAAAAAAAAAAAAATCTGTTCTTATCAATTTAATATATGATACGTCCCCTATCTGGGGACCAAATATTAAATTGATTTTTGGGGCAGGGAGATGGAACAGGGGCTTGCACCGTCCACTCCATGCATCCACCTGGTATTGCAGTGTTTCCAGGAGCGGTGCAGCTTCCCCCCTCCATGGGGGCGAGACCCCTGCTCAAAAATAGAATTCGCAATAGTGACGGCGCTGCTGCTCGGCTGACTTTGCTGCAGTTTTCCGTGGGCGCTACGCTGCCCCCTGTTGGATTGCCCCGCAGTTGCAGGCCGCCCTTTGCTGCCCAGCACGCGCGTGTCTTTTTTCCTGCGCAATGCCTCGCGCAGAAGCGCAAGGAATGGCTGCGCGTGGCATGCACGCGTGCTTTCCTTTCTGCTTGCAAGGCCCGGCAACAAAAGGAGCTCTGGCTCAAAGACCGCCCGCCGTCACCTCTTTCGCCCTAGGCTCGCCCACCCGGCGGCTACTTTGACGTAGAGGCCGCACGCCGGGCCTGACGCGCGCAGCAAACGCAGTTTTACGGCCATCGCTTCTCGGCCTTTTGGCTAAGATCAAGTGTAGTATCTGTTCTTATCAGTTTAATATCTGATACGTCCCCTATCTGGGGACCAAATATTAAATTGATTTTTGGGACTGGGAGATGGAACAGGGGCTTGCCCCGTCCACTCCATGCATCCACCTGGTATTGCAGTGTTTCCAGGAGCGGTGCAGCTTCCCTCCTCCATGGGGGCGAGACCCCTGCTGAAAAATAGAATTCGCAATAGTGACGGCGCTGCTGCTCGGCTGACTTTGCTGCAGTTTTCCGTGGGCGCTACGCTGCCCCCTGTTGGATTGCCCCGCAGTTGCAGGCCGCCCTTTGCTGCCCAGCGCCCGCGTGTCTTTTTTCCTGCGCAATGCCTCGCGCAGAAGCGCCAGGAATGGCTGCGCGTGGCATGCACGCGTGCTTTCCTTTCTGCTTGCAAGGCCCGGCAACAAAAGGAGCTCTGGCTCAAAGACCGCCCGCCGTCGCCTCTTCCGCCCTAGGCTCGCCCACCCGGCGGCTACTTTGAGGTAGAGGCCGCACGCCGGGCATGACGCGCGCAGCAAACGCAGTTTTACGGCCATCGCTTCTCGGCCTTTTGGCTAAGATCAAGTGTAGTATCTGAATATCCTGCGTGTGCCCAAACACACCTGACTTCACACAGCCCAACCGGCTGCTGTGATGCCAGGATACCAGAATTGGGCAACACCGGTCCTGGCAACACCTGCATTGTTCAGCAAGGAAAAAAGAAATGACAAGTATCAAGATGAGCCCTGGAGTAGTGTTATTCAAAGCATCAGGCACCTTGATTGCAGTTAGTCAAATTTATGGAACTTTCAACTGTAAAGTATCTGAAAGTACTCTTGAATGTTTTTGGAGGTGTTTTGTTGTATTTGTCAGAGAGTGTTGCTGCATCCCAAAGGCCTGCCCGGGTATAAAATTAAAACCTGACCCGGGACCGACCCGACCACAGCCAAACCGAACCCGACTGGAGCCAGAGTCCTTTAATATGTTTTCATGCCTGACCTGACCTGAATATCACTGCAATGTAATAATGCATTTATTTATAAAACACGGAGCCAGAACACTTCAGCCCAACCCAACCCGAACCCGAATGCTGGGCACAGAATATAGACCCCACCCCACCCCAACCTGACACATGTAGTCGAGTTCGGGTCGGGCAGCCAGGTTTTACTGCATCCTCACAGGGACGGCAGAGAAGTAGGTGACCTGCGCATACAAAGGCTGCAACAGCAATGGGGGCTGCAGTGCCTCTGGGTTGGCAGCAGAAAGCTCTGTGCCAATCCCTCTGCCAACTTGGAACCAGTCTCCTCGAAGCTCCTTGCCAGTGACAGAGGCTATCTTGTGGGACAGCCATTGCACCCAGCATCTCGGCATGCATGTCCATTAGCGCTCTCCGTATGCCACCCCATTGAGTTCCTCATCTGAGTCCTCTGCAGCAGAACTCATCTGTGACTTTGCCTTCAGAAAGCTGACAAACGGAAACATCCTTTATCCCCAAAATAAAAAAAATGTACTGGAAACACTCTGCAGGTCTGGCAGCATCTTTGCAAAGAGAAACAAAGTTAACATTTCAGGTCGATGACCCTTCCTCAGGGTCATCGACCTGAACTAATGCTGTTTCTCACTCCACAGATGCTGCCTGACCCGTTGAGTGTTACCAGCGTTTTCTGTTTGTATTTCAGATTTCCATCATCCGCAGTATTTTGCCTTTGTGTTGGAATGATAGATTTTATGTTGGTTAAGGGTTTCGGGAATATGGAACAAAGGTGGATAAATAGGCTTGAGGGGTACAGATTAGCTAAGAACGAGTTAAATGGCTAAAGAGGTATTTGAACTGGACAACATAAATGAAAAATAGTTTGCAGAAAGAGAAGTCAGGTAAGATCATTCTGTACCATGGCAACACATTGGTTAAATGTTTACCCTGGAAAGTGATAGAAGGAAAGAAAAGGCTCAATTTTATCCTAACTTTGTTTTCATTTTCTGCAACAGGAGTCAGCTAAACTCAGCAACCTATGTTGAGCAATGTACATTGAGTTTGGCTGCTGGGCAGTGATCCATCAATGATGTCACAGAACAGTGACCATTCCTATGATGACATAGATGTCAGGCAGGGATCAGGAAGAGTTACTGCAATGCAAACAGAGCAGGCTCTAGCTATTAGTCATCCACTAACTCAAAGAAAACTACTGGGAGAACCGAAATCAGGAGGAGCTTCAATTCGAAACGATCCACCTTATTTTCTTTAGCAGTCATGAGATAGTGAGCTGGATAAAAGTCCTGGCTGAGTGTAATTTCTACTGTTTTTCTATTCTTTTATTTCCAAAATATACTTTACTCATAAAAATCTGTAAAAAATACATTACCAAACAGTTTCAAACAGCACCAAGTCAAAAAATACAAACAGTGCAAAGGTGATCAGTTTCCTTCAATACGATCATGAGTTGCCTCACCAGCCTTCCATTTCATTTCTCAGGCCATATACATTTTTACATTGTACAGCAAACGAAAATTTTCCCGATACAGTTCGAGGGGTTTCCCATGGATCCAGCCCCTCCATTCAGCTTGGTGGGGTGACCTTACACAGTGGTGTAACCTTTGCTGCGGCTGCCCCAAGCTTTAGTGCGTCCCTCAGCACGTAGTCCTGGACCTTGGAATGTGCCAGTCTGCAACATTCGGTCGTGGACAACTCATTGCGCTGAAGACCAGCAGGTTTCGGGCAGACCAAAGGGCGTCTTTCACCGAATTGATAGTCCTCCAGCAGCAGTTGATGTTTATCTCGGTGTGTGTGCCTGGTAACAGCCCGTACAGACTCCTGTGTTACAGAGCTGCTTGGGATGAACCTCAACAAAAACCACTGCATCTCTTTCCACACCCGCTTTGCAAAGACACATTCCAGAAGGAGGTGGGCAACCGTCTCTTCCCCACCACAGCCACCACGAGGGCATTGTGCGGAGGGGGTGAGACTTCGGGTGTGCAGGAAGGATCTGACGAGGAGGGCTCTTCTCACCACCAACCAAGCTACATCTTGGTGCTTGTTTGAAAGTTCTGATGATGAGGCATTCTGCCAAATGACTTTGGCAGTCTGCTTGGGGAACCATCCGACAGGATCAACATCTCCTTTTCCCGTAGGCCCTTGAGAACATTCTGTGCAGACCACTGCCTGATGGATCGGTGGTCAAAGGTGTTTTTCCGCAGAAATTGCTCCACGAAGGATAGGTGGTACGGCACAGTCCAACTGGATGGAGCGTTCCGCGGCAATGTGACCAGGCCCATCCTTCGCAACACCGGGGACAGATAGAACCTCAACACGTAGTGACACTTGGAGTTTGCGTTCTGGAGATCTACACACAGTTTGATGCAGCCGCACACGAAGGTGGTCCTCAGGATGAGGGCCACGTTGGGTACATTTTTCCCGCCCTTATCCAGAGGTTTGAACATCGTGTTCCTTTGGACCCGGTCCATTTTGGATCCCCAGATGAAGCGGAAAATGGCTCGGGTGACCACCACAGCGCAGGAGTGGGGTATGGGCCAGACCTGCGCCATGAACAGCAACAATGTGAGCGCCTCGCACCTGATGACCAGGTTCTTACCCAGAATGGAGAGAGATCGCTGCTCCCACATGCTCAGCTTGTGTTGTACCTTGGCTACTCACTCCTCCCATGTTTTGGTGCATGCCCCGGCCCTTCCGAACCATATCCCCAGCAACTTCAGGTAGTCTGACCTGACGGTGAAGGAGACAAAGGATCGGTCAGCCCAGTTCCCAAAGAACATGGCCTCGCTCTTGCCGTGGTCAACTTTGGTTCCCGAGACCAGTTCGAACTGGTCGCAGATGCTCATCAGTCTGCGCACAGACAGCGAATCCGAGCAGAAGACGGCGACGTCCTCCATGTACAGGGAGGTTTTAACCTGAGTGCCTCCAATGCCTGGGATTGTCACCCCTCTTATGCTCGCATCCTTCCTAATAGACTCAGCAAAGGGTTCAATACAGCAAACAAACAAGACTGGGGAGAAAGGACAGCCCTATCTGACTCCAGATTTGATCGGGAAACTTTCCGATTCCCACCCATTGATTGAGACTGCGCTACTGATGTTTGTGTAGAGCAGTTTGATCCAATTGCACATTCCCTCCCCAAACCCCATTTTGGAAAGCACGTCCATCATGTCGGTGTGCGATATCCTGTCAAAAGCCTTCTCCTGGTCCAGGCTGATGAGGCAGGTGTCCACCCTCCTGTCCTGTACATAGGCGATCGTATCCCTGAGTAGCGCAAGGCTATCGGAGACCTTCCTGCTGGGTACAGTACAGGTCTGATCAGGATGGGTCACCAATCCAGGAAATGCAAGGATAATCCAAGAAGTTATAGGCCGGTGAGCCTTACGTCAGTGGTAGGGAAATTATTAGAGAGGATTCTTCGGGACAGGATTTACTCCCATTTGGAAACAAACGAACTTATTAGCGAGAGGCAGCATGGTTTTGTGAAGGGGAGGTCGTGACTCACTAATTTGATCGCGTTTTTTGAGGGAGTGACAAAGATGATTGATGAAGGAAGGGCAGTGGATGTTGTCTATTTGGACTTCAGTAAAGCCTTTGACAAGGTCCCTCATGGCAGACTGGTACAAAAGGTGAGGTCACACGGGATCAGAGGTGAGCTGGCAAGATGGATACAGATCTGGCTCAGTCATAGAAGACAGAGGGTAGCAGTGGAAGGGTGCTTTTCTGAATGGAGGGATGTGACTAGTGGTGTTCCGCAGGGATCAGTGCTGGGACATTTGCTGTTTGTAGTATATATAAATGATTTGGAGGAAAATGTAGCTGGTCTGATTTGTAAGTTTGCGGACGACACAAAGGTTGGTGGAGTTGCGGATAGTGATGAGGATTGTCAGAGGAGACAGGAGGATATAGATCGGTTGGAGACTTGGGCGGAGAAATGGCAGATGGAGTTTAATCTGGACAAATGTGAGGTAATGCATTTTGGAAGGTCTAATGCAGGTGGGAAGTATACAGTAAATGGCAGAACCCTTAGGAGTATTGACAGGCAGAGAGATCTGCACGTACAGGTCCACAGGTCACTGAAAGTGGCAACGCAGGTGGATAAGGTAGTCAAGAAGGCATACGGTATGCTTGCCTTCATCAGTCGGGGCATAGAGTATAAAAATTGGCAAGTCATGCTGCAGCTGTCCAGAGCTTTAGTTAGGCCACACTGAGAATATTGCATGCAATTCTGGTCGCCACACTACCAGAAGGACGTGGAGGCTTTGGAGAGGGTACAGAGGAGGTTTACCAGGATGTTGCCTGGTCTGGAGGGCATTAGCTATGAGGAGAGGTTGGATAGACTCGGATTGTTTTCACTGGAACGACAGAGGTGGAGGGGCGACATGATAGAGGTTTACAAAGTTATGAGCAGCATGGACAGAGTGGATAGTCAGAAGCTTTCTCCCAGGGTGGAAGAGTCAGTTACTAGGGGACATAGGTTTAAGGTGCGAGGGGCAAAGTTTAGAGGGGATGTGCGAGGCAAGTTCTTTACACAGAGGGTGGTGAGTGCCTGGAACTTGCAGCCGGGGGAGGTGGTGGAAGCAGGTACGATAGCGATGTTTAAGAGGAATCTTGACAAATACATGAATAGGATGGGAATAGAGGGATACGGTCCCCGGAAGTGCAGAAGGTTTTAGTTTAGGCAGGCATCAAGATCGGCGCAGGCTTGGAGGGCCGAATGGCCTGTTCCTGTGCTGTACTGTTCTTTGTTCTTTGTTCTATATTTTATTCATAAAATTTGTAAAAATATATTCAATCATTCAAATTTGACAGCACAAAATGCAATACAGATCATTTTCTTTCAATACAAGACATGAGGTGCCTCACTACACTTGCCATTACTGGTTATATTTACAATGTGTATTTGCATTACATGTTACCATTGTTCACCTCCTTCTTGAATGTGTCTTTGCAAAGCAGGTCTGGAAAGAGCTGCAGTGCTTTTACAAACATACTAATTAGGAACAGAAGTGGGACATTCAGCCCCTCGAGCCTGCTCCACCATTCAATAAGATCATGGGTGGTCTGATTGTGTCTCAAATTCCACACTCTCATCTACATCTGATAACCTATGATTCTCTTGCCTGACAAGTATCTACCTCCGCCTTAAAAATATTCAATGACCTACCTCCACCACCTTCTGGGGCACAGAGATCCAAAGTCGCACAACCCTCAGAAAAACTTTCTCTTCATCTATGTCCTAAAAGGGCAACCGCTAATTTTAAAACAGTGTCCCCTAGTTCTGGACTCACCCACAAGAGGAAACATCCTTTCCACATCCACCTTGTCAAGACCGTTCAGGATCTTATATACGTCAATCAAATCTCCCCTCACTCTTCTAAACTCCAGTGAATACAAGCCCAGTCTGTCCAACTTTTCCCCATAAGACAACTCGCTCATACCAGGTATCAATCTATTAAACCTCCTCTGAACCGCCTCCAATGCATTTACATCCTTCCTTAAATAAGAAGACCAAAACTGCACACAGTTTCTGCCAAGGGGAGAAAGAGAGAAAAAGAGGGAGAACAGACAAAGCAAGAGGGAGGAAGAAAAAAGAGAAAGAGAGAGGACATTTGTGAAGTCAACTTTCACAAACTTATGACATCCCAAAGCACTTGACAGATAATGAAATATTTCTGAAATGGAATCACTGTTGTGATGTCGGAAAACATCAGCCAATTTGCACACAGCAAAGCCCCACAAACAACAATGTGATAATAAAATCTGCTTCAGTGATGCTGGTTGAAGAATTAATATTGGCCAAGAAACTTGGAGAACTACCCTTCAAAATAGTAATATGGGATCTTTTACCCCCACCTGAGAGGGCAAATGGGGTCTTTAACATTTCATCCAAAAGAGGATACCTCTGATAGTGTAAGCTCGAGTTCACTGCTTGCTGTAATGTCTTAAAATGTATAAGCTTAATTAGAAGTGATTATGATAGGCAATAATGCTTTAAAATATTGTTAAAGTAACTATAATATGTGTAAGCTCAGTTAAACATGGTACGAGGCTGAGATGCAAAGCATGATGAAGAATTTAAGCCAACTTGATGTTAAAAGTTAAAAAAAATGAGGAATGTAAAGGTATGTTTGAAACTAACAGATAATGAAAGACAGAGCAAATAATTTACAATGAAAACAGAAAGTTTAAGTTTGCGATCTGTTGTCATTGTTTTAACCCAAGTAACAATTGTTTGGATGAAGCTCCTAGCTAAGGAATAACTATGTTGCAAGAAGATGGAGAAAAAGGGTATAAAAGAACATTTAGTGAACATGAGAAGCAGCATGAAAAACCCAGAGGAAGAAAGAAGAGAATCTTCTGTCAACAGAACACAGCAAGAGAAAGAGAGACCCTACCACAGTCACTCAGAGGGCTACCGCTGAGGTTCTGAGGGTCAGACTGTGACTATTGTTAAGTATTACTTCTTTATACTGGCTGTAAACTATTTAATAAATCTGCTATACTTATAACCAACATATACCTGTACCTAAAGGCCTGCTACCGATGACGTGTCGGGTTCGGGTTGGGTCGGGCCAATCTTCCGGGTCCATCTTTCGGGCTCGGTTCGGGTCGAGTGGAGTCGGGCTCAGGTCGGGTCAGGTTCGTGTCCGCTGTGGATTGGTCGGGTTCGGGTTGGGTTCTTTTTCCTGACCTAAGCAGACCTTTACCTGTACCCATAGTGGCTTGTTGTCATGGACAAGTCATCCTTGTTGTATTAAACTGAATCCTTAAAGCAGCAGGAAAGCTACAGTTGAGTTCTGCACTCAACTATCAGCCTGGATTATGTGCTCAAGTCTCTGGAGTGGAACTTGAACCCACAGTGTTCTGATTCAGGGCAAGCGTGCTACCCACTGATCCTGAACTTCTGTGAGACTGAAAAATTCTCAGAAACCAGTTTGAGCAAACTGGAGAAAAGTCACCTGGCAGTCAAACTGTGGAATTATAGAGTGATGGGTTCAAATACACCAAACTCATTGGAGAAGATTTAGATGTAGCAGGGTCTGCCATTAGACTTGCCCCTCCACCTTTAGCTCAAATAAATTTGCCCATAAAGTTGCTGGAAATGTGAGCTGCTAACACTGCAGTAAGAGAAACACGGCACCTAGAACCTAAATGAACAGAGCAACCAATAGGATATCTCCTGAACCAAAGAGAAAAAAATATCACTACCCTGTGTCAACTAAAACAAAATAAACATTTGAATCACGTACAAGAAATGAAAAGTGGAGGACCAAATTGTATTATTTTCCTGACGCTGACAAACAGATCATCGGGGTTGTTCTATGGAGTTGACATCCACACTGAATGCCTTGCTGGTAACCACATCCACGCTGTATGCTCGGAAGATATCTGTCATGTTGGCAGTTGTCGAGGTTCATCCCGAGCAGCTCTGTAACACAGGAGTCTGTGCTCTGCTGGCTGTGCCCGGGGATGCACACAGAGATAAACATCAACTGCTGCTGGAGGACCATCAACTCGGTGAAAGATGCTCTTTGGTCTGCCTGAAACTTGCTGGTATTCCAGTACAAAGAGTTGTCCTCAACAGAGTGTTGCAGACTGGCACATTCCAAGGTCCAGGACTAAGTGCTGAGGGACGCCTAAAGCTTGGGGGCAGCTGTCGGAAAGGCCACTGTGTAAGGTCCGCCCGCCATAGTATACCGAGGGGCTGGAACCCGTGTAAAACTATTTGGGCTGTATGCACTAAAATGTTTTTGCTGTGTAATGCAAATGTTCATTGCATGTAAAATTGAATGGCAAGAGTTGTGAGGAAACTCACATTCTTTTTCAAAGGAATCTGATTTCTTTTGCACTTTCTGGAATGGCAGATTGTTTTGCAACATAATTTATTGCTGATTTTTATGAATAAAGTCTATTTTGGGAAAAAATGGCATTTCTTCTAAAATGTTTTTATTCCCTTCTCAAAGATTATTTTCTTCAAAACTTTAGGAATTTTTCAACCTTAACCAAACTAACAAAACCACATGCATGCACAGCACAGTATCTGTCAGCCTGCACTGATTACCTCTCTCTTCTTTTAGTCATCTTTTCAAACTTCAATCAGTCCTGGTGCTGCAGGCTAGGTAAGTGGGGAAAGTGGGATGGGAAAAGAAAGAAACTAACATACAGACGTATTAACCTCTAGGCAGGGAACTGACTTATGTTATAAAAGTAAAAACTATCCATACTGCAAAACGTCTATCACAAAACTTTGACCTTGAAATACAAAATAGCATGCTTACCTGAGTGTGTGTCACAGTCTTTTCTGTCTATCTCACTCAGCTGTTAGCTTCTTTTGTCTTTTCAGTCAAATGTCCCGGTTTCTTGTGCTTACTACAGTTTTGATGTTCCTCCTGGCAATGCACTAGGTTGGCTTTTTCTTGTGAATGCTCCGTTATAGATCAGCGCTCTGTATTTCTGTACTCAGTAGAGGCTGCTAAAGGAGAAACATTTGACCCCTGGGCCTTTGCCTTAGTAAAATCCAAGTGGAACATAAAATGCTGCCGTTTCTCCCACTCACAACTTCATTTCTTGTCTTTTCTTCAGGTTGGGTTTGAATAAGCATTGCAGCCTCCAGCCACAAACAGATCCCAGGTACAGGAGTGGGGAGAGTCACCCAAGACCTTCACTCTGCCTCTGACTCCTACCCAGCTTCTTATTTGCTAATCATCATTAATTAACTAATTTCTTTTTCCAAAATATACTTTATTATTAATTTGTAAAAATACTTTGCGTAACAGTTCAAATTTGACATAACGTAAAGTACAATACAGATCAGTTTCTGGCAACACAGTATGTGACACTCTGAGGTGCCTCTTACAATTGCAGGTTATATTTATATTTATAAAGTATATTTCATTTGAAACATACAGCCTGAGGGGTTTTACATGGCTTCTTGCCCCTCGGTGGCTGGTGGTGAGAAGGGCCCTCCCTGTCAGATCCTTCCTGTAAGCCTTGAGTCTCACCGCCTCAGCACACTGTCCTCGAGTTGGCTGCGGTGGGGAAAAGACCATTGCCTACCTCCTTCTGGAATGTGCCTTTGCAAAGCAGGTCTGGAAAGAGATGCAGTGGTTTTAGTTGAGGTCAGAGAGAGAAATAAAGTTAACATTTCAGGTCAATGACCTTTCCTCTGAGTCATGAGTCATTGACCTGAACTAATTCTCTTTCTCACTCCACAGATGCTGCCTGACCCGCTGAGTGTTTCCAAAACTTTGTCGAGGTTCATCCCAAGCAGCTCTGTAACACAGGAGTCTGTGCTCTACGGGCTGTTCCCAAGGACGCACACCGAGACAAACATCAACTGCTGCTGGAGGACTATCAATTCGGTGATAGACGCCCTTTGGTCTGCCCGAAACCTGCTGGTCTTCCAGCGCAAAGAGTTGTCCACCACCGAATGTTGCAGACTGGCACATTCCAAGGTCCAGGACTACGTGCTGAGAGACGCACTAAAGCTTGGGGCAGCCGCAGCAAAGGCTCAATGGGGAAAGACCACAGTGTAAGGTTTCCCCACCAAGCTGAACTGAGGGGCTGGATCCATGGGAAACACCTCGAACTGTATCGTTAACATTTTCATTTGCTGTAAATGTAAAACTGTAATTGGCATGACAATAGTGAAATGGAAGGGTTGGGAAGAAACTCATGACAGTATTGAAGGAAACTGATCTCCCTTGCAATGTTTGTATTTTTTGGTGCTGTTTTGAAACTGTTTGGCAATGTAATTTTTACAGGTTTTTATGAATAAAGTATATTTTGGAAATAAAAAAAAACTGGGAGAGCTGAAATCAGGAGGATCTTCAATTCCAAAAGATCAACCATATTTTGCTTTGCAGCCATTAGATAGTGAGCTGGATCAGAAGTCCTGGCTGTGCTTTTTTAAAAAATTCTTTCATGGGAAATGATTGTAAATTAACTGTATTGAATGCTGCTGAGAAATTGGGTTCAATTCACTCCTGTGCACAGACGTCACATCCATCCCACAAAGTGCATCTTAGCGTCAAAGGAAAAGAAAATTAAGCCTGATGAAAAACAGGCTGCTGATTTACCATGAGCCCATTTTGCACAACTGGGTCGGGGAGAATCATTCCCGTTCCTCCAGCCTGGGTTTTCTGCTGCGCGGAGGCAACTTCATCTCCGAAGTTAAGGAGGTGGTGGGCGGTCGCCTCCTTGCAGCAAAGGTAATGTACAAAAATGCTTCGCTCCGGTTAATCCACGCGTACGCCCTGGTTCGAAGCAGCGAGCGACTGACCGTCTTCCAGCAGCTCCCATTGCTGCTGGTGACATCTAGGCTGGTTATTCTCGGCAGTGACTTCAACTGCATCATCGATGCAGCTGGATGATCCAGCAACGCCGACAGTCAAATGGACGCCACATCCAGACTCCTGATGGAAACAGTAAAAGATGCTAAACTGCACAACGTCTTCAGCAACCCTGCAAACGGAGCCCAGTGTAGATACACCTGGTCAAGACTGGACGGGTCTGCCCATTCCAGGATTCACTTCCTGTTTGTGCCCCGAGCGTTCACGATCAGATCAACCAACATCAGGCCAATGTTCTTCTCTGACCACTGCCTGTCACCTACAGAATGACCAGAGGGTTGCCAGGCGACATGGAAGCTGAACGTGAAACTGAGAACATTGAGGAATTCAAAATGGATTACAAAGGTTGGAGAACCGTAAAATTCCTGAGTCCCTGACACACTGGTAAGAAGTGATCAAGGTGAACATTAACACACCAACCTGCTACGTTGAATGATATTTTTCTTTTAATCCATTGACTGCAGACCTGAATTTAAAGAAATTAATAAAGTAACAGATAAAAGGTGACTTTGCTTGCAGCTTAAGATGGCAACAGCAAGGCCAGTGAGGTTGGAGAGGAAGAGACTGGTCCATCCCAGCAAAAACCAAGGTCCAGGAATTTCAAGAAAACTGCCTGTTCCCTCAGCGAAACATCAAGACGACCACGCTTGAGTCATTGGGTGACTGTCATATGACAACCCACCACAACCAACACCAACCCCCCTCCTCTCCCCCGCCACCACATCTGTTTTTTACGCTGGCATTTCTCTGCAGCAGGCCGACAAGCATCTGGACTCCGACACGTGCAGTCCCAAGTAGGCGCACCTCCTTTCTCTCTCTCTCCATTCCAGCTTGCAAGTTTCGAACCCTGCCTGCTGACTGACCACCTCTGCATACTCCGGTTATAACCAGAAACCCTTTGGTGGAAATAATCTGCACCGCTGTCTCCATGAGACCCACCGAAACTGCCATCTGTCTCTTCAAGCTGAAAGTCTCAGGACCACTGAATTCAGCTAGAAGCCAGCTGAATCAAAGTCCACAGAATGTCCACCTCTTCTTTTCTATGGACTCGACCAATCTACCCTTTCCACTTGAATCTATTTGTGTGTGAACCGAGAGTGTGAGAGGGGGAAGAGAGTGAGAGAGAAAAAAGTATGTTGGAGCGTAGTTTATTATTTCACTTAGTTCGGTTTAAATACAATAAAGTGAACCTCTTTCTTCGTTAAACTCAAGAAAACCTGTCGGATTATTTACATGTTATAATAAGAACCAAACACCTACAGAATTGGCCAGTACATCCACTTTAAAAAAAGAATTAAACCTGTTCGTCAAACGAGAGGGAAAAGAGGGAAGCCCTTCAACCCCTCCTCATCTGACCGTAACACCTCAAAGATGTTCAGAGGGCGAAAGACAGAGGGAAATGTCCAGAACAGAATTTGCTCCTGCTGCAGTCGATGGGAGTCAAGGTTAAGGAGAATCTCCAATAGGTGAAGAGGCAGCAGGCCTCATTGTTTCCTGTAGAGGCTTCCAAGATCATCTTCCAATCCAGAGTCCGCTCCGTTGAGCAGGATGAGACGTGCTTGCGCTTTTTCTTCCGAAAGGTACACAGAGAGAGCTCTGTGATCAGCAGTCTGAAGGAAGAGGACGGCTCGGTAACATCATGGCAGCCTAACATACTGAGGATCAGTAAATCTTTTAATGCTGGGCTGTACAACGTGAAGCCCAAGACAGCACAGCCTCCCAGTCCTTCCTGTTCTCTATCACAGAGGTCATAGATGACAAAAAACGGGAGAGTCTGCACAAACTGCTAACTCTTGACGAACTGACAAAGGCCATCAGGTCGAGATGCAGAAAAACTCCTGGAAGTCACAGCTTACTGGCCTACTTGTATTCGACTCTGTGGGACTGGATCGGCCCAGACCTGCTGGAAGTGTATGAGAGTATGCTTCTGGCCAGCAGCATGTCAGAATCCATGAGGAAAGGCATCACCATCCTCATCTCCAAGCGAAGAGGGAGAGGGAGGAAATCAGAAATTGGCGGCTCATCTCACTCCTGAATGTGAACGACAAAATTCTGCCCATGGTCATCGCCAATCGGGTCAAATCTGCTCTGGAGTTGGTGATTCACCCCGAACAGACCTGTACTGTACCCGGCAGGAAGATCTCCGATAGTCTCGCACTACTCAAGGATTCGTCACCTATGTCCAGGACAGGGAGGTGGACACCTGCCTCATCAGCTTGGACCAGAAGACGACTTTAGACAGAATATTACACACATACATGATGGACGTGCTCTCCAAAATGGGGTTTGGGAGGAAATCCACAATTGGATCCATCTGCTCCACATAAACATCAGGAACGCATTCTCAATCAATGGATGGGAATCAAAGTTTCCCAATCAAATCTTGAGTCAGACAGGGTGGTCCTCTCTCCCGTCTTATTTGTTTGCTGTATGGAACCTGATTCCATCAGGAAGAATGTTGGCATTAGTAGGTGACAATCCCAGGCAGCGGAGGCACTCCGGTCACAGGCCGATGAGCATCTGCAACCAGTTTGAACTGGCGCTGGGAGCCAAAGTAAATCACGGCAAGAACGAGGCTATGTTCTTTGGGAACTGGGCCGATGAATCCTTTGTTCTGTTCACCGTCAGGTCAGGCTATCTGAAGGTGCTGGAGATATGGGGCTGAATTTTACCGGCCCCTCAACACCGCGGGTCACTGTGCGGGAACCGGTAAAATTCTGCCTGGAGAAGCCCACCTCGAACCCCAACATCGAGAAGGGCCCACCACGTTACCGTCGACCGGGGGGACCTCAGTGCGGGCAACTCCCACCCCTCGATGGCAGCACCCCAATTACCATATTCAAAACACTACTTACCTCTCCCGATTGCGCAGCCTGCTCCCTCTCGATGTACACTTCAGCATTTTAGGGTGAATGGGCGGCAGTCATGTGCCGTCCCATTCACGAATAGAAAAGCCGACGGGACATCGGAGTCAGATGTTTTCGCCAGCGAAGGCAAGTTCAGATTTTCAGGGGTCTCACTGAAGAGGTGTTGGGAGCCATTACGATTCTGCCCTCCGGAAAGGTTGGCAGCTCTGTGCCATTGATTGCCTGTTAATGAAGGAACAATAGCTCTCAAGGCACCCTGTATATGGAGAGAGTGCCAGAGATGGTAAGCGTGTGAAGCTTATATGCCTTGTGGGCCAATCGATGCAACTTGTGCAATCTTTATGTGGTCATGTGGTGCCATTCTTAGTGGGAGCTAAGATGGACAATGCCATGCCACATAACTGCTACACGAAAGCACCTGATGTACCACTCAACATCATTCTCTGCCCTGTCAGGAACCTTGGAAGAATTGAAGGAACTGAGTTGAATTGCAACTTGACGATGGGGATGGTTCACCCGATATTAATTGATATGCTTCTTGAGAGGATCCATATGTACCGCAGTTGTAGCCCACACAGAGGCCCGTCTCGGTCACGAACAGCAGCACCCAAGGAGAGCTCGCCACTACAAATCACCGGACATCTACAGATCCCACATGACATACCTGTAGATGTCAGAGTGCCAGTGTCAGAGATGACAGCGGATGTCAAGAGAGGCAGTGACATATCTCTGCGCCCTGCTGAATGACGACCTGCAGCCCAGGGGCTTCAGGGGACATCCTATGCCTGTGGCACTCTCGGTGACAGAGGCTCTCAATTTTTACACCTCTGCATCATTTCAGGGGCTCTCCGGAGACCTTTTTGGGGTCACACAGTCAGCAGTTCACCATTGCATCAGGGAGGTCACCGATGCCCGGTACCAGATGGCTGGTGACTATATCCATTTCATGACAGACCCTGAAAGCCAAGCCCAGAGGGCCACCGGTGTCATCTCCAATGCTGAATTCCCACAGGTACAAGGGGTTACAGATTGCACCTATGTGGCCATCAAGGCTCCCGACGGGCGACCAGCTGAATATCTAAATCATAAAGGCTTCCACTCAATGTGCAGCTTGCATGTGATCACCAGAAACGATTCATGCAAATCTGTGCCCGCTTTCCAGGCAGCTGCCATGATGCCTTCATCCTGCGCCAGTCCCAGCTGCCATTGCTGTTCAATGAAATGGCTCAGATGGAGGGGTGGCTTCTTGGAGACAAGGGCTCCGCCTTGCATACATGGCCCCTGACACCAATAAAAAACCCCACCACTGCAGAAGGGAGATACAACGCCAGCCACAGAGCGACAAGAGCCATCACTGAGCAGGCGATCGGCATGCTGAAAATGTGATTCCGCTGCCTGGATAGATCGGGTGGTGCCCTGCAGTACAAGCTGGAAAGGGTAGCTTGCATTGTTGCTGTCTGCTGTGCTCTGCACAACTACACACTTAATAGGGGGAAGGGCTTGCAGGATGAGCAGAGACATGAGCAGGACTCATCCTCAGATGATGAGGATGCTCAGGACTTACAGCAGGAAAGGCACAAGGGAGGACAGAGAGCATCCAGGCACCGCATGCAGGGCGAGCAGTGAGCTAGGAATGCACAGCAGGGTTCTTCATGCTATAGGAACCACTGTGGGCTCTGCATGCCACACAGCACCCTCGTTCACCTGTTGTGCAGCAGTCTGCATCTGCAACACTTTTGTGTCCAACATTACTGGCAGCAGACTACTGAGCTATTGTCCATATTACTACATCCGTGGAGATGCACATGAGTGATACTGGCATAGCAATGATGTTACTCCATACATTGGCAGTTCTGAAAGACCAATGATATAATGGAAGGAGCCAAGATCGGTACATGCTGGCACACTTCATTCACACAGTAAAAGCAACGCACGTTAGTGAAGACGATTTTGTTTTCAGCCCTTCAACATTCTTGTATCACCCAGTAGAGATGCAGTGGCAGACTTTTAAGGAGATATTTAATAACTCTCAAAGATTTATCCCAGTGAGAAAGACTGAGAAGGATGCCTCATTGTGGCTAAATAAGGAAGTTAAGGATAGTATCAAATTGGAAGAAACACTGCACAATTCTGCAAAGATTAGTGGCAAGTCAGAAGTTTGGACAGATAAGAACCAGCAAAGGATGATTAAAAAAATGGTGAGGGTGAAATTACAATAGAAGCGAAAGCTAGCGAGGAAAACAAAACCAGATACTAAGTTTCTACAAGTATTTATAAAGGAAAGAGTAACTAAAACAAGCGATGGTCCTCTAGAGAGTGAATCTGGGGAATTAATAATGGAAAACAAGGAACTGGCAGAAGCGTTAAACAGGTATTTTGCACCGTCATCACTGTAGAAGACTTCCCAAAGATACTTGATAATCAAGAGGTGAAAGGGAGGGAGAAACTTTAAACAAACAATCACCAAGGAAAGGGTACCGGGAAAACTATTAAACCTAATAAACCAGGACCTGATGGCTTTAGAACATTTTAGAACATTAGAACATTACAGCGCAGTACAGGCCCTTCGGCCCTCGATGTTGCGCCGACCTGTGAAACCATCTGACCTACACTATTCCATTTTCATCCATATGTCTATCCAATGACCACTTAAATGCCCTTAAAGTTGGCGAGTCTACTACTGTTGCAGGCAGGGCGTTCCACGCCCCTACTACTCTCTGAGTAAAGAAACTACCTCTGACATCTGTCCTATATCTATCACCCCTCAACTTAAAGCTATGTCCCCTCGTGTTTGCCATCACCATCCGAGGAAAAAGACTCTCACTATCCACCCTATCTAACCCTCTGATTATCTTATATGTCTCTATTAAGTCACCTCTCCTCCTCCTTCTCTCCAACGAAAACAACCTCAAGTCCCTCAGCCTTTCCTCGTAAGACCTTCCCTCCATACCAGGCAACATCCTAGTAAATCTCCTCTGCACCCTTTCCATAGCTTCCACATCCTTCCTATAATGCGGTGACCAGAACTGCACGCAATACTCCAGGTGCGGTCTCACCAGAGTTTTGTACAGCTGCAGCATGACCTCGTGGCTCCGAAACTCGATCCCCCAACTAATAAAAGCTAACACACCATATGCCTTCTTAACAGCCCTATTAACCTGGGTAGCAACCTTCAGGGATTTATGCACCTGGACACCAAGATCTCTCTGTTCATCTACACTACCAAGAATCTTCCCATTAGCCCAGTACTCTGCATTCCTGTTACTCCTTCCAAAGTGAATCACCTCGCACTTTTCCGCATTAAACTCCATTTGCCATCTCTCAGCCCAGCTCTGCAGCCTATCTATGTCCCTCTGTACCCTACAACATCCTTCGGCACTATCCACAACTCCACCGACCTTAGTGTCATCCGCAAATTTACTAACCCACCCTTCTACACCCTCTTCCAGGTCATTTATAAAAATGACAAACAGCAGTGGCCCCAAAACAGATCCTTGCGGTACACCACTAGTAACTAAACTCCAGGATGAACATTTGCCATCAACCACCACCCTCTGTCTTCTTTCAGCTAGCCAATTTCTGATCCAAAGCTCTAAATCACCTTCAACCCCATACTTCCGTATTTTCTGCAATAGCCTACCATGGGGAACCTTATCAAACGCCTTACTGAAATCCATATACACCACATCCACTGCTTTACCCTCATCCACCTGTTTGGTCACCTTCTCGAAAAACTCAATAAGGTTTGTGAGGCACGACCTACCCGTCACAAAACCGTGCTGACTATCGCTAATGAACTTATTCTTTTCAAGATGATTATAAATCCTGTCTCTTATAACCTTTTCCAACATTTTACCCACAACCGAAGTAAGGCTCACAGGTCTATAATTACCAGGGCTGTCTCTACTCCCCTTCTTGAACAAGGGGACAACATTTGCTATCCTCCAGTCTTCCGGCACTATTCCTGTCGACAATGACGACATAAAGATCAAGGACAAAGGCTCTGCGATCTCCTCTCTAGCTTCCCAGAGAATCCTAGGATAAATCCCATCTGGCCCAGGGGACTTATCTATTTTCACACTTTCCAAAATTGATAACACCTCCTCCTTGTGAACCTCAATCTCATCTAGCCTAGTGGCCTGAATCTCAGTATTCTCCTCGACAACATTTTCTTTCTCTACTGTAAATACTGACGCAAAATATTCATTTAACACTTCCCCTACCTCCTCTGATTCCACACACAACTTCCCACTACTATCCTTGATTGGCCCTAATCTAACTCTAGTCATTCTTTTATTCCTGATTTTCCTTTAGAAAGCCTTAGGGTTTTCCCTGATCCTATCCGCCAATGACTTCTCGTGTCCTCTCCTTGCTCGTCTTAGCTCTCCCTTTAGATCCTTCCTGGCTAGCTTGTAACTCTCAAGCGCCCTAACTGAGCCTTCACGTCTCATCCTAACATAAGCCTTCTTCTTCCTCTTGACAAGCGCTTCAACTTCTTTAGTAAACCACGGCTCCCTCGCTCGACAACTTCCTCCCTGCCTGACAGGTACATACTTATCAAGGACACGCAGTAGCTGCTCCTTGAATAAGCTCCACATTTCGATTGTTCCCATCCCCTGCAGTTTCCTTCCCCATCCTCCGCATCCTAAATCCTGCCTAATCGCATCATAATTTCCTTTCCCCCAGCTATAATTTTTGCCCTGCGGTATATACCTGTCCCTGCCCATCGCTAAGGTAAACCTAACCGAATTGTGATCACTATCACCAAAGTGCTCACCTACATCTAAATCTAACACCTGGCCGGGTTCATTACCCAGTACCAAATCCAATGTGGCATCGCCCCTGGTTGGCCTGTCTACATACTGTGTCAGAAAACCCTCCTGCACACACTGGACAAAAACTGACCCATCTAAAGTACTCGAACTATAGTATTTCCAGTCGATATTTGGAAAGTTAAAGTCCCCCATAACAACTACCCTGTTACTCTCGCCCCTGTCGAGAATCATCTTCGCTATCCTTTCCTCTACATCTCTGGAACTATTTGGAGGTCTATAAAAGACTCCTAACAGGGTGACCTCACCTCTCCTGTTTCTAACCTCGGCCCATACTACCTCCGTAGACGAGTCCTCAAACGTCCTTTCTGCCGCTGTAATACTTTCCTTGATTAACAATGCCACACCCCCCTCTTTTACCATCTTCTCTGTTCTTACTGAAACATCTAAATCCCGGAACCTGCAACATCCATTCCTGCCCCTGCTCTACCCATGTCTCCGAAATGGCCACTACATCGAGATCCCAGGTACCAACCCATGCTGCAAGCTCACCCACCTTATTCCGGATGCTCCTGGCGTTGAAGTAGACACACTTTAAACCAGGTTCTTGCTTGCCAGTGCCCTCTTGCGTCCTTGTAACCTTATCCCTGACCTCACTACTCTCAACATCCTGTCCACTGGCACTACATTTTAGGTTCCCATTCCCCTGCTGAATTAGTTTAAACCCCCCGAAGAGCACTAGCAAATCTCCCCCCCAGGATATTGGGTCCCCTCTGGTTCAGGTGAAGACCATCCTGTTTGTAGAGGTCCCACCTACCCCAGAAAGAGCCCCAATTATCCAGGAAACCAAAACCCTCCCTGCTACACCATCCCTGCAGCCACATGTTCAACTCCTCTCTCTCCCTATTCCTCGCTTCGCTAGCACGTGGCACGGGCAACAACCCAGAGATAACAACTCTGTTTGTTCTCGCTCTAAGCTTCCACCCTAGCTCCCTGAATTTCTGTCTTAAATCCCCATCTCTCTTCCTACCTATGTCGTTGGTGCCTATGTGGACCACGACTTGGGGCTGCTCCCCCTCCCCCTTAAGGATCCCAAAAACACGATCCGAGACATCACGAACCCTGGCACCTGGGAGGCAACATACCAACCGTGAGTCTCTCTCGTTCCCACAGAACCTCCTATCTGTTCCCCTAACTATGGAGTCCCCAATGACTAATGCTCTGCTCCTCCTCCCCCTTCCCTTCTGAGCAACAGGGACAGACTCTGTGCCAGAGACCTGTACCCCATTGCTTACCCCTGGTAAGTCGTCCCCCGCAACAGTATCCAAAACGGTATACCTGTTGTTGAGGGAAACGGCCACAGGGCATCCCTGCACTGCCTGCTGGTTCCCTCTCCTTCCCCTGACGGTAACCCATCTACCTACTTCTTTTACCTGAGGTGTGACTACCTCCCCATAACTCCTCTCAATAACCCCCTCCGCCTCCCGAATGATCCGAAGTTCATCCAGCTCCAGCTCCAGTTCCCTAACGCGGTTCTCGAGGAGCTGGAGTTGGGTTCACTTCCCGCAGATTCAGTCAGCAGGGACACTCTTGGCGACCCTTACCTCCCACATTCTGCAGGAGGAACATTAATCTGCCTTAACTTCCATTCCCTCTATTCTAAATTCCCAACAAATCTACTGAAAAACCAAAAAAAAATGTCAAAACTTGTAAGGTTAGCAATCCAACGGACAGAACTTCTTAAATAAAAAGCTTACCTTATCAACACAACAGAGTCCTTTATTTTGGTTAGAGGAGGAGGGTGGGTGGGAGACACTACACGTGTAGTGTCTCGGGTACAGCCACCACCCAAATATATAGTTTTTCCTTACCCAGCAGTCCCTGGTCCCAGTGGTCCCTGGTCCTCCGAAAACAAAAGGGATTAACTTTTAAACTTCCACTGAAATTGACTTCCCAGCTGTCAGCTCGCTCTCGCACCTTCGCTACTGTCAAAGCTGCAGTCACCAAAACTAAAAGGCTTGCATCCTCGGGTCTGAAAAGAAGTGACTGCAGAGATAGTAGTGGCATTGGTTATAATCTTTCAAAATTCCTTAGAGTCTAGAAGGGTCCCAGCAAATTGGAAATCACAAATATAATACCTTCATTCAAGAAAGGAAGGAGACAGAAAGCAGGAAACTCAAGGCCAGTTAGCCCAAAGATAGAATCTATTATTGAGGTGGTTATAATGTGATGAAACAAAGGCATAATAGTCTTCATGAGGTAGAATTTGGATATAACTAATACATTCTACCTTTTAGAATTTAAGATTGAATAAAATGGTCAGTTTTCAAGACGCACTGAAATTCCCTTTCAAGGGCAGAGTTAAAAATTCATAAACATCCCTGTTACAATAGAATGTGAACCAGAAACACCTTTTAAGTTTAAAAAATCCATTCCAAGGTCTTCTGTTACAATGGAATTAGAAGATGAAATATACCGAAACATGCTATATGAAGTCCATACTGGTAACTATAATTTTAATCAGTTGGTAGTGTTAGTGATATAGACAGACTGACTTCAGAGGATGGGACAAAGTACCATCAATGGACCATCACAGATGATCAGTCACAAAATGGAAAGGTAATTACAAAAACAGATGCCATGTAAACCCAATTGCAAACATTTTGACCAGGTAAAAGCTCAACTTCAAGAGAAGGGAATTCTCAGCAAATAATTAAGTGGGAATGGTCGCTCATGATATTACCATATATGGATAACAAAAGGAAAAACACACAGAAAGATAACACTTACATTCCAAAAGATGAGATGATAGATTAGAAACAGTATAAACGCGAGTTTTGAATCGAAATACCAGAAGTATTGAATTCCTCATCAATGCTTTTCAACCTATGGTAAGAACAGCTGACTGCATGACAAGAGAATTCTGCTCTTCACCGAGTGTTTTGTCTTGTTAAGCAGGAGGCTTACTCGGGGAATTTAAGGTAACAGTTTACTTTGAATTTTGATGGCTATTCTAAGATATTTTGCTGTAACATTGTCAAGGTTGAACTTTTGGAATCTATTTTAGAAATAAGATCATCTTTTAGTAATCTTTGATATTGTGGTATACTTAGTCGCTTAAAATGTATTACATGTTCAACTCTAATAAATACATAAAAGTTAATAAATCATCTCATGTTTAGATTAGATTAGATTAGAGATACAGCACTGAAACAGGCCCTTCGGCCCACCGAGTCTGTGCCGAACATCAACCACCCATTTATACTAATCCTACACTAATCCCATATTCCTACCAAACATCCCCACCTATCCCTATATTTCCCTACCACCTACCTATACTAGTGACAATTTATAATGGCCAATTTACCTATCAACCTGCAAGTCTTTTGGCTTGTGGGAGGAAACCGGAGCACCCGGAGAAAACCCACGCAGACACAGGGAGAACTTGCAAACTCCACACAGGCAGTAGCCGGAATCGAACCCGGGTCCCTGGAGCTGTGAGGCTGCGGTGCTAACCACTGCGCCACTGTGCCGCCCGTTGTATACAGAATGCTACAAGAATCCCCTCTCTGTATCTCCTTCAGTGGGGAGATACTTATTTAGAGTTTCCCAGACCCTTATAATATCTGGGATATTTATGACAGTGATAATTATTAAAATTCGGCCATCCGAAAGATAGTCATATTCTGTTAGTTTTCTTTCTTTGAGGGAAGACTAGTTCAGTTCTTCAGACCCAAACAAGTGTCTAACGGAATCTGTCTAGAACAAAGAACAAAAAACAATACAGCACAGGAACAGACCATTCGGCCCTCCAAGCCTGCATCGATCTTGATGCCTGCCTAAACTAACACCTTCTGCACTTGCGGGGCCCATATCCCTCTATTCCCTTCCTATTCATATACTTGTCAAGATGTCTCTTAAACGTCGCTATCGTATCTGCTTCCATCACCTCCCCTGGCAGCATGTTCCAGGCACTCACCACCCTCTGTGTAAAAAACTTGCCTCGCACATCCCCTCTAAACTTTGTCCCTCGCACCTTAAACCTATGTCCCCTAGTAACTGACTCTTCCACCTTGGGAAAAAGCTTCTGACTATCCACTCTGTCCATGCCACTCATAACTTTGTAAACCTCCATCATGTCGCCCCTCCACCTTCGTCATTCCAGTGAAAACAATCCGAGTTTTTCCAACCTCTCCTCATAGCTAATGCCCTCCAGACCAGGCAACATCCTGGTAAACCTCCTCTGTACCCTCTCCAAAGCCTCCACGTCCTTCTGGTAGTGTGACGACCAGAATTGCACGCAATATTCCAAGTGTGGCCTAACTAAAGTTCTGTACAGCTGCAGCATGACTTGCCAATTTTTATACTCGATGCCCCGACCGATGAAGGCAAACATGCCGTATGCCTTCTTGACTACCTTATCCACCTGCGTTGCCACTTTCAGTGACCTGTGGACCTAGTTTGAACTTAATTAAAAGGAGACTCATCAGGATGGATGCCTGATTTGGTTTAGTCCGTATATGTGATTAAAGTCACAAATCATTTCAATAGGGTACTTAGAAAAGCAACAGGATCAGGCAGAGTCAGCATGGTTTTGTGAAAGGGAAATTGTGTCTGAACTAAGTTATTTGAGTTCTTTGAGGAATTAACAAGCAAGGTAGATAAAGGGGAATCTGTAGATGTGGTGCACTTGGATTTCCAAAAAGCATTTGTTAAGGTGCCACATCCAAAGGTTATTACACAAGCAAAGAGCTCATGGTGTAATGGGGGATGGGGGTAACACTGATAAAAGGACTGGCTCGCTAACAAGACGCAGCGAGTGGGGATAAATGGGGCAATTTCAGATTGACAAGCTGTAAATTTGTGGAGTGCCACAAGGGTCAGTGCGGGGCCTTAACTATTTACAATCTATATCAATGACTTCGATGAAAGGACCAAATGTATGATAGTTATATTTGCCAACATCCCAAGATAGGTAGGAAAGTAAGTTGTCAAGAGGAGGTCCAGAGTCGACAAAGGGAGAGAGATAGGTTACTTTTGGCAGATGGGGTATAATGTGGGAGAATGTGAACTTATGTACTTCAGCAGAAAGAATAGAAAAGCAGAATACTATTAAAATGGGGAGAGATTGCAGAACTCTGCGGCACAGAGGGATCTGGGTGTCCTGGTACATGAACCACAAAAGGTTAGTATGCAGTATTCTCGATGCAGAATTAAACAAGCGCATGGGAAAGGATTCCTCTGCTATGTCCAGACTGGCCAAGAGAGTGTGGTAAAATGGCGCACTGACACAGAACATAAATGTCCAAATGTATCAAGCCTGTGTCCTCAGTACCTTGCTCTACGGCAGCGAGGCCTGGACAAAGTACCTCAGCCAAGAGCGACGTCTCAATTCATTCCATCTTCGCTGCCTCCGGAGAATCCTTGGCATCAGGTGGCAGGACCGTATCTCCAACACAGAAGTCCTCGAGGCGGCCAACATCCCCAGCTTATGCACCCTACTAAGCCAGCGGCGCCTGAGATGGCTTAGCCATGTGAGCCGCATGGAAGTTGGCAGGATCCCCAAGTACACATTGTACAGCGAGCTTGTCACTAGTACCAGACCAACTGGCCATCCATGTCTCTGCTTTAAAGACGTCTGCAAACACGACATGAAGTCCTGTGACATTGATCACAAGTCATGGGAGTCAGTTGTCAGTGATCGCCAGAGTTGGCGGGCAGCCATAAAGGCGGGGCTAAAGCGTGGCGAGTCGAAGAGACTTAGCAGTTGCCACGCGCAGCCATTCCTTGCGCTTCTGCGCGAGGCATTGCGCAGGAAAAAAGACACGCACGAAAAAATACAAACATTGCAAAAGAGATCAGTTTCTTTCAATACTGTCATGAGTTTCTTCCCAACCCTTCCGTTTCACAATTGTCATGTCAATTACAGTTTTACATTTACAGCAATTGAGAATATTAACGAAACAGTTCGAGGGGTTTCCCATGGATCCAGCCCCTCAGTCCAGCTTGGTGGGGGAACCTTACACTGTGGTCTTTCCCCATTGAGCCTTTGCTGCGGCTGCCCCAAGCTTTAGTGCGTCCCTCAGCACGTAGTCCTGGACCTTGGAATGTGCCAGTCTGCAACATTCGGTGGTGGACAACTCTTTGCGCTGGAAGACCAGCAAGTTTCGGGCAGACCAAAGGGCGTCTTTCACCGAATTGATAGTCCTCCAGCAGCAGTTGATGTTTGTCTCGGTGTGCGTCCCTGGGATCAGCCGTCGAGCACAGACTCCTGTGTTACAGAGCTGCTTGGGATGAACCTTGACAAAAACCACTGCATCTCTTTCCACACCTGCTTTGCAAAGGCACATTCCAGGAGGAGGTGGGCGACCGTCTCTTCCCCACCACAGCCAACGCGGGGGCACTGTGCGGAGGGGGCGAGACTTCGGGTGTGCATGAAGGATCTGACGGGGAGGGCCCTTCTCACCACCAGCCAAGCTACGTCTTGGTGCTTGTTTGAAAGTTCTGGTGATGAGGCATTCCGCCAAATGACTTTGACGGTCTGCTCGGGGAACCATCCGACAGGATCCACCGTTTCCTTTTCCCGTAGGGCCTTGAGGACATTCCGTGCAGACCACTGCCTGATGGACCGGTGGTCAAAGGTGTTTTTCCGCAGAAACTGCTCCACGAAGGATAGGTGGTACGGCGCCGCCCAACTGCACGGTGCGTTCCGCGGCAATGTGACCAGGCCCATCCTTCGCAACACTGGGGACAGATAGAACCTCAGCACGTAGTGACACTTGGAGTTTGCGTACTGGGGATCGACACATAGCTTGATGCAGCCGCACACGAAGGTGGTCATCAGGATGAGGGCCACGTTGGGTACATTTTTCCCGCCCATGTCCAGAGATTTGAACATCGTGTCCCTCCGGACCCGGTCCATTTTAGATCCCCAGACGAAGCGGAAAATGGCTCGGGTGACTGCCACGGCGCAGGAGTGGGGTATGGGCCAGACCTGCGCCACGTAGAGCAACAACGTGAGCGCCTCGCACCTGATGACCAGGTTCTTACCCACAATGGAGAGAGATCGCTGCCCCCACATGCCCAACTTTTGTCGTACCTTGGCTACTCGCTCCTCCCATGTTTTGGTGCACGCCCCGGCACTTCCGAACCATGTCCCCAGCACCTTCAGGTAATCTGACCTGACGGTGAAGGGGACAAAGGATCGGTCAGCCCAGTTCCCAAAGAACATGGCCTCGCTCTTGCCGTGGTTAACTTTGGCTCCCGAGGCCAGTTCGAACTGGTCGCAGATGCTCATCAGTCTGCGCACGGACAGCGGATCCGAACAGAAGACGGCGACGTCATCCATGTACAGGGAGGTTTTGACCTGAGTGCCTCCGCTGCCTGGGATTGTCACCCCTCTTATGCTCGCATCCTTCCTAATAGACTCAGCAAAGGGTTCAATACAGCAAACAAACAAGACCGGGGACAGAGGACAGCCCTGTCTGACTCCAGATTTGATCGGGAAACTTTCAGATTCCCACCCGTTGATTGACACTGCGCTACTGATGTTTGTGTAGAGCAGTTGGATCCAATTGCAGATTCCCTCCCCAAACCCCATTTTGGAAAGCACGTCAATCATGTAGGTGTGCGATATCCTGTCAAAAGCCTTCTCCTGGTCCAGACTGATGAGGCAGGTGTCCACCCTCCTGTCCCGTACGTAGGCGATCGTATCCCTGAGTAGCGCGAGACTATCAGAGATCTTCCTGCCGGGTACAGTACAGGTCTGATCAGGGTGAATCACCAACTCCAGAGCAGACTTGACTCGACTGGCTATGACTTTGGACAGAATCTTGTAATCAACATTAAGCAGTGAGATGGGCCGCCAATTTCTGATTTCTGCCCTCTCCCCCTTCTGCTTGTAAATGAGGGTGATGATGCCTTTTCTCATGGTATCTGACATGCTGCCGGCCAGGAGCATACTCTCGTATACTTCCAGCAGGTCCGGGCCGACCCAGTCCCACAGGGCCGAGTACAACTCGACCGGTAAGCCGTCGCTCCCGGGGGTTTTACTCGTCTTGAAAGACTCGACGGCCTTTGTCAGCTCGTCCAGAAAGAGCGGCTTGTCCAGTCTCTCCCTCCTGCTGTCATCTAGGACCTCTGTGATAGATGACAGGAAGGACTGGGAGGCTCTGCTGTCTGTGGGCTTCGCGTCATACAGCCCAGCATAAAAGGATTTGCTGATCCTTAGTATGTCGGACTGCGAAGACGTTACCGAGCCATCTTCTTCCTTCAGGCTGCTGATAACAGAGCTCTCTCTGTGTACCTTTTGGAAGAAGTAACGCGAGCACGTCTCATCCTGCTCGATGGAGCAGACGCTGGACCGGAAGATGATCTTGGAGGCCTCCTTGGCAAAGAGCGAGGCCTGCTGGCTCTTCACCTCTTGGAGGTCCTCCTTGACCTCGACCCCCATTGACTGCAACCGGAGTAGATTTTGCATAATTTTCTGGAGTCGGGACAGTTCCCTCTGTCTCTCTCTCGCCTCTGAACACCTTTGTGGATGAAGAACCTCTTGATGTTCTCCTTTATCGCTTCCCACCAGTGAACTGGAGACTCAAAGAGGGGTTTCACGGTCCTCCAACCTTTGTAATCCCTTTTGAGTTCCTCAACGTTCTCTGGGGTCAGCAGTGTCGCATTGAGCTTCCACGTCCCTCTGCCAACCCGCTGGTCGTCCTGTAAGTGACAGTCGGCCAGTAAGAGGCAGTGGTCGGAGAAGAACACCGGCTTGACGTCGGTGGATCCGACCGTGACAGCACGGGACACAAACAGGAAGTCAATCCTGGAACGGGCAGACCCGTCCGATCTTGACCATGTGTATCTGCGCTGCGCTCCGTCTGCAGGTTTGCTGAAGACGTCGTGCAGTTTGGCATCCTTAACTGTTTCTATGAGGAATCTGGACGTAGCGTCCAGTTTGCTGTCGTCACTGCCGGATCGTCCAGCCGCATCGATGATGCAGTTGAAGTCACCGCCTAGGATGACCGGCCTGGACGTCGCCAGCAGCAGTGGGAGCTGCTGGAAGACGGTCAGCCGCTCGCTGCGTTGTACCGGGGCGTACACGTTGATCAACCGGAGCGGAGCGTTGTTGTACATCACGTCTGCTACGAGGAGGCGGCCGCCCACCACCTCCTTAACTTCGGAGATGGTGAAGTTACCTCCCCGCAGCAGAATACCCAGGCCGGAGGAACGGCAGTCATTACCCCCCGACCAGATCGATGGCCCGTGGGACCACCATCGCGACCACTGCCTGTAGGTGCTGAGGTGTGGTATTCCACACTCCTGCAGAAACAGTAGGTCAGCTTTGACCTTGGCAAGGTAATCCAAGGTTGAAACACATCGCGTAGTCGATTTAATGCTACGCACATTAATGGAAGCAATTCTTACACCCATTTTTTACTAAAAATTAGTTGTTGCTTCCCATACCATTTGTCCTCGCTAGTCCCAGTCCTTCCCCTTCGGGATGTTCCTGCATACCCATCGTATGCGCAAGCAGTTTCACGTTGGTTGGGCTCAGAAACCCCTCCTGATTTTTCATGCAGGGTTTGTGCCGCTCGGGTGACATCGGGGGGGTCTTGTAGGCAGAGAGGATTGGGTTGTCCTCAGCTGCTTCCATCTGTTCCTCCTCGAAAACATCACAGCTCCCGGTCTCCCGGAGCTCAGGTGCGCCAGACGTGTCTTTGCTCCCGGTGTCCCGGAGCTGAGATGCGTTGGCCACGTCGTTACGTGTGGGGAATTGGGGTTGGGGCACGCCGGGCCCATCACAGCTTCCAGTGCCCGGGGGCTGGGATGCTTGATCATCCATCTCGGAGTTCTGCCGCCTCTTTTGAAGGGGCTGTCGTTCCAGCATTTCCCCGTCCAGTGAAGAGGAGTTGTTGCAGTCTGATTCAGAAGAAAGCCTCCTCTTGCCACTGGTTTGGGTGGTGGCTTTGGGATGTTTTTTCTTTGTGGTTTTCCTCTGGACCACTTGCCACTGACCTGTTTGTCCATCTGCTGCCTCCTCCTCCATTGATTCTGTCTGTGGAGGAGGGGTTTCCGGGCGCTGGGTAGGTGCTGGGTCGTTGGTTTCAGCCGCCTCCCCTTCCTTCTCAGGTTGAAGTTCCTCACTGCGGAGAAGGTTGCTGGTCTCCTTTCGAACCGCGGACGCCTTCGTCGAACCTTCGCCCTGCCATTCCTTGGACCTTGCCGCCTGAGCATAGCTGAGACAACGTTTGGGACAGGTCTTGTAGAGATGGCCTGCCGCACCGCACAAGTTGCAACGCTTAGTCTGCTTACAGTCCTTGGTCTGATGGCCTTCCTCCTTGCAGTTCTTGCAAACAACCGTGCTGCAGTTGGCTGCCATGTGACCAGATTTGCCACAGGTGCGACAAACTCTGGGCTGCCCAGCGTAGACCAAGAAGCCTCGACTTCCCCCGATAGCGAAGCTGGAGGGAGGGTGGATGATGGCTCCACTGGGATCTACCTTCAAGGTCACCTTGACCTGCCGCTTGCTGGTCCAGATCCCAAAGGGGTCCTTGACATCAGTGCTGCTGCCGGCCACCTCGACGTACCTGGCGAGAAAGGTGAGTACATCCACCACCGGAACATGGGGGTTGTAGAGGTGAATCGTCACCACCCGGTCCCGTTGTGACGGAAGCGTGAAGAGCGGCTCCGCTGTGAGGATCGACAGTGGAGCCCGGTCCCCTTTCTCCTTGAACGCCTTCAGGAACTTGATGCATCCCGCCACGTTCCGGAACGTCACGTCGAAGTATCCACTGCTGGGGAAATCCTGCAGGCAGAAGACATCCGTCGCTTGAAATCCGCAGCAATCGAAGAGAATTTTCTTGATGAAGAAGGTGCGATCGACCGGTGCATCTCCTTCCTTGTCCTTCACGACCACCCGAACGGTGTTGCGCACTCCCTGGCCCGAAGCTCGAAAACTGGTTATAGCCATTTTACTCAAAGCTTCCCCAGGATCAAAAGGCAATGATCATGGTCTCTTCTCAATCAAATAAGCACTGATAAGAATAGATACTACACTTGATCTTAGCCAAAAGGCCGAGAAGCGATGGCCGTAAAACTGCGTTTGCTGCGCGCGTCACGCCCGGCGTGCGGCCTCTACGTCAAAGTAGCCGCCGGGCGGGCGAGCCTAGGGCGAAAGAGGCGACGGCGGGCGGTCTTTGAGCCAGAGCTCCTTTTGTTGCCGGGCCTTGCAAGCAGAAAGGAAAGCACGCGTGCACGCCACGCGCAGCCATTCCTTGCGCTTCTGCGCGAGGCATTGCTCAGGAAAAAAGACACGCGCGCGCTGGGCAGCAAAGGGCGGCCTGCAACTGCGGGGCAATCCAACAGGGGGCAGCGTAGCACCCACAGAAAACTGCAGCAAAGTCAGCCGAGCAGCAGTGCCGTTACTATTGCGAATTCTATTTTTCAGCAGGGGTCTCGCCCCCATGGAGGGGAGAAGCTGCACCGCTCCTGGAAACACTGCAATACCAGGTGGATGCATGGAGTGGACGGGGCAAGCCCCTGTTCCATCTCCCTGTCCCAAAAATCAATTTAATATTTGGTTCCCAGATAGGGGACGTATCAGATATTAAACTGATAAGAACAGATTTTTTTTTTTATTTCCAAAATATACTTTATTCATAAAAATCTGTAAAAATTACATTGCCAAACAGTTTCCAAACAGCACCAAAAAATACAAACATTGCAAGGGAGATCAGTTTCCTTCAATACTGTCATGAGTTTCTTCCCAACCCTTCCGTTTCTCAATTGTCATGTCAATTACAGTTTTACATTTACAGCAATTCAGAATATTAACGATACAGTTCGAGGGGTTTCCCATGGATCCAGCCCCTCAGTCTAGCTTGGTGGGGGAACCTTACACTGTGGTCTTTCCCCATTGAGCCTTTGCTGCGGCTGCCCCAAGCTTTAGTGCGTCCCTCAGCACGTAGTCCTGGACCTTGGAATGTGCCAGTCTGCAACATTCGGTGGTGGACAACTCTTTGCGCTGGAAGACCAGCAGGTTTCGGGCAGACCAAAGGGCGTCTTTCACCGAATTGATAGTCCTCCAGCAGCAGTTGATGTTTGTCTCGGTGTGCGTCCCTGGGAACAGCCCGTAGAGCACAGACTCCTGTGTTACAGAGCTGCTTGGGATGAACCTTGACAAAAACCACTGCATCTCTTTCCACACCTGCTTTGCAAAGGCACATTCCAGGAGGAGGTGGGCGACCGTCTCTTCCCCACCACAGCCAACGCGGGGGCACTGTGCGGAGGGGGCGAGACTTCGGGTGTGCATGAAGGATCTGACGGGGAGGGCCCTTCTCACCACCAGCCAAGCTACGTCTTGGTGCTTGTTTGAAAGTTCTGGTGATGAGGCATTCCGCCAAATGACTTTGACGGTCTGCTCGGGGAACCATCCGACAGGATCCACCGTTTCCTTTTCCCGTAGGGCCTTGAGGACATTCCGTGCAGACCACTGCCTGATGGACCGGTGGTCAAAGGTGTTTTTCCGCAGAAACTGCTCCACGAAGGATAGGTGGTACGGCGCCGTCCAACTGCACGGAGCGTTCCGCGGCAATGTGACCAGGCCCATCCTTCGCAACACCGGGGACAGATAGAACCTCAGCACGTAGTGACACTTGGAGTTTGCGTACTGGGGATCGACACATAGCTTGATGCAGCCGCACACGAAGGTGGTCATCAGGATGAGGGCCACGTTGGGTACATTTTTCCCGCCCTTGTCCAGAGATTTGAACATCGTGTCCCTCCGGACCCGGTCCATTTTAGATCCCCAGACGAAGCGGAAAATGGCTCAGGTGACTGCCACGGCGCAGGAGTGGGGTATGGGCCAGACCTGCGCCACGTAGAGCAACAACGTGAGCGCCTCGCACCTGATGACCAGGTTCTTACCCACAATGGAGAGAGACCGCTGCCCCCACATGCCCAACTTTTGTCGTACCTTGGCTACTCGCTCCTCCCATGTTTTGGTGCACGCCCCGGCCCTTCCGAACCATATCCCCAGCACCTTCAGGTAATCTGACCTGACGGTGAAGGGGACAAAGGATCGGTCAGCCCAGTTCCCAAAGAACATGGCCTCGCTCTTGCCGTGGTTAACTTTGGCTCCCGAGGCCAGTTCGAACTGGTCGCAGATGCTCATCAGTCTGCGCACGGACAGCGGATCCGAGCAGAAGACAGCGACGTCATCCATGTACAGGGAGGTTTTGACCTGAGTGCCTCCGCTGCCTGGGATTGTCACCCCTCTTATGCTCGCATCCTTCCTAATAGACTCAGCAAAGGGTTCAATACAGCAAACAAACAAGACCGGGGAAAGAGGACAGCCCTGTCTGACTCCAGATTTGATCGGGAAACTTTCAGATTCCCACCCGTTGATTGACACTGCGCTACTGATGTTTGTGTAGAGCAGTTGGATCCAATTGCAGATTCCCTCCCCAAACCCCATTTTGGAAAGCACGTCCATCATGTAGGTGTGCGATATCCTGTCAAAAGCCTTCTCCTGGTCCAGGCTGATGAGGCAGGTGTCCACCCTCCTGTCCCGTACGTAGGCGATCGTATCCCTGAGTAGCGCGAGGCTATCAGAGATCTTCCTGCCGGGTACAGTACAGGTCTGATCGGGGTGAATCACCAGCTCCAGAGCAGACTTGACTCGACTGGCTATGACTTTGGACAGAATCTTGTAATCAACATTAAGCAGTGAGATGGGCCGCCAATTTCTGATTTCTACCCTCTCCCCCTTCTGCTTGTAAATGAGGGTGATGATGCCTTTTCTCATGGATTCTGACATGCTACCGGCCAGGAGCATACTCTCGTATACTTCCAGCAGGTCCGGGCCGACCCAGTCCCACAGGGCCGAGTACAACTCGACCGGTAAGCCGTCGCTCCCGGGAGTTTTACTCGCCTCGAAAGACTCGACGGCCTTTGTCAGCTCGTCCAGAGTTAGCGGCTTGTCCAGTCCCTCCCTCCTGCTGTCATCTAAGACCTCTATGATAGATGACAGGAAGGACTGGGAGGCTCTGCTGTCTGTGGGCTTCGCGTCATACAGCCCAGCATAAAAGGATTTGCTGATCCTTAGTATGTCGGACTGCGAAGACGTTACCGAGCCATCTTCTTCCTTCAGGCTGCTGATAACAGAGCTCTCTCTGTGTACCTTTTGGAAGAAGTAACGCGAGCACGTCTCATCCTGCTCGATGGAGCGGACTCTGGACCGGAAGATGATCTTGGAGGCCTCCTTGGCAAAGAGCGAGGCCTGCTGGCTCTTCACCTCTTGGAGGTCCTCCTTGACCTCGACCCCCATTGACTGCAACCGGAGTAGATTTTGCATAATTTTCTGGAGTCGGGACAGTTCCCTCTGTCTCTCTCTCGCCTTCTGAACACCTTTGTGGATGAAGAACCTCTTGATGTTCTCCTTAATCGCTTCCCACCAGTGAACTGGAGACTCAAAGAGGGGTTTCACGGTCCTCCAACCATTGTAATCCCTTTTGAGTTCCTCAACGTTCTCTGGGGTCAGCAGTGTCGCATTGAGCTTCCACGTCCCTCTGCCAACCCGCTGGTCGTCCTGTAAGTGACAGTCGGCCAGTAAGAGGCAGTGGTCGGAGAAGAACACCGGCTTGACGTCGGTGGATCCGACCGTGACAGCACGGGAAACAAACAGGAAGTCAATCCTGGAACGGGCAGACCCGTCCGATCTTGACCATGTGTATCTGCGCTGCGCTCCGTCTGCAGGTTTGCTGAAGACGTCGTGCAGTTTGGCATCCTTAACTGTTTCTATGAGGAATCTGGACGTAGCGTCCAGTTTTCTGTCGTCACTGCCGGATCGTCCAGCCGCATCGATGATGCAGTTGAAGTCACCGCCTAGGATGACCGGCCTGGACGTCGCCAGCAGCAGTGGGAGCTGCTGGAAGACGGTCAGCCGCTCGCTGCGTTGTACCGGGGCGTACACGTTGATCAACCGGAGCGGAGCGTTGTTGTACATCACGTCTGCTACGAGGAGGCGGCCGCCCACCACCTCCTTAACTTCGGAGATGGTGAAGTTACCTCCCCGCAGCAGAATACCCAGGCCGGAGGAACGGCAGTCATTACCCCCCGACCAGATCGATGGCCCGTGGGACCACCATCGCGACCACTGCCTGTAGGTGCTGAGGTGTGGTATTCCACACTCCTGCAGAAACAGTAGGTCAGCTTTGACCTTGGCAAGGTAATCCAAGGTTGAAACACATCGCGTAGTCGATTTAATGCTACGCACATTAATGGAAGCAATTCTTACACCCATTTTTAACTAAAATTTAGTTGTTGCTTCCCATACCATTTGTCCTCGCTAGTCCCAGTCCTTCCCCTTCGGGATGTTCCTGCATACCCATCGTATGCGCAAGCAGTTTCACGTTGGTTGGGCTCAGAAACCCCTCCTGATTTTTCCTGCAGGGTTTGTGCCGCTCGGGTGACATCGGGGGGGTCTTGTAGGCAGAGAGGATTGGGTTGTCCTCAGCTGCTTCCATCTGTTCCTCCTCGAAAACATCACAGCTCCCGGTCTCCCGGAGCTCAGGTGCGCCAGACGTGTCTTTGCTCCCGGTGTCCCGGAGCTGAGATGCGTTGGCCACGTCGTTACGTGTGGGGAATTGGGGTTGGGGCACGCCGGGCCCATCACAGCTTCCAGTGCCCGGGGGCTGGGATGCTTGATCATCCATCTCGGAGTTCTGCCGCCTCTTTTGAAGGGGCTGTCGTTCCAGCATTTCCCCGTCCAGTGAAGAGGAGTTGTTGCAGTCTGATTCAGAAGAAAGCCTCCTCTTGCCACTGGTTTGGGTGGTGGCTTTGGGATGTTTTTTCTTTGTGGTTTTCCTCTGGACCACTTGCCACTGACCTGTTTGTCCATCTGCTGCCTCCTCCTCCATTGATTCTGTCTGTGGAGGAGGGGTTTCCGGGCGCTGGGTAGGTGCTGGGTCGTTGGTTTCAGCCGCCTCCCCTTCCTTCTCAGGTTGAAGTTCCTCACTGCGGAGAAGGTTGCTGGTCTCCTTTCGAACAGCGGACGCCTTCGTCGAACCTTCGCCCTGCCATTCCTTGGACCTTGCCGCCTGAGCATAGCTGAGACAACGTTTGGGGCAGGTCTTGTAGAGATGGCCTGCCGCACCGCACAAGTTGCAACACTTAGTCTGCTTACAGTCCTTGGTCTGATGGCCTTCCTCCTTGCAGTTCTTGCAAACAACCGTGCTGCAGTTGGCTGCCATGTGACCAGATTTGCCACAGGTGCGACAAACTCTGGGCTGCCCAGCGTAGACCAAGAAGCCTCGACTTCCCCCGATAGCGAAGCTGGAGGGAGGGTGGATGATGGCTCCACTGGGATCTACCTTCAAGGTCACCTTGACCTGCCGCTTGCTGGTCCAGATCCCAAAGGGGTCCTTGACATCAGTGCTGCTGCCGGCCACCTCGACGTACCTGGCGAGAAAGGTGAGTACATCCACCACCGGAACATGGGGGTTGTAGAGGTGAATCGTCACCACCCGGTCCCGTTGTGACGGAAGCGTGAAGAGCGGCTCCGCTGTGAGGATCGACAGTGGAGCCCGGTCCCCTTTCTCCTTGAACGCCTTCAGGAACTTGATGCATCCCGCCACGTTCCGGAACGTCACGTCGAAGTATCCACTGCTGGGGAAATCCTGCAGGCAGAAGACATCCGTCGCTTGAAATCCGCAGCAATCGAAAAGAATTTTCTTGATGAAGAAGGTGCGATCGACCGGTGCATCTCCTTCCTTGTCCTTCACGACCACCCGAACGGTGTTGCGCACTCCCTGGCCCGAAGCTCGAAAATTGGTTATAGCCATTTTACTCAAAGCTTCCCCAGGATCAAAAGGCAATGATCATGGTCTCTTCTCAATCAAATAAGCACTGATAAGAACAGATACTACACTTGATCTTAGCCAAAAGGCCGAGAAGCGATGGCCGTAAAACTGCGTTTGCTGCGCGCGTCAGGCCCGGCGTGCGGCCTCTACGTCAAAGTAGCCGCCAGGCGGGCGAGCCTAGGGCGAAAGAGGCGACGGCGGGCGGTCTTTGAGCCAGAGCTCCTTTTGTTGCCGGGCCTTGCAAGCAGAAAGGAAAGCACGCGTGCACGCCACGCGCAGCCATTCCTTGCGCTTCTGCGCGAGGCATTGCTCAGGAAAAAAGACACGCGCGCGCTGGGCAGCAAAGGGCGGCCTGCAACTGCGGGGCAATCCAACAGGGGACAGCGTAGCGCCCACGGAAAACTGCAGCAAAGTCAGCCGAGCAGCAGTGCCGTTACTATTGCGAATTCTATTTTTCAGCAGGGGTCTCGCCCCCATGGAGGGGAGAAGCTGCACCGCTCCTGGAAACACTGCAATACCAGGTGGATGCATGGAGTGGACGGGGCAAGCCCCTGTTCCATCTCCCTGTCCCAAAAATCAATTTAATATTTGGTCCCCAGATAGGGGACGTATCAGATATTAAACTGATAAGAACAGATTTTTTTTTTTTTTTTTTTTCCAAAATATACTTTATTCATAAAAATCTGTAAAAATTACATTGCCAAACAGTTTCCAAACAGCACCAAAAAATACAAACATTGCAAGGGAGATCAGTTTCCTTCAATACTGTCATGAGTTTCTTCCCAACCCTTCCGTTTCACAATTGTCATGTCAATTACAGTTTTACATTTACAGCAATTCAGAATATTAACGATACAGTTCGAGGGGTTTCCCATGGATCCAGCCCCTCAGTCCAGCTTGGTAGGGGAACCTTACACTGTGGTCTTTCCCCATTGAGCCTTTGCTGCGGCTGCCCCAAGCTTTAGTGCGTCCCTCAGCACGTAGTCCTGGACCTTGGAATGTGCCAGTCTGCAACATTCGGCGGTGGACAACTCTTTGCGCTGGAAGACCAGCAAGTTTCGGGCAGACCAAAGGGCGTCTTTCACCGAATTGATAGTCCTCCAGCAGCAGTTGATGTTTGTCTCGGTGTGCGTCCCTGGGAACAGCCCGTAGAGCACAGACTCCTGTGTTACAGAGCTGCTTGGGATGAACCTTGACAAAAACCACTGCATCTCTTTCCACACCTGCTTTGCAAAGGCACATTCCAGGAGGAGGTGGGCGACCGTCTCTTCCCCACCACAGCCAACGCGGGGGCACTGTGCGGAGGGGGCGAGACTTCGGGTGTGCATGAAGGATCTGACGGGGAGGGCCCTTCTCACCACCAGCCAAGCTACGTCTTGGTGCTTGTTTGAAAGTTCTGGTGATGAGGCATTCCGCCAAATGACTTTGACGGTCTGCTCGGGGAACCATCGATACTACACTTGATCTTAGCCAAAAGGCCGAGAAGCGATGGCCGTAAAACTGCGTTTGCTGCGCGCGTCAGGCCCGGCGTGCGGCCTCTATCTCAAAGTAGCCGCCGGGTGGGCGAGCCTAGGGCGAAAGAGGCGACGGCGGGCGGTCTTTGAGCCAGAGCTCCTTTTGTTGCCGGGCCTTGCAAGCAGAAAGGAAAGCACGCGTGCATGCCACGCGCAGCCATTCCTTGCGCTTCTGCGCGAGGCATTGCGCAGGAAAAAAGACACGCGCGCGCTGGGCAGCAAAGGGCGGCCTGCAACTGCGGGGCAATCCAACAGGGAGCAGCGTAGCGCCCACGGAAAACTGCAGCAAAGTCAGCCGAGCAGCAGCGCCGTCACTATTGCGAATTCTATTTTTCAGCAGGGGTCTCGCCCCCATGGAAGGGGGAAGCTGCACCGCTCCTGGAAACACTGCAATACCAGGTGGATACATGGAGTGGACGGGGCAAGCCCCTGTTCCATCTCCCTGTCCCAAAAATCAATTTAATATTTGGTCCCCAGATAGGGGACGTATCAGATATTAAACTGATAAGAACAGATACTACACTTGATCTTAGCCAAAAGGCCGAGAAGCGATGGCCGTAAAACTGCGTTTGCTGCGCGCGTCAGGCCCGGCGTGCGGCCTCTACCTCAAAGTAGCCGCCGGGTGGGCGAGCCTAGGGCGAAAGAGGTGACGGCGGGCGGTCTTTGAGCCAGAGCTCCTTTTGTTGCCGGGCCTTGCAAGCAGAAAGGAAAGCACGCGTGCATGCCACGCGCAGCCATTCCTCGCGCTTCTGCGCGAGGCATTGCGCAGGAAAAAAGACACGCGCGCGCTGGGCAGCAAAGGGCGGCCTGCAACTGCGGGGCAATCCAACAGGGGGCAGCGTAGCGCCCACGGAAAACTGCAGCAAAGTCAGCCGAGCAGCAGCGCCGTCACTATTGCGAATTCTATTTTTCAGCAGGGGTCTCGCCCCCATGGAGGGGAGAAGCTGCACCGCTCCTGGAAACACTGCAATACCAGGTGGATGCATGGAGTGGACGGGGCAAGCCCCTGTTCCATCTCCCTGTCCCAAAAATCAATTTAATATTTGGTCCCCAGATAGGGGACGTATCAGATATTAAACTGATAAGAACAGATACTTTTTTTTTATTTCCAAAATATACTTTATTCATAAAAATATGTAAAAATTACATTGCCAAACAGTTTCCAAACAGCACGAAAAAATACAAACATTGCAAAAGAGATCAGTTTCTTTCAATAATGTCATGAGTTTCTTCCCAACCCTTCCGTTTCACAATTGTCATGTCAATTACAGTTTTACATTTACAGCAATTGAGAATATTAACGATACAGTTCGAGGGGCTTCCCATGGTTCCAGCCCCTCAGTCCAGCTTGGTGGGGGAACCTTACACTGTGGTCTTTCCCCATTGAGCCTTTGCTGCGGCTGCCCCAAGCTTTAGTGCGTCCCTCAGCACGTAGTCCTGGACCTTGGAATGTGCCAGTCTGCAACATTCGGTGGTGGACAACTCTTTGCGCTGGAAGACCAGCAAGTTTCGGGCAGACCAAAGGGCGTCTTTCACCGAATTGATAGCCCTCCAGCAGCAGTTGATGTTTGTCTCGGTGTGCGTCCCTGGGAACAGCCCGTAGAGCACAGACTCCTGTGTTACAGAGCTGCTTGGGATGAACCTTGACAAAAACCACTGCATCTCTTTCCACACCTGCTTTGCAAAGGCACATTCCAGGAGGAGGTGGGCGACCGTCTCTTCCCCACCACAGCCAACGCGGGGGCACTGTGCGGAGGGGGCGAGACTTCGGGTGTGCATGAAGGATCTGACGGGGAGGGCCCTTCTCACCACCAGCCAAGCTACGTCTTGGTGCTTGTTTGAAAGTTCTGGTGATGAGGCATTCCGCCAAATGACTTTGACGGTCTGCTCGGGGAACCATCCGACAGGATCCACCGTTTCCTTTTCCCGTAGGGCCTTGAGGACATTCCGTGCAGACCACTGCCTGATGGACCGGTGGTCAAATGTGTTTTTCCGCAGAAACTGCTCCACGAAGGATAGGTGGTACGGCGCCGCCCAACTGCACGGAGCGTTCCGCGGCAATGTGACCAGGCCCATCCTTCGCAACACCGGGGACAGATAGAACCTCAGCACGTAGTGACACTTGGAGTTTGCGTACTGGGGATCGACACATAGCTTGATGCAGCCGCACACGAAGGTGGTCATCAGGATGAGGGCCACGTTGGGTACATTTTTCCCGCCCTTGTCCAGAGATTTGAACATCGTGTCCCTCCGGACCCGGTCCATTTTAGATCCCCAGACGAAGCGGAAAATGGCTCGGGTGACTGCCACGGCGCAGGAGTGGGGTATGGGCCAGACCTGCGCCACGTAGAGCAACAACGTGAGCGCCTCGCACCTGATGACCAGGTTCTTACCCACAATGGAGAGAGACCACTGCCCCCACATGCCCAACTTTTGTCGTACCTTGGCTACTCGCTCCTCCCATGTTTTGGTGCACGCCCCGGCCCTTCCGAACCATATCCCCAGCACCTTCAGGTAATCTGACCTGACGGTGAAGGGGACAAAGGATCGGTCAGCCCAGTTCCCAAAGAACATGGCCTCGCTCTTGCCGTGGTTAACTTTGGCTCCCGAGGCCAGTTCGAACTGGTCGCAGATGCTCATCAGTCTGCGCACGGACAGCGGATCCGAGCAGAAGACGGCGACGTCATCCATGTACAGGGAGGTTTTGACCTGCCTCCGCTGCCTGGGATTGTCACCCCTCTTATGCTCGCATCCTTCCTAATAGACTCAGCAAAGGGTTCAATACAGCAAACAAACAAGACCGGGGAAAGAGGACAGCCCTGTCTGACTCCAGATTTGATCGGGAAACTTTCAGATTCCCACCCGTTGATTGACACTGCGCTACTGATGTTTGTGTAGAGCAGTTGGATCCAATTGCAGATTCCCTCCCCAAACCCCATTTTGGAAAGCACGTCCATCATGTAGGTGTGCGATATCCTGTCAAAAGCCTTCTCCTGGTCCAGGCTGATGAGGCAGGTGTCCACCCTCCTGTCCCGTACGTAGGCGATCGTATCCCTGAGTAGCGCGAGGCTATCAGAGATCTTCCTGCCGGGTACAGTACAGGTCTGATCGGGGTGAATCACCAGCTCCAGAGCAGACTTGACTCGACTGGCTATGACTTTGGACAGAATCTTGTAATCAACATTAAGCAGTGAGATGGGCCGCCAATTTCTGATTTCTACCCTCTCCCCCTTCTGCTTGTAAATGAGGGTGATGATGCCTTTTCTCATGGATTCTGACATGCTACCGGCCAGGAGCATACTCTCGTATACTTCCAGCAGGTCCGGGCCGACCCAGTCCCACAGGGCCGAGTACAACTCGACCGGTAAGCCGTCGCTCCCGGGAGTTTTACTCGCCTCGAAAGACTCGACGGCCTTTGTCAGCTCGTCCAGAGTTAGCGGCTTGTCCAGTCCCTCCCTCCTGCTGTCATCTAAGACCTCTGTGATAGATGACAGGAAGGACTGGGAGGCTCTGCTGTCTGTGGGCTTCGCGTCATACAGCCCAGCATAAAAGGATTTGCTGATCCTTAGTATGTCGGACTGCGAAGACGTTACCGAGCCATCTTCTTCCTTCAGGCTGCTGATAACAGAGCTCTCTCTGTGTACCTTTTGGAAGAAGTAACGCGAGCACGTCTCATCCTGCTCGATGGAGCGGACTCTGGACCGGAAGATGATCTTGGAGGCCTCCTTGGCAAAGAGCGAGGCCTGCTGGCTCTTCACCTCTTGGAGGTCCTCCTTGACCTCGACCCCCATTGACTGCAACCGGAGTAGATTTTGCATAATTTTCTGGAGTCGGGACAGTTCCCTCTGTCTCTCTCTCGCCTTCTGAACACCTTTGTGGATGAAGAACCTCTTGATGTTCTCCTTAATCGCTTCCCACCAGTGAACTGGAGACTCAAAGAGGGGTTTCACGGTCCTCCAACCATTGTAATCCCTTTTGAGTTCCTCAACGTTCTCTGGGGTCAGCAGTGTCGCATTGAGCTTCCACGTCCCTCTGCCAACCCGCTGGTCGTCCTGTAAGTGACAGTCGGCCAGTAAGAGGCAGTGGTCGGAGAAGAACACCGGCTTGACGTCGGTGGATCCGACCGTGACAGCACGGGAAACAAACAGGAAGTCAATCCTGGAACGGGCAGACCCGTCCGATCTTGACCATGTGTATCTGCGCTGCGCTCCGTCTGCAGGTTTGCTGAAGACGTCGTGCAGTTTGGCATCCTTAACTGTTTCTATGAGGAATCTGGACGTAGCGTCCAGTTTTCTGTCGTCACTGCCGGATCGTCCAGCCGCATCGATGATGCAGTTGAAGTCACCGCCTAGGATGACCGGCCTGGACGTCGCCAGCAGCAGTGGGAGCTGCTGGAAGACGGTCAGCCGCTCGCTGCATTGTACCGGGGCGTACACGTTGATCAACCGGAGCGGAGCGTTGTTGTACATCACGTCTGCTACGAGGAGGCGGCCGCCCACCACCTCCTTAACTTCGGAGATGGTGAAGTTACCTCCCCGCAGCAGAATACCCAGGCCGGAGGAACGGCAGTCATTACCCCCCGACCAGATCGATGGCCCGTGGGACCACCATCGCGACCACTGCCTGTAGGTGCTGAGGTGTGGTATTCCACACTCCTGCAGAAACAGTAGGTCAGCTTTGACCTTGGCAAGGTAATCCAAGGTTGAAACACATCGCGTAGTCGATTTAATGCTACGCACATTAATGGAAGCAATTCTTACACCCATTTTTTACTAAAAATTAGTTGTTGCTTCCCATACCATTTGTCCTCGCTAGTCCCAGTCCTTCCCCTTCGGGATGTTCCTGCATACCCATCGTATGCGCAAGCAGTTTCACGTTGGTTGGGCTCAGAAACCCCTCCTGATTTTTCCTGCAGGGTTTGTGCCGCTCGGGTGACATCGGGGGGGTCTTGTAGGCAGAGAGGATTGGGTTGTCCTCAGCTGCTTCCATCTGTTCCTCCTCGAAAACATCACAGCTCCCGGTCTCCCGGAGCTCAGGTGCGCCAGACGTGTCTTTGCTCCCGGTGTCCCGGAGCTGAGATGCGTTGGCCACGTCGTTACGTGTGGGGAATTGGGGTTGGGGCACGCCGGGCCCATCACAGCTTCCAGTGCCCGGGGGCTGGGATGCTTGATCATCCATCTCGGAGTTCTGCCGCCTCTTTTGAAGGGGCTGTCGTTCCAGCATTTCCCCGTCCAGTGAAGAGGAGTTGTTGCAGTCTGATTCAGAAGAGAGCCTCCTCTTGCCACTGGTTTGGGTGGTGGCTTTGGGATGTTTTTTCTTTGTGGTTTTCCTCTGGACCACTTGCCACTGACCTGTTTGTCCATCTGCTGCCTCCTCCTCCATTGATTCTGTCTGTGGAGGAGGGGTTTCCGGGCGCTGGGTAGGTGCTGGGTCGTTGGTTTCAGCCGCCTCCCCTTCCTTCTCAGGTTGAAGTTCCTCACTGCGGAGAAGGTTGCTGGTCTCCTTTCGAACAGCGGACGCCTTCGTCGAACCTTCGCCCTGCCATTCCTTGGACCTTGCCGCCTGAGCATAGCTGAGACAACGTTTGGGGCAGGTCTTGTAGAGATGGCCTGCCGCACCGCACAAGTTGCAACACTTAGTCTGCTTACAGTCCTTGGTCTGATGGCCTTCCTCCTTGCAGTTCTTGCAAACAACCGTGCTGCAGTTGGCTGCCATGTGACCAGATTTGCCACAGGTGCGACAAACTCTGGGCTGCCCAGCGTAGACCAAGAAGCCTCGACTTCCCCCGATAGCGAAGCTGGAGGGAGGGTGGATGATGGCTCCACTGGGATCTACCTTCAAGGTCACCTTGACCTGCCGCTTGCTGGTCCAGATCCCAAAGGGGTCCTTGACATCAGTGCTGCTGCCGGCCACCTCGACGTACCTGGCGAGAAAGGTGAGTACATCCACCACCGGAACATGGGGGTTGTAGAGGTGAATCGTCACCACCCGGTCCCGTTGTGACGGAAGCGTGAAGAGCGGCTCCGCTGTGAGGATCGACAGTGGCGCCCGGTCCCCTTTCTCCTTGAACGCCTTCAGGAACTTGATGCATCCCGCCACGTTCCGGAACGTCACGTCGAAGTATCCACTGCTGGGGAAATCCTGCAGGCAGAAGACATCCGTCGCTTGAAATCCGCAGCAATCGAAGAGAATTTTCTTGATGAAAAAGGTGCGATCGACCAGTGCATCTCCTTCCTTGTCCTTCACGACCACCCGAACGGTGTTGCGCACTCACTGGCCCGAAGCTCGAAAATTGGTTATAGCCATTTTACTCAAAGCTTCCCCAGGATCAAAAGGCAATGATCATGGTCTCTTCTCAATCAAATAAGCACTGATAAGAACAGATACTACACTTGATCTTAGCCAAAAGGCCGAGAAGCGATGGCCGTAAAACTGCGTTTGCTGCGCGCGTCAGGCCCGGCGTGCGGCCTCTACCTCAAAGTAGCCGCCGGGTGGGCGAGCCTAGGGCAAAAGAGGCGACGGCGGGCGGTCTTTGAGCCAGAGCTCCTTTTGTTGCCGGGCCTTGCATGCCACGCGCAGCCATTCCTCGCGCTTCTGCGCGAGGCATTGCGCAGGAAAAAAGGCACGGGCGCGCTGGGCAGCAAAGGGCGGCCTGCAACTGCGGGGCAATCCAACAGGGGGCAGCGTAGCGCCCACGGAAAACTGCAGCAAAGTCAGCCGAGCAGCAGCGCCGTCACTATTGCGAATTCTATTTTTCAGCAGGGGTCTCGCCCCCATGGAGGGGTGAAGCTGCACCGCTCCTGGAAACACTGCAATACCAGGTGGATGCATGGAGTGGACGGGGCAAGCCCCTGTTCCATCTCCCTGTCCCAAAAATCAATTTAATATTTGGTCCCCAGATAGGGGACGTATCAGATATTAAACTGATAAGAACAGATACTACACTTGATCTTAGCCAAAAGGCCGAGAAGCGATGGCCGTAAAACTGCGTTTGCTGCGCGCGTCAGGCCCGGCGTGCGGCCTCGACGTCAAAGTAGCCGCCGGGTGGGCGACCCTAGGGCGAAAGAGGCGACGGCGGGCGGTCTTTGAGCCAGAGCTCCTTTTGTTGCCGGGCCTTGCAAGCAGAAAGGAAAGCACGCGTGCATGCCACGCGCAGCCATTCCTCGCGCTTCTGCGCGAGGCATTGCGCAGGAAAAAAGACACGCGCGCGCTGAGCAGCAAAGGGCGGCCTGCAACTGCGGGGCAATCCAACAGGGGGCAGCGTAGCGCCCACGGAAAACTGCAGCAAAGTCAGCCGAGCAGCAGCGCCGTCACTATTGCGAATTCTATTTTTCAGCAGGGGTCTCGCCCCCATGGAGGGGGGAAGCTGCACCGCTCCTGGAAACACTGCAATACCAGGTGGATGCATGGAGTGGACGGGGCAAGCCCCTGTTCCATCTCCCTGTCCCAAAAATCAATTTAATATTTGGTCCCCAGATAGGGGACGTATCAGATATTAAACTGATAAGAACAGATTTTTTTTTTTTTTTTTTTTTTTTTATTTCCAAAATATACTTTATTCATAAAAATCTGTAAAAATTACATTGCCAAACAGTTTCCAACCAGCACGAAAAAATACAAACCTTGCAAAAGAGATCAGTTTCTTTCAATAATGTCATGAGTTTCTTCCCAACCCTTCCGTTTCACAATTGTCATGTCAATTACAGTTTTACATTTACAGCAATTCAGAATATTAACGATACAGTTCGAGGGGCTTCCCATGGTTCCAGCCCCTCAGTCCAGCTTGGTGGGGGAACATTACACTGTGGTCTTTCCCCATTGAGCCTTTGCTGCGGCTGCCCCAAGCTTTAGTGCGTCCCTCAGCACGTAGTCCTGGACCTTGGAATGTGCCAGTCTGCAACATTCGGTGGTGGACAACTCTTTGCGCTGGAAGACCAGCAAGTTTCGGGCAGACCAAAGGGCGTCTTTCACCGAATTGATAGCCCTCCAGCAGCAGTTGATGTTTGTCTCGGTGTGCGTCCCTGGGAACAGCCCGTAGAGCACAGACTCCTGTGTTACAGAGCTGCTTGGGATGAACCTTGACAAAAACCACTGCATCTCTTTCCACACCTGCTTTGCAAAGGCACATTCCAGGAGGAGGTGGGCGACCGTCTCTTCCCCACCACAGCCAACGCGGGGGCACTGTGCGGAGGGGGCGAGACTTCGGGTGTGCATGAAGGATCTGACGGGGAGGGCCCTTCTCACCACCAGCCAAGCTACGTCTTGGTGCTTGTTTGAAAGTTCTGGTGATGAGGCATTCCGCCAAATGACTTTGACGGTCTGCTCGGGGAACCATCCGACAGGATCCACCGTTTCCTTTTCCCGTAGGGCCTTGAGGACATTCCGTGCAGACCACTGCCTGATGGACCGGTGGTCAAAGGTGTTTTTCCGCAGAAACTGCTCCACGAAGGATAGGTGGTACGGCGCCGCCCAACTGCACGGAGCGTTCCGCGGCAATGTGACCAGGCCCATCCTTCGCAACACCGGGGACAGATAGAACCTCAGCACGTAGTGACACTTGGAGTTTGCGTACTGGGGATCGACACATAGCTTGATGCAGCCGCACACGAAGGTGGTCATCAGGATGAGGGCCACGTTGGGTACATTTTTCCCGCCCTTGTCCAGAGATTTGAACATCGTGTCCCTCCGGACCCGGTCCATTTTAGATCCCCAGACGAAGCGGAAAATGGCTCGGGTGACTGCCACGGCGCAGGAGTGGGGTATGGGCCAGACCTGCGCCACGTAGAGCAACAACGTGAGCGCCTCGCACCTGATGACCAGGTTCTTACCCACAATGGAGAGAGACCGCTGCCCCCACATGCCCAACTTTTGTCGTACCTTGGCTACTCGCTCCTCCCATGTTTTGGTGCACGCCCCGGCCCTTCCGAACCATATCCCCAGCACCTTCAGGTAATCTGACCTGACGGTGAAGGGGACAAAGGATCGGTCAGCCCAGTTCCCAAAGAACATGGCCTCGCTCTTGCCGTGGTTAACTTTGGCTCCCGAGGCCAGTTCGAACTGGTCGCAGATGCTCATCAGTCTGCGCACGGACAGCGGATCCGAGCAGAAGACGGCGACGTCATCCATGTACAGGGAGGTTTTGACCTGAGTGCCTCCGCTGCCTGGGATTGTCACCCCTCTTGTGCTCGCATCCTTCCTAATAGACTCAGCAAAGGGTTCAATACAGCAAACAAACAAGACCGGGGAAAGAGGACAGCCCTGTCTGACTCCAGATTTGATCGGGAAACTTTCAGATTCCCACCCGTTGATTGACACTGCGCTACTGATGTTTGTGTAGAGCAGTTGGATCCAATTGCAGATTCCCTCCCCAAACCCCATTTTGGAAAGCACGTCCATCATGTAGGTGTGCGATATCCTGTCAAAAGCCTTCTCCTGGTCCAGGCTGATGAGGCAGGTGTCCACCCTCCTGTCCCGTACGTAGGCGATCGTATCCCTGAGTAGCGCGAGGCTATCAGAGATCTTCCTGCCGGGTACAGTACAGGTCTGATCGGGGTGAATCACCAGCTCCAGAGCAGACTTGACTCGACTGGCTATGACTTTGGACAGAATCTTGTAATCAACATTAAGCAGTGAGATGGGCCGCCAATTTCCGATTTCTACCCTCTCCCCCTTCTGCTTGTAAATGAGGGTGATGATGCCTCTTCTCATGGATTCTGACATGCTACCAGCCAGGAGCATACTCTCGTATACTTCCAGCAGGTCCGGGCCGACCCAGTCCCACAGGGCCGAGTACAACTCGACCGGTAAGCCGTCGCTCCCGGGAGTTTTACTCGCCTCGAAAGACTCGACGGCCTTTGTCAGCTCGTCCAGAGTTAGCGGCTTGTCCAGTCCCTCCCTCCTGCTGTCATCTAAGACCTCTGTGATAGATGACAGGAAGGACTGGGAGGCTCTGCTGTCTGTGGGCTTCGCGTCATACAGCCCAGCATAAAAGGATTTGCTGATCCTTAGTATGTCGGACTGCGAAGACGTTACCGAGCCATCTTCTTCCTTCAGGCTGCTGATAACAGAGCTCTCTCTGTGTACCTTTTGGAAGAAGTAACGCGAGCACGTCTCATCCTGCTCGATGGAGCGGACTCTGGACCGGAAGATGATCTTGGAGGCCTCCTTGGCAAAGAGCGAGGCCTGCTGGCTCTTCACCTCTTGGAGGTCCTCCTTGACCTCGACCCCCATTGACTGCAACCGGAGTAGATTTTGCATAATTTTCTGGAGTCGGGACAGTTCCCTCTGTCTCTCTCTCGCCTTCTGAACACCTTTGTGGATGAAGAACCTCTTGATGTTCTCCTTTATCGCTTCCCACCAGTGAACTGGAGACTCAAAGAGGGGTTTCACGGTCCTCCAACCTTTGTAATCCCTTTTGAGTTCCTCAACGTTCTCTGGGGTCAGCAGTGTCGCATTGAGCTTCCACGTCCCTCTGCCAACCCGCTGGTCGTCCTGTAAGTGACAGTCGGCCAGTAAGAGGCAGTGGTCGGAGAAGAACACCGGCTTGACGTCGGTGGATCCGGCCGTGACAGCACGGGAAACAAACAGGAAGTCAATCCTGGAACGGGCAGACCCGTCCGATCTTGACCATGTGTATCTGCGCTGCGCTCCGTCTGCAGGTTTGCTGAAGACGTCGTGCAGTTTGGCATCCTTAACTGTTTCTATGAGGAATCTGGACGTAGCGTCCAGTTTTCTGTCGTCACTGCCGGATCGTCCAGCCGCATCGATGATGCAGTTGAAGTCACCGCCTAGGATGACCGGCCTGGACGTCGCCAGCAGCAGTGGGAGCTGCTGGAAGACGGTCAGCCGCTCGCTGCGTTGTACCGGGGCGTACACGTTGATCAACCGGAGCGGAGCGTTGTTGTACATCACGTCTGCTACGAGGAGGCGGCCGCCCACCACCTCCTTAACTTCGGAGATGGTGAAGTTACCTCCCCGCAGCAGAATACCCAGGCCGGAGGAACGGCAGTCATTACCCCCCGACCAGATCGATGGCCCGTGGGACCACCATCGCGACCACTGCCTGTAGGTGCTGAGGTGTGGTATTCCACACTCCTGCAGAAACAGTAGGTCAGCTTTGACCTTGGCAAGGTAATCCAAGGTTGAAACACATCGCGTAGTCGATTTAATGCTACGCACATTAATGGAAGCAATTCTTACACCCATTTTTTACTAAAAATTAGTTGTTGCTTCCCATACCATTTGTCCTCGCTAGTCCCAGTCCTTCCCCTTCGGGATGTTCCTGCATACCCATCGTATGCGCAAGCAGTTTCACGTTGGTTGGGCTCAGAAACCCCTCCTGATTTTTCATGCAGGGTTTGTGCCGCTCGGGTGACATCGGGGGGGTCTTGTAGGCAGAGAGGATTGGGTTGTCCTCAGCTGCTTCCATCTGTTCCTCCTCGAAAACATCACAGCTCCCGGTCTCCCGGAGCTCAGGTGCGCCAGACGTGTCTTTGCTCCCGGTGTCCTGGAGCTGAGATGCGTTGGCCACGTCGTTACGTGTGGGGCATTGGGGTTGGGGCACGCTGGGCCCATCACAGCTTCCAGTGCCCGGGGGCTGGGATGCTTTATCATCCATCTCGGAGTTCTGCCGCCTCTTTTGAAGGGGCTGTCGTTCCAGCATTTCCCCGTCCAGTGAAGAGGAGTTGTTGCAGTCTGATTCAGAAGAGAGCCTCCTCTTGCCACTGGTTTGGGTGGTGGCTTTGGGATGTTTTTTCTTTGTGGTTCTCCTCTGGACCACTTGCCACTGACCTGTTTGTCCATCTGCTGCCTCCTCCTCCATTGATTCTGTCTGTGGGGGAGGGGTTTCCGGGCGCTGGGTAGGTGCTGGGTCGTTGGTTTCAGCCGCCTCCCCTTCCTTCTCAGGTTGAAGTTCCTCACTGCGGAGAAGGTTGTTGGTCTCCTTTCGAACAGCGGACGCCTTCGTCGAACCTTCGCCCGGCCATTCCTTGGACCTTGCCGCCTGAGCATAGCTTTGACAACGTTTGGGACAGGTCTTGTAGAGATGGCCTGCCGCACCGCACAAGTTGCAACACTTAGTCTGCTTACAGTCCTTGGTCTGATGGCCTTCCTCCTTGCAGTTCTTGCAAACAACCGTGCTGCAGTTGGCTGCCATGTGACCAGATTTGCCACAGGTGCGACAAACTCTGGGCTGCCCAGCGTAGACCAAGAAGCCTCGACTTCCCCCGATAGCGAAGCTGGAGGGAGGGTGGATGATGGCTCCACTGGGATCTACCTTCAAGGTCACCTTGACCTGCCGCTTGCTGGTCCAGATCCCAAAGGGGTCCTTGACATCAGTGCTGCTGCCGGCCACCTCGACGTACCTGGCGAGAAAGGTGAGTACATCCACCACCGGAACATGGGGGTTGTAGAGGTGAATCGTCACCACCCGGTCCCGTTGTGACGGAAGCGTGAAGAGCGGCTCCGCTGTGAGGATCGACAGTGGCGCCCGGTCCCCTTTCTCCTTGAACGCCTTCAGGAACTTGATGCATCCCGCCACGTTCCGGAACGTCACGTCGAAGTACCCACTGCTGGGGAAATCCTGCAGGCAGAAGACGTCCGTCGCTTGAAATCCGCAGCAATCGAAGAGAATTTTCTTGATGAAGAAGGTGCGATCGACCGGTGCATCTCCTTCCTTGTCTTTCACGACCACCCGAACGGTGTTGCGCACTCCCTGGCCCGAAGCTCGAAAATTGGTTATAGCCATTTTACTCAAAGCTTCCCCAGGATCAAAAAGCAATGATCATGGTCTCTTCTCAATCAAATAAGCACTGATAAGAACAGATACTACACTTGATCTTAGCCAAAAGGCCGAGAAGCAATGGCCGTAAAACTGCGTTTGCTGCGCGCGTCAGGCCCGGCGTGCGGCCTCTACCTCAAAGTAGCCGCCGGGTGGGCGAGCCTAGGGCGAAAGAGGCGACGGCGGGCGGTCTTTGAGCCAGAGCTCCTTTTGTTGCCGGGCCTTGCAAGCAGAAAGGAAAGCACGCGTGCATGCCACGCGCAGCCATTCCTTGCGCTTCTGCGCGAGGCATTGCGCAGGAAAAAAGACACGCGCGCGCTGAACAGCAAAGGGCGGTCTGCAACTGCGGGGCAATCCAACAGGGGGCAGCATAGCGCCCACGGAAAACTGCAGCAAAGTCAGCCGAGCAGCAGCGCCGTCACTATTGCGAATTCTATTTTTCAGCAGGGGTCTCGCCCCCATGGAGGGGGGAAGCTGCACCGCTCCTGGAAACACTGCAATACCAGGTGGATGCATGGAGTGGACGGGGCAAGCCCCTGTTCCATCTCCCTGTCCCAAAAATCAATTTAATATTTGGTCCCCAGATAGGGGACGTATCAGATATTAAACTGATAAGAACAGATACTACACTTGATCTTAGCCAAAAGGCCGAGAAGCGATGGCCGTAAAACTGCGTTTGCTGCGCGCGTCAGGCCCGGCGTGCGGCCTCTACCTCAAAGTAGCCGCCGGGTGGGCGAGCCTAGGGCGAAAGAGGCGACGGCGGGCGGTCTTTGAGCCAGAGCTCCTTTTGTTGCCGGGCCTTGCAAGCAGAAAGGAAAGCACGCGTGCATGCCACGCGCAGCCATTCCTCGCGCTTCTGCGCGAGGCATTGCGCAGGAAAAAAGACACGCGCGCGCTGGGCAGCAAAGGGCGGCCTGCAACTGCGGGGCAATCCAACAGGGGGCAGCGTAACGCCCACGGAAAACTGCAGCAAAGTCAGCCGAGCAGCAGCGCCGTCACTATTGCGAATTCTATTTTTCAGCAGAGGTCTCGCCCCCATGGAAGGGGGAAGCTGCACCGCTCCTGGAAACACTGCAATACCAGGTGGATGCATGGAGTGGACGGGGCAAGCCCCTGTTCCATCTCCCTGTCCCAAAAATCAATTTAATATTTGGTCCCCAGATAGGGGACGTATCAGATATTAAACTGATAAGAACAGATTTTTTTTTTTTTTTTATTTCCAAAATATACTTTATTCATAAAAATCTGTAAAAATTACATTGCCAAACAGTTTCCAAACAGCACCAAAAAATACAAACACTGCAAGGGAGATCAGTTTCCTTCAATACTGTCATGAGTTTCTTCCCAACCCTTCCGTTTCACAATTGTCATGTCAATTACAGTTTTACATTTACAGCAATTCAGAATATTAACGATACAGTTCGAGGGGTTTCCCATGGTTCCAGCCCCTCAGTCCAGCTTGGTGGGGGAACCTTACACTGTGGTCTTTCCCCATTGAGCCTTTGCTGCGGCTGCCCCAAGCTTTAGTGCGTCCCTCAGCACGTAGTCCTGGACCTTGGAATGTGCCAGTCTGCAACATTCGGTGGTGGACAACTCTTTGCGCTGGAAGACCAGCAAGTTTCGGGCAGACCAAAGGGCGTCTTTCACCGAATTGATAGTCCTCCAGCAGCAGTTGATGTTTGTCTCGGTGTGCGTCCCTGGGAACAGCCCGTAGAGCACAGACTCCTGTGTTACAGAGCTGCTTGGGATGAACCTTGACAAAAACCACTGCATCTCTTTCCACACCTGCTTTGCAAAGGCACATTCCAGGAGGAGGTGGGCGACCGTCTCTTCCCCACCACAGCCAACGCGGGGGCACTGTGCGGAGGGGGCGAGACTTCGGGTGTGCATGAAGGATCTGACGGGGAGGGCCCTTCTCACCACCAGCCAAGCTACGTCTTGGTGCTTGTTTGAAAGTTCTGGTGATGAGGCATTCCGCCAAATGACTTTGACGGTCTGCTCGGGGAACCATCGATACTACACTTGATCTTAGCCAAAAGGCCGAGAAGCGATGGCCGTAAAACTGCGTTTGCTGCGCGCGTCAGGCCCGGCGTGCGGCCTCTACCTCAAAGTAGCCGCCGGGTGGGCGAGCCTAGGGCGAAAGAGGCGACGGCGGGCGGTCTTTGAGCCAGAGCTCCTTTTGTTGCCGGGCCTTGCAAGCAGAAAGGAAAGCACGCGTGCATGCCACGCGCAGCCATTCCTCGCGCTTCTGCGCGAGGCATTGCGCAGGAAAAAAGACACGCGCGCGCTGGGCAGCAAAGGGCGGCCTGCAACTGCGGGGCAATCCAACAGGGAGCAGCGTAGCGCCCACGGAAAACTGCAGCAAAGTCAGCCGAGCAGCAGCGCCGTCACTATTGCGAATTCTATTTTTCAGCAGGGGTCTCGCCCCCATGGAAGGGGGAAGCTGCACCGCTCCTGGAAACACTGCAATACCAGGTGGATGCATGGAGTGGACGGGGCAAGCCCCTGTTCCATCTCCCTGTCCCAAAAATCAATTTAATATTTGGTCCCCAGATAGGGGACGTATCAGATATTAAACTGATAAGAACAGATACTACACTTGATCTTAGCCAAAAGGCCGAGAAGCGATGGCCGTAAAACTGCGTTTGCTGCGCGCGTCAGGCCCGGCGTGCGGCCTCTACCTCAAAGTAGCCGCCGGGTGGGCGAGCCTAGGGCGAAAGAGGTGACGGCGGGCGGTCTTTGAGCCAGAGCTCCTTTTGTTGCCGGGCCTTGCAAGCAGAAAGGAAAGCACGCGTGCATGCCACGCGCAGCCATTCCTCGCGCTTCTGCGCGAGGCATTGCGCAGGAAAAAAGACACGCGCGCGCTGGGCAGCAAAGGGCGGCCTGCAACTGCGGGGCAATCCAACAGGGGGCAGCGTAGCGCCCACGGAAAACTGCAGCAAAGTCAGCCGAGCAGCAGCGCCGTCACTATTGCGAATTCTATTTTTCAGCAGGGGTCTCGCCCCCATGGAGGGGAGAAGCTGCACCGCTCCTGGAAACACTGCAATACCAGGTGGATGCATGGAGTGGACGGGGCAAGCCCCTGTTCCATCTCCCTGTCCCAAAAATCAATTTAATATTTGGTCCCCAGATAGGGGACGTATCAGATATTAAACTGATAAGAACAGATACTTTTTTTTTATTTCCAAAATATACTTTATTCATAAAAATCTGTAAAAATTACATTGCCAAACAGTTTCCAAACAGCACGAAAAAATACAAACATTGCAAAAGAGATCAGTTTCTTTCAATAATGTCATGAGTTTCTTCCCAACCCTTCCGTTTCACAATTGTCATGTCAATTACAGTTTTACATTTACAGCAATTGAGAATATTAACGATACAGTTCGAGGGGCTTCCCATGGTTCCAGCCCCTCAGTCCAGCTTGGTGGGGGAACCTTACACTGTGGTCTTTCCCCATTGAGCCTTTGCTGCGGCTGCCCCAAGCTTTAGTGCGTCCCTCAGCACGTAGTCCTGGACCTTGGAATGTGCCAGTCTGCAACATTCGGTGGTGGACAACTCTTTGCGCTGGAAGACCAGCAAGTTTCGGGCAGACCAAAGGGCGTCTTTCACCGAATTGATAGCCCTCCAGCAGCAGTTGATGTTTGTCTCGGTGTGCGTCCCTGGGAACAGCCCGTAGAGCACAGACTCCTGTGTTACAGAGCTGCTTGGGATGAACCTTGACAAAAACCACTGCATCTCTTTCCACACCTGCTTTGCAAAGGCACATTCCAGGAGGAGGTGGGCGACCGTCTCTTCCCCACCACAGCCAACGCGGGGGCACTGTGCGGAGGGGGCGAGACTTCGGGTGTGCATGAAGGATCTGACGGGGAGGGCCCTTCTCACCACCAGCCAAGCTACGTCTTGGTGCTTGTTTGAAAGTTCTGGTGATGAGGCATTCCGCCAAATGACTTTGACGGTCTGCTCGGGGAACCATCCGACAGGATCCACCGTTTCCTTTTCCCGTAGGGCCTTGAGGACATTCCGTGCAGACCACTGCCTGATGGACCGGTGGTCAAAGGTGTTTTTCCGCAGAAACTGCTCCACGAAGGATAGGTGGTACGGCGCCGCCCAACTGCACGGAGCGTTCCGCGGCAATGTGACCAGGCCCATCCTTCGCAACACCGGGGACAGATAGAACCTCAGCACGTAGTGACACTTGGAGTTTGCGTACTGGGGATCGACACATAGCTTGATGCAGCCGCACACGAAGGTGGTCATCAGGATGAGGGCCACGTTGGGTACATTTTTCCCGCCCTTGTCCAGAGATTTGAACATCGTGTCCCTCCGGACCCGGTCCATTTTAGATCCCCAGACGAAGCGGAAAATGGCTCGGGTGACTGCCACGGCGCAGGAGTGGGGTATGGGCCAGACCTGCGCCACGTAGAGCAACAACGTGAGCGCCTCGCACCTGATGACCAGGTTCTTACCCACAATGGAGAGAGACCGCTGCCCCCACATGCCCAACTTTTGTCGTACCTTGGCTACTCGCTCCTCCCATGTTTTGGTGCACGCCCCGGCCCTTCCGAACCATATCCCCAGCACCTTCAGGTAATCTGACCTGACGGTGAAGGGGACAAAGGATCGGTCAGCCCAGTTCCCAAAGAACATGGCCTCGCTCTTGCCGTGGTTAACTTTGGCTCCCGAGGCCAGTTCGAACTGGTCGCAGATGCTCATCAGTCTGCGCACGGACAGCGGATCCGAGCAGAAGACGGCGACGTCATCCATGTACAGGGAGGTTTTGACCTGCCTCCGCTGCCTGGGATTGTCACCCCTCTTATGCTCGCATCCTTCCTAATAGACTCAGCAAAGGGTTCAATACAGCAAACAAACAAGACCGGGGAAAGAGGACAGCCCTGTCTGACTCCAGATTTGATCGGGAAACTTTCAGATTCCCACCCGTTGATTGACACTGCGCTACTGATGTTTGTGTAGAGCAGTTGGATCCAATTGCAGATTCCCTCCCCAAACCCCATTTTGGAAAGCACGTCCATCATGTAGGTGTGCGATATCCTGTCAAAAGCCTTCTCCTGGTCCAGGCTGATGAGGCAGGTGTCCACCCTCCTGTCCCGTACGTAGGCGATCGTATCCCTGAGTAGCGCGAGGCTATCAGAGATCTTCCTGCCGGGTACAGTACAGGTCTGATCGGGGTGAATCACCAGCTCCAGAGCAGACTTGACTCGACTGGCTATGACTTTGGACAGAATCTTGTAATCAACATTAAGCAGTGAGATGGGCCGCCAATTTCTGATTTCTACCCTCTCCCCCTTCTGCTTGTAAATGAGGGTGATGATGCCTTTTCTCATGGATTCTGACATGCTACCGGCCAGGAGCATACTCTCGTATACTTCCAGCAGGTCCGGGCCGACCCAGTCCCACAGGGCCGAGTACAACTCGACCGGTAAGCCGTCGCTCCCGGGAGTTTTACTCGCCTCGAAAGACTCGACGGCCTTTGTCAGCTCGTCCAGAGTTAGCGGCTTGTCCAGTCCCTCCCTCCTGCTGTCATCTAAGACCTCTGTGATAGATGACAGGAAGGACTGGGAGGCTCTGCTGTCTGTGGGCTTCGCGTCATACAGCCCAGCATAAAAGGATTTGCTGATCCTTAGTATGTCGGACTGCGAAGACGTTACCGAGCCATCTTCTTCCTTCAGGCTGCTGATAACAGAGCTCTCTCTGTGTACCTTTTGGAAGAAGTAACGCGAGCACGTCTCATCCTGCTCGATGGAGCGGACTCTGGACCGGAAGATGATCTTGGAGGCCTCCTTGGCAAAGAGCGAGGCCTGCTGGCTCTTCACCTCTTGGAGGTCCTCCTTGACCTCGACCCCCATTGACTGCAACCGGAGTAGATTTTGCATAATTTTCTGGAGTCGGGACAGTTCCCTCTGTCTCTCTCTCGCCTTCTGAACACCTTTGTGGATGAAGAACCTCTTGATGTTCTCCTTAATCGCTTCCCACCAGTGAACTGGAGACTCAAAGAGGGGTTTCACGGTCCTCCAACCATTGTAATCCCTTTTGAGTTCCTCAACGTTCTCTGGGGTCAGCAGTGTCGCATTGAGCTTCCACGTCCCTCTGCCAACCCGCTGGTCGTCCTGTAAGTGACAGTCGGCCAGTAAGAGGCAGTGGTCGGAGAAGAACACCGGCTTGACGTCGGTGGATCCGACCGTGACAGCACGGGAAACAAACAGGAAGTCAATCCTGGAACGGGCAGACCCGTCCGATCTTGACCATGTGTATCTGCGCTGCGCTCCGTCTGCAGGTTTGCTGAAGACGTCGTGCAGTTTGGCATCCTTAACTGTTTCTATGAGGAATCTGGACGTAGCGTCCAGTTTTCTGTCGTCACTGCCGGATCGTCCAGCCGCATCGATGATGCAGTTGAAGTCACCGCCTAGGATGACCGGCCTGGACGTCGCCAGCAGCAGTGGGAGCTGCTGGAAGACGGTCAGCCGCTCGCTGCGTTGTACCGGGGCGTACACGTTGATCAACCGGAGCGGAGCGTTGTTGTACATCACGTCTGCTACGAGGAGGCGGCCGCCCACCACCTCCTTAACTTCGGAGATGGTGAAGTTACCTCCCCGCAGCAGAATACCCAGGCCGGAGGAACGGCAGTCATTACCCCCCGACCAGATCGATGGCCCGTGGGACCACCATCGCGACCACTGCCTGTAGGTGCTGAGGTGTGGTATTCCACACTCCTGCAGAAACAGTAGGTCAGCTTTGACCTTGGCAAGGTAATCCAAGGTTGAAACACATCGCGTAGTCGATTTAATGCTACGCACATTAATGGAAGCAATTCTTACACCCATTTTTTACTAAAAATTAGTTGTTGCTTCCCATACCATTTGTCCTCGCTAGTCCCAGTCCTTCCCCTTCGGGATGTTCCTGCATACCCATCGTATGCGCAAGCAGTTTCACGTTGGTTGGGCTCAGAAACCCCTCCTGATTTTTCCTGCAGGGTTTGTGCCGCTCGGGTGACATCGGGGGGGTCTTGTAGGCAGAGAGGATTGGGTTGTCCTCAGCTGCTTCCATCTGTTCCTCCTCGAAAACATCACAGCTCCCGGTCTCCCGGAGCTCAGGTGCGCCAGACGTGTCTTTGCTCCCGGTGTCCCGGAGCTGAGATGCGTTGGCCACGTCGTTTCGTGTGGGGAATTGGGGTTGGGGCACGCCGGGCCCATCACAGCTTCCAGTGCCCGGGGGCTGGGATGCTTGATCATCCATCTCGGAGTTCTGCCGCCTCTTTTGAAGGGGCTGTCGTTCCAGCATTTCCCCGTCCAGTGAAGAGGAGTTGTTGCAGTCTGATTCAGAAGAAAGCCTCCTCTTGCCACTGGTTTGGGTGGTGGCTTTGGGATGTTTTTTCTTTGTGGTTTTCCTCTGGACCACTTGCCACTGACCTGTTTGTCCATCTGCTGCCTCCTCCTCCATTGATTCTGTCTGTGGAGGAGGGGTTTCCGGGCGCTGGGTAGGTGCTGGGTCGTTGGTTTCAGCCGCCTCCCCTTCCTTCTCAGGTTGAAGTTCCTCACTGCGGAGAAGGTTGCTGGTCTCCTTTCGAACAGCGGACGCCTTCGTCGAACCTTCGCCCTGCCATTCCTTGGACCTTGCCGCCTGAGCATAGCTGAGACAACGTTTGGGGCAGGTCTTGTAGAGATGGCCTGCCGCACCGCACAAGTTGCAACACTTAGTCTGCTTACAGTCCTTGGTCTGATGGCCTTCCTCCTTGCAGTTCTTGCAAACAACCGTGCTGCAGTTGGCTGCCATGTGACCAGATTTGCCACAGGTGCGACAAACTCTGGGCTGCCCAGCGTAGACCAAGAAGCCTCGACTTCCCCCGATAGCGAAGCTGGAGGGAGGGTGGATGATGGCTCCACTGGGATCTACCTTCAAGGTCACCTTGACCTGCCGCTTGCTGGTCCAGATCCCAAAGGGGTCCTTGACATCAGTGCTGCTGCCGGCCACCTCGACGTACCTGGCGAGAAAGGTGAGTACATCCACCACCGGAACATGGGGGTTGTAGAGGTGAATCGTCACCACCCGGTCCCGTTGTGACGGAAGCGTGAAGAGCGGCTCCGCTGTGAGGATCGACAGTGGAGCCCGGTCCCCTTTCTCCTTGAACGCCTTCAGGAACTTGATGCATCCCGCCACGTTCCGGAACGTCACGTCGAAGTATCCACTGCTGGGGAAATCCTGCAGGCAGAAGACATCCGTCGCTTGAAATCCGCAGCAATCGAAGAGAATTTTCTTGATGAAGAAGGTGCGATCGACCGGTGCATCTCCTTCCTTGTCCTTCACGACCACCCGAACGGTGTTGCGCACTCCCTGGCCCGAAGCTCGAAAATTGGTTATAGCCATTTTACTCAAAGCTTCCCCAGGATCAAAAGGCAATGATCATGGTCTCTTCTCAATCAAATAAGCACTGATAAGAACAGATACTACACTTGATCTTAGCCAAAAGGCCGAGAAGCGATGGCCGTAAAACTGCGTTTGCTGCGCGCGTCAGGCCCGGCGTGCGGCCTCTACCTCAAAGTAGCCGCCGGGTGGGCGAGCCTAGGGCGAAAGAGGCGACGGCGGGCGGTCTTTGAGCCAGAGCTCCTTTTGTTGCCGGGCCTTGCAAGCAGAAAGGAAAGCACGCGTGCATGCCACGCGCAGCCATTCCTCGCGCTTCTGCGCGAGGCATTGCGCAGGAAAAAAGACACGCGCGCGCTGGGCAGCAAAGGGCGGCCTGCAACTGCGGGGCAATCCAACAGGGGGCAGCGTAACGCCCACGGAAAACTGCAGCAAAGTCAGCCGACCAGCAGCGCCGTCACTATTGCGAATTCTATTTTTCAGCAGGGGTCTCGCCCCCATGGAGGGGGGAAGCTGCACCGCTCCTGGAAACACTGCAATACCAGGTGGATGCATGGAGTGGACGGGGCAAGCCCCTGTTCCATCTCCCTGTCCCAAAAATCAATTTAATATTTGGTCCCCAGATAGGGGACGGATCAGATATTAAACTGATAAGAACAGATACTACACTTGATCTTAGCCAAAAGGCCGAGAAGCGATGGCCGTAAAACTGCGTTTGCTGCGCGCGTCAGGCCCGGCGTGCGGCCTCTACCTCAAAGTAGCCGCCGGGTGGGCGAGCCTAGGGCGAAAGAGGCGACGGCGGGCGGTCTTTGAGCCAGAGCTCCTTTTGTTGCCGGGCCTTGCAAGCAGAAAGGAAAGCACGCGTGCATGCCACTCGCAGCCATTCCTCGCGCTTCTGCGCGAGGCATTGCGCAGGAAAAAAGACACGCGCGCGCTGGGCAGCAAAGGGCGGCCTGCAACTGCGGGGCAATCCAACAGGGGGCAGCGTAGCACCCACGGAAAACTGCAGCAAAGTCAGCCGAGCAGCAGCGCCGTCACTATTGCGAATTCTATTTTTCAGCAGGGATCTCGCCCCCATGGAAGGGGGAAGCTGCACCGCTCCTGGAAACACTGCAATACCAGGTGGATGCATGGAGTGGACGGGGCAAGCCCCTGTTCCATCTCCCTGTCCCAAAAATCAATTTAATATTTGGTCCCCAGATAGGGGACGTATCAGATATTAAACTGATAAGAACAGATTTTTTTTTTTTTTTTTTTTTTTTTTTTTATTTCCAAAATATACTTTATTCATAAAAATCTGTAAAAATTACATTGCCAAACAGTTTCCAAACAGCACCAAAAAATACAAACATTGCAAGGGAGATCAGTTTCCTTCAATACTGTCATGAGTTTCTTCCCAACCCTTCCGTTTCTCAATTGTCATGTCAATTACAGTTTTACATTTACAGCAATTGAGAATATTAACGAAACAGCTCGAGGGGCTTCCCATGGTTCCAGCCCCTCAGTCTAGCTTGGTGGGGGAACCTTACACTGTGGTCTTTCCCCATTGAGCCTTTGCTGCGGCTGCCCCAAGCTTTAGTGCGTCCCTCAGCACGTAGTCCTGGACCTTGGAATGTGCCAGTCTGCAACATTCGGTGGTGGACAACTCTTTGCGCTGGAAGACCAGCAAGTTTCGGGCAGACCAAAGGGCGTCTTTCACCGAATTGATAGTCCTCCAGCAGCAGTTGATGTTTGTCTCGGTGTGCGTCCCTGGGAACAGCCCGTAGAGCACAGACTCCTGTGTTACAGAGCTGCTTGGGATGAACCTTGACAAAAACCACTGCATCTCTTTCCACACCTGCTTTGCAAAGGCACATTCCAGGAGGAGGTGGGCGACCGTCTCTTCCCCACCACAGCCAACGCGGGGGCACTGTGCGGAGGGGGCGAGACTTCGGGTGTGCATGAAGGATCTGACGGGGAGGGCCCTTCTCACCACCAGCCAAGCTACGTCTTGGTGCTTGTTTGAAAGTTCTGGTGATGAGGCATTCCGCCAAATGACTTTGACGGTCTGCTCGGGGAACCATCCGACAGGATCCACCGTTTCCTTTTCCCGTAGGGCCTTGAGGACATTCCGTGCAGACCACTGCCTGATGGACCGGTGGTCAAAGGTGTTTTTCCGCAGAAACTGCTCCACGAAGGATAGGTGGTGCGGCGCCGCCCAACTGCACGGAGCGTTCCGCGGCAATGTGACCAGGCCCATCCTTCGCAACACCGGGGACAGATAGAACCTCAGCACGTAGTGACACTTGGAGTTTGCGTACTGGGGATCGACACATAGCTTGATGCAGCCGCACACGAAGGTGGTCATCAGGATGAGGGCCACGTTGGGTACATTTTTCCCGCCCTTGTCCAGAGATTTGAACATCATGTCCCTCCGGTTCGGTCCATTTTAGATCCCCAGACGAAGCGGAAAATGGCTCGGGTGACTGCCACGGCGCAGGAGTGGGGTATGGGCCAGACCTGCGCCACGTAGAGCAACAACGTGAGCGCCTCGCACCTGATGACCAGGTTCTTACCCACAATGGAGAGAGACCGCTGCCCCCACATGCCCAACTTTTGTCGTACCTTGGCTACTCGGTCCTCCCATGTTTTGGTGCACGCCGCGGCCCTTCCGAACCATATCCCCAGCACCTTCAGGTAATCTGACCTGACGGTGAAGGGGACAAAGGATCGGTCAGCCCAGTTCCCAAAGAACATGGCCTCGCTCTTGCCGTGGTTAACTTTGGCTCCCGAGGCCAGTTCGAACTGGTCGCAGATGCTCATCAGTCTGCGCACGGACAGCGGATCCGAGCAGAAGACGGCGACGTCATCCATGTACAGGGAGGTTTTGACCTGAGTGCCTCCGCTGCCTGGGATTGTCACCCCTCTTATGCTCGCATCCTTCCTAATAGACTCAGCAAAGGGTTCAATACAGCAAACAAACAAGACCGGGGAAAGAGGACAGCCCTGTCTGACTCCAGATTTGATCGGGAAACTTTCAGATTCCCACCCGTTGATTGACACTGCGCTACTGATGTTTGTGTAGAGCAGTTGGATCCAATTGCAGATTCCCTCCCCAAACCCCATTTTGGAAAGCACGTCCATCATGTAGGTGTGCGATATCCTGTCAAAAGCCTTCTCCTGGTCCAGGCTGATGAGGCAGGTGTCCACCCTCCTGTCCCGTACGTAGGCGATCGTATCCCTGAGTAGCGCGAGGCTATCAGAGATCTTCCTGCCGGGTACAGTACAGGTCTGATCGGGGTGAATCACCAGCTCCAGAGCAGACTTGACTCGACTGGCTATGACTTTGGACAGAATCTTGTAATCAACATTAAGCAGTGAGATGGGCCGCCAATTTCTGATTTCTACCCTCTCCCCCTTCTGCTTGTAAATGAGGGTGATGATGCCTTTTCTCATGGATTCTGACATGCTACCGGCCAGGAGCATACTCTCGTATACTTCCAGCAGGTCCGGGCCGACCCAGTCCCACAGGGCCGAGTACAACTCGACCGGTAAGCCGTCGCTCCCGGGAGTTTTACTCGCCTCGAAAGACTCGACGGCCTTTGTCAGCTCGTCCAGAGTTAGCGGCTTGTCCAGTCCCTCCCTCCTGCTGTCATCTAAGACCTCTGTGATAGATGACAGGAAGGACTGGGAGGCTCTGCTGTCTGTGGGCTTCGCGTCATACAGCCCAGCATAAAAGGATTTGCTGATCCTTAGTATGTCGGACTGCGAAGACGTTACCGAGCCATCTTCTTCCTTCAGGCTGCTGATAACAGAGCTCTCTCTGTGTACCTTTTGGAAGAAGTAACGCGAGCACGTCTCATCCTGCTCGATGGAGCGGACTCTGGACCGGAAGATGATCTTGGAGGCCTCCTTGGCAAAGAGCGAGGCCTGCTGGCTCTTCACCTCTTGGAGGTCCTCCTTGACCTCGACCCCCATTGACTGCAACCGGAGTAGATTTTGCATAATTTTCTGGAGTCGGGACAGTTCCCTCTGTCTCTCTCTCGCCTTCTGAACACCTTTGTGGATGAAGAACCTCTTGATGTTCTCCTTAATCGCTTCCCACCAGTGAACTGGAGACTCAAAGAGGGGTTTCACGGTCCTCCAACCATTGTAATCCCTTTTGAGTTCCTCAACGTTCTCTGGGGTCAGCAGTGTCGCATTGAGCTTCCACGTCCCTCTGCCAACCCGCTGGTCGTCCTGTAAGTGACAGTCGGCCAGTAAGAGGCAGTGGTCGGAGAAGAACACCGGCTTGACGTCGGTGGATCCGACCGTGACAGCACGGGAAACAAACAGGAAGTCAATCCTGGAACGGGCAGACCCGTCCGATCTTGACCATGTGTATCTGCGCTGCGCTCCGTCTGCAGGTTTGCTGAAGACGTCGTGCAGTTTGGCATCCTTAACTGTTTCTATGAGGAATCTGGACGTAGCGTCCAGTTTTCTGTCGTCACTGCCGGATCGTCCAGCCGCATCGATGATGCAGTTGAAGTCACCGCCTAGGATGACCGGCCTGGACGTCGCCAGCAGCAGTGGGAGCTGCTGGAAGACGGTCAGCCGCTCGCTGCGTTGTACCGGGGCGTACACGTTGATCAACCGGAGCGGAGCGTTGTTGTACATCACGTCTGCTACGAGGAGGCGGCCGCCCACCACCTCCTTAACTTCGGAGATGGTGAAGTTACCTCCCCGCAGCAGAATACCCAGGCCGGAGGAACGGCAGTCATTACCCCCCGACCAGATCGATGGCCCGTGGGACCACCATCGCGACCACTGCCTGTAGGTGCTGAGGTGTGGTATTCCACACTCCTGCAGAAACAGTAGGTCAGCTTTGACCTTGGCAAGGTAATCCAAGGTTGAAACACATCGCGTAGTCGATTTAATGCTACGCACATTAATGGAAGCAATTCTTACACCCATTTTTTACTAAAAATTAGTTGTTGCTTCCCATACCATTTGTCCTCGCTAGTCCCAGTCCTTCCCCTTCGGGATGTTCCTGCATACCCATCGTATGCGCAAGCAGTTTCACGTTGGTTGGGCTCAGAAACCCCTCCTGATTTTTCATGCAGGGTTTGTGCCGCTCGGGTGACATCGGGGGGGTCTTGTAGGCAGAGAGGATTGGGTTGTCCTCAGCTGCTTCCATCTGTTCCTCCTCGAAAACATCACAGCTCCCGGTCTCCCGGAGCTCAGGTGCGCCAGACGTGTCTTTGCTCCCGGTGTCCCGGAGCTGAGATGCGTTGGCCACGTCGTTACGTGTGGGGAATTGGGGTTGGGGCACGCCGGGCCCATCACAGCTTCCAGTGCCCGGGGGCTGGGATGCTTGATCATCCATCTCGGAGTTCTGCCGCCTCTTTTGAAGGGGCTGTCGTTCCAGCATTTCCCCGTCCAGTGAAGAGGAGTTGTTGCAGTCTGATTCAGAAGAGAGCCTCCTCTTGCCACTGGTTTGGGTGGTGGCTTTGGGATGTTTTTTCTTTGTGGTTTTCCTCTGGACCACTTGCCACTGACCTGTTTGTCCATCTGCTGCCTCCTCCTCCATTGATTCTGTCTGTGGAGGAGGGGTTTCCGGGCGCTGGGTAGGTGCTGGGTCGTTGGTTTCAGCCGCCTCCCCTTCCTTCTCAGGTTGAAGTTCCTCACTGCGGAGAAGGTTGCTGGTCTCCTTTCGAACAGCGGACGCCTTCGTCGAACCTTCGCCCTGCCATTCCTTGGACCTTGCCGCCTGAGCATAGCTGAGACAACGTTTGGGGCAGGTCTTGTAGAGATGGCCTGCCGCACCGCACAAGTTGCAACACTTAGTCTGCTTACAGTCCTTGGTCTGATGGCCTTCCTCCTTGCAGTTCTTGCAAACAACCGTGCTGCAGTTGGCTGCCATGTGACCAGATTTGCCACAGGTGCGACAAACTCTGGGCTGCCCAGCGTAGACCAAGAAGCCTCGACTTCCCCCGATAGCGAAGCTGGAGGGAGGGTGGATGATGGCTCCACTGGGATCTACCTTCAAGGTCACCTTGACCTGCCGCTTGCTGGTCCAGATCCCAAAGGGGTCCTTGACATCAGTGCTGCTGCCGGCCACCTCGACGTACCTGGCGAGAAAGGTGAGTACATCCACCACCGGAACATGGGGGTTGTAGAGGTGAATCGTCACCACCCGGTCCCGTTGTGACGGAAGCGTGAAGAGCGGCTCCGCTGTGAGGATCGACAGTGGAGCCCGGTCCCCTTTCTCCTTGAACGCCTTCAGGAACTTGATGCATCCCGCCACGTTCCGGAACGTCACGTCGAAGTATCCACTGCTGGGGAAATCCTGCAGGCAGAAGACATCCGTCGCTTGAAATCCGCAGCAATCGAAGAGAATTTTCTTGATGAAGAAGGTGCGATCGACCGGTGCCTCTCCTTCCTTGTCCTTCACGACCACCCGAACGGTGTTGCGCACTCCCTGGCCAGAAGCTCGAAAATTGGTTATAGCCATTTTACTCAAAGCTTCCCCAGGATCAAAAGGCAATGATCATGGTCTCTTCTCAATCAAATAAGCACTGATAAGAACAGATTTTTTTTTTTTTTTTTTTTTTTTCAAAATATACTTTATTCATAAAAATCTGTAAAAATTACATTGCCAAACAGTTTCCAACCAGCACGAAAAAATACAAACATTGCAAAAGAGATCAGTTTCTTTCAATAATGTCATGAGTTTCTTCCCAACCCTTCCGTTTCACAATTGTCATGTCAATTACAGTTTTACATTTACAGCAATTCAGAATATTAACGATACAGTTCGAGGGGCTTCCCATGGTTCCAGCCCCTCAGTCCAGCTTGGTGGGGGAACCTTACACTGTGGTCTTTCCCCATTGAGCCTTTGCTGCGGCTGCCCCAAGCTTTAGTGCGTCCCTCAGCACGTAGTCCTGGACCTTGGAATGTGCCAGTCTGCAACATTCGGTGGTGGACAACTCTTTGCGCTGGAAGACCAGCAAGTTTCGGGCAGACCAAAGGGCGTCTTTCACCGAATTGATAGTCCTCCAGCAGCAGTTGATGTTTGTCTCGGTGTGCGTCCCTGGGAACAGCCCGTAGAGCACAGACTCCTGTGTTACAGAGCTGCTTGGGATGAACCTTGACAAAAACCACTGCATCTCTTTCCACACCTGCTTTGCAAAGGCACATTCCAGGAGGAGGTGGGCGACCGTCTCTTCCCCACCACAGCCAACGCGGGGGCACTGTGCGGAGGGGGCGAGACTTCGGGTGTGCATG